>NC_025685.1:21248613-21266232 GCF_000633955.1 Camelina sativa | reverse complement strand
AGATAGCCTGAGACATCGAGTCCGAAAGGGGAAGCTACGGTTTCTTCAATGGTGAGAGATGGTGCTAGCTCGCCTTCTTCTCCACCGTCTCTTAGCTTTCTGAAAATCGATTCCGCCATTGTTGAGAGATTCTCCTAAAGCTCTCTCTCTCTCCGGTGAGAACAAAAAAAAAAAAAGCTTTCCAACTTCAAAAGAGCGGCGAGGAAACAAACATCGGAAAAGTTCAAGGTTTATTGGGCTTTGTGATATAGCCCAATGGGCTTTATTCAAAGAAACACTTGCGGGGGAGAAAACATCGTGTCGTTTTTTTAATACAGGTAAAAACGTCAACCATTTTTAAAGAAACGAAATTAAAGTAAAGGAGAAGGTTTTATAGACCGGTATTGAGGAGTGATCTGGATCCGCCGGCGAAGGAAAGCACCATCGGCACACTTGTCCCATTTCTTTTCGCCGGAAATAAGAAAAAGGTACCCATTCTGCTTTTGTATGAATCTCACAATCTTCTTCTTCTTCTTCTTCTTCTTCTTCTTCTCCTTTTCCGATTAATTTCTTAGAAATGGAATAGAGCTTCGTCGTCGTGTTTATTTCTCATTTCTGGTGTTTTTCTTACTCTATAACTCACTGTGTTTATGTAAATGGAGTTAATTTTGAGTTTCTATGTTCGTTTATTTGTATTTTAGTGTTATCGTAATATTGCACGGAAGCTGTTCGACGTATTTCCTGTTTAGCTCATCGTTTGTTTCCGTCTCTGATATGGTTTGCAATGAAACCATTGTTGGGCTATTTCAGTTTTTTTCATACTATTCCGTGTGATGATTTGAGTGGTAGAGAGACGAAATTTGCTGCCTTGATGTGTGTGTGTGTGTGTATGAGATCATTTAACTAAGCAGCACACTTTTGTATTCTGAAATGTTTGGTTTTTAAATTGATGATTCTGACAAGTTAAGAAATTTTCTTATTTGAGGCAGGAAGGGGAAAATGGAAGCCAAGTTTTTTCGGTTCTTGAAGATAGTTGGAGTTGGATACAAAGCCAGAGCAGAGGAAGCAGGACGTTTCTTATACCTCAAATTGGGTTACAGTCACGAAGTCGAGCTTGCGGTTCCTCCCGCGGTTCGGGTCTTCTGTTTTAAGAACAATGTGGTTTGCTGCACCGGAATCGACAAGCAAAGAGTGCATCAGTTTGCTGCAACAGTAAGGAGTTGCAAACCTCCTGAACCTTATAAGGGCAAAGGCATAATGTACATTGACGAAGTTGTCAAGAAGAAGCAAGGAAAGAAGTCGAAATGATCTCTCTCTCTCTCTCTCTCTCTCTCCTTTGCAGAGACAACCTTCATCTTTTTGTGGTAGATTATGTGGTTGGATTTGCTTATCAATAAGTTTTATTTGGATGTATGAAACATCATTTTGTGTTGTTTAGTCTATTTCAATTAAACAAAATGAGAAGAGTTTGTCTTCGACACTTTTAGATTGTATGTTTGTTGAATCATTGTTACAATAGGACTGAAAGAAAGCTTACATGCCAAAATGAAATAACTTGAACAGCATACAACAAATGGTCTAGTAGAGCATGCCATTGTGCAATGCACTAGTTGAAGAACAAAGAGATTAGTCAAGCATGTAAATCCTGGAGGCAATGTCTTGAACCAACCAATCGAAACCCTCCAACAAACCTTCACCCGTGTATGCGCTGCAACCCACGATTTTCCAGTGCCGGCTTTTATCCATGGACTCCAAGTTTAGCACCTTCACAAGCAAGAAGATGGAACTTAACCCATTAATCTTCACTAAACTTGATAAAGAACTCCTTAACCCATTAATCTTCACTAAACTTGATAAAGAACTCCTTTCTAGACAGAGAGACCAAACGATTTAACCATATAAACCCGACTTCCAAAACTTGTTTCTATATATATGGTCACAAAAGTTTCAAAAAAACCTTACTTTGCCAATTTCATCAGGAGTAAGTGCACCTTGAATATCCTGCTTATTTGCTAGTATCAGCAAAGATGACCCAGCTAGCCTCTGCCATCAAAACCAACATTCAAAATATTGATCACCATCTTCTTCATCATAAACAGCACCAAAAGCTTCAACCTACAAAGCTTTTTGATTGAGACTAGTTATGAATATACATACCTCTTCCTTCAAGAGATTGTCAAGTTCCATCTTACAATCATCTAACCTCCTAAGATCAGAACTATCAACCACCCAAACCAACCCATCAGTCTGCTCAAAGTAGTTCCTCCAATACGATCTTATAGTCTTTTGCCCACCAACATCCCATATATTAAGCGTATACCTACACAACCATCATTCACAAAATATTAAACATTTGCCTGTAAACTGTTCGATCATATTCCTGAACCAATAACACGAAACTACAAGAGCAGAGAGAAGTAGAGCTTTACTTACTTTTGGTAAACAATGGTTTTGATGTTGAATCCAAGAGTTGGACTAATCACACTTGTGTCTTCTCCGTTTATTTTCAGTACAATCGTCGTCTTCCCAGAGTTATCAAGTCCACTACCCAAAAAAAATCCCAAAATCAGAACAACATCATATAAACGTATGATTAGATTCGGAGAAGGTGTAACGAGTTTTGGTACATGAGACATACACCATAAGAATACGCATCTCCTTCTCTTTCTTCTTGATCTTCCTGATTATGCTTAACAGTCCCATTTCTTTCACAAGACTTGAAATTATCAATACGAGATCAGTGGTTTTTCTACTCAGTATCTTACTTCGGAGACGTTTTTACCGATTACGCGGTGGCTTTCGTCACCGACGACGACGGAGATGGCTGCTCTTTAAGGATGCGATTTCCAACGGAGAAGACAATCGACGATGCTGATGTGCCAAACATAACGGGCTTTTAATAACGAAATAACTAAGCCCAACATAACGGGCTTTTAATAACGAAATTGGGCTTTTAATTGTTAATGTTAACTTCTTAACCTTTGTCGTTGTTCGCCCCAAATAAGAACCTGATGCCACGAAATTTGACTGAAACATCATACCACTAGAAGAAATATATGCAAATTGGAGATTCTTAAGTAACAAGAATTTTAAAACCTATATTTGATTGATCCGTGTAATGTTATTATATAACAGGATCTTGACTCTTGAGACAAAACATTGGAAGAACTAAACTGAAATTGTATTAAGTAATGTTTCCTTATATTATAAGGAATAAGACCTGAGACGTCGTTACATCAGTACTGAAAACAGGAACTAAAACAAACTTGGGTCTTAACGAAACAAAGAAAAGAAAAACAGAGTCTACAAAATTAAAACCACTGAACCAGTAATTCTGATTAGCTAATTTCAACAAGTTATGGAAAAGTATCCTTCAAGTTTGATCTTACTTAATATCTAAATACCAAGTTTTGGTAATTGGAAACATGGTAGAAGAAGAGCTGGAGAGACGGTTACGTCAGCGAGCTCTGTCCGCCTAGAATCCAGAAACATGAGATCATTAAAAAAGGTTGGGAGGCATCTAATAGATATAAGCCTTGATCGTATGCTTATCACATCACTGTTTATGTCTTACTCATTCCCCCCTTGAGTGGTGATGTTTCGGATCCTTGTCAGAGCTATTCATTACAATCTTGTTTTCTACAAAAAAGTAAAGTATAAAAATAACAAAAAAACTTCCAATCACATGAGATGAGGCCTAACAATTTTCTGGTTGGAAATCTTTTACTGGACCGTATTAAACCGGGAATTGAGTTGTGGTCTTAAAGGCTAATTAAAAGCATTAAGTAGTTAGTCAAGAGAGACAAGATCACCAATCCTCGGCCAGCAAAGTGGTGATGACTCAGCATGATATTGGAGTCCCACCATGGTTCGAGTGACGATATTGGTACCCCCGAAAAGAGGAAACAACTTCCTCTGCTTCTACCGAGCGTCGGTGGAAGATGAAAGGGCAGAGTCTGAACTCTTTTCTAGAACTTCAGACTGAAGAGTAGTCTGGGGCAACCGGACGCAAACGTCTTGTATCGGGATCATTGAATCTCTGCTAGAACTCCGGACTGAAGAATCGTCTGGGGCTGGGCTTCCGATGGAAGCATGACAGAGTTGTAACTCTGGCTTGACCAGACGCAAAAGTCTGGTTTCGGGATCTTCCCTGAAGTGAAGATTCTTGGTCGGGGAAGTCTACCACTGAGAGAATCATGCCTTTGGTGGTAGCCGAATTGAGGTAATCTAAATTACCTCTTTTTCTAAATTTTAATTACTGTTATTATTACAAACTAGGAACAGAGCATCACCATATGACATGATCAGTGAATCGCATGTTCTTGTCTTCCTCACACGAATAGCGTTTATGTTTCGTATAAACGCTAAATACATGCTATTACTATATAACAGGATCTTGACACTTGAGACAAAACATTGGAAGAACTAAACTGAAATTGTATTAAGTAATGTTTCCTTATATTATAATGAATCAAATCTGAGAAGGTTACAGCAGTACTGAAAACAGGAACTAAACAAACTTGGGTCTTAACGAAACAAGGAAAAGAAAAATAGAGTTTGCAAAATTACAACCACTGAACCATTAATTTGATAAACTCTGATTAGCTAATTTCAAACCAAATAACCACGAAAACTTTAGTGATGGGGCTGGGGTATGAAAGTGCTTAACCACTTTGTGATGCGGTCCATAGCTGACAAATCCTTCTTGGGAAAATCAGTGAAAGTAACAGCTTTGGGTAATGGTCCAACCACAACTCGAAGCTTGNACCACAACTCGAAGCTTAAGCCCAGCCGCGCAGTGACCCGTCTCTGAGCTAATGAAATAGTGAACTCCTGGTTTGGTGAGCGTAACGAGATCATGGCCCGTCTTGTGCACGGCTACGCGAGAAGTCGGGTCGCAGGTTATGAATTCAAGGTCACCGCTAATCTCTAAGACGTCGTTTATTTCGTTGTTGTATTCGAAAAGTAGACTATCTCCCACATGAAACAATTTATCCTCACTCCACTTGTTATAGTAGTCATTGTCTTCAGGAACGCTCCATGCTTTAGAGTCACCGACCCTGTAGATTTCCCCGGAAGGAAGGATCTTGCTCGGTGGTGGTGGAGGAATAGGACGTGACGGGTCATGAACAACAAGAACGTCGAGCCTCTGTCCAAGTATGCATTGAGCTTGATTTGAGCTGATGAAGTAGTGATCTCCGGGTTCCGTGAAGGTTACTACATCATGTCCTGTCCTGTAGACGGCTTTAGGAGAAAAAGTATCGCAAAATTCTAATTCTAAAGCTCCCCAAACTTGAGTAACGTCGTTGACGTGGGGATCGTATTTGATGACCAAAGAGTCTCCTACGTAAAACACCTTTTCCTTGGCCCATTCGTGATAGAAGCCTTCTTTGGCAATCCATCCAGCCGAGTCTCCAACGGTGTAGACAGTAGCCGAACAAGAACCAAAGAGAACCGTGAAGGTTGTTATCACCAGCAGCACGAAGAGGAAGATCTTCTTCATTGTTGTGGCCATGATTAGATGAACAAATTGACTAGGGAGGAAGAAAGATTGGGATGTGTTGTGTTGTGTTGATGAATGATGAGTTGTGAAGAGAGAACGTAGCCCAGCATTGTTTATATACTGCTGTACCATTCCTAATCCTTTTAGGATTTTATTTTGTTTATTTCCTTTTTTCTAGAGTAATAGAAGATTTAATCTTTTCTGAATTTTGATTCACTTCTTCTAGTTCTATTAGAAAAAGAAAAAAAGTTCTTAAGTTGATTTAATTTCTTTATTTGTTTACTAATTTAATTAATCAACCCTATGGTTTTAGATAAACCCAAAGAGTGAATCATATATGCAGGTACAACAATAAAGCTCGTATACAATTTCATGTTATTGGCTTGGATTTGTTTGATTGACATCTCCATGTCTTATATATAGCCTCAAGCCAATGACAAATTTTGGTAAGTTGATCATTACAAGTGTAACTTTGGTGACAGAAAGTGGAACTTGCTAGTTTATATAAATCTAATTTGGAAAGCAAACTGATTCTTCCTTTATATATATAGAAATATATGTTCTCTAACCTCCAATTAGGTATACATATATACTAATCTCCAACATTTTATTTATACCACCGTATATATTCAATTTTATGATATTATTTTAATTCACACTAGATTTTAACTCGTGGTAAACAACAAAGCTATATTTTACCAAAATTATTAAATTTAAAGTTGTAATTGTTAGTTAATTTTATATATTTTATTTGATGTTTAAGAGTATATTTATATAGTTGTATTTGATTGTTAATTCTAGGATTTAACCCGTGATATACTGCATGACAATTTTTTTTACATAATCATAATTTAATCATTTTATATATGTATAATATTTTAATATTGATGGTGTTAAAAATAATAAAGTGATGATTTACCCTTTTTGTAGCACCAAAATTAATATTTTTAAAACTTCTATTAATATCGACCCAAACCGTCTCGCCATATAACCCCATCCGTTAAGCATATTAGTCCTATTTATAATGGTTTTGAACGATTGTATAAATGTTTTTTACCCAATATGCACACTTTTAAAAAAAATTGATTGAGTAATATACGTATGTTTAAAAAAAAATTAAAATTGCAACATATGCGAAAAAATTATTTTTATCATGCATATGTTTTATGTTATCATACATATGTTTTATGTACTAAAAATTTTTTTTTTTTTAAATCGTATAAGAATGAAAGGAGAGAATGAAAATTGGAAAATGGTAATTGAGATTTATTAGGGAGTGATTTTAGGAAATTTTGTTAAATATGATAAATATTAATATCTAATTTTCATAATAAACAATAAATGTCAAATGTATATGGTTGTATACAGTTTAGAACTCCAAGGTTTTTTTACAAAATGTACTTGCAAAATGTATATATAGATTTTCCACCATGATATAAATATGTGATAGAGTGATGATAAAAAAACTCCTTTAAGTCTCATCGTTTATAGGCTCATATCATATAAGACCATCTCCAATAGTTATCTTTATGTTTTGCTCTAAAAGTCGAGTTTTCTAAAAGTAAAGCATAAGTTTGTTCCAATAGTTGGCTCTATTTCTTATTTTAAAATATTATTCAAATATATTCCAATTTATTTTAATTTTCATCATAGTCCTTTAATTTTTAGATTTGCAAATTCTGTCCACTTAGTTTATTTTAAACAAATACCTAATAAAATTATAATATTATAAAAATAAAATTTCACTACAAAAGACACAATGGCAAGTAGATAGTTTATGGTGTGTTTAGTTTTTTTTTCAATGGCAAAATTCTTAATTCAATTTTATATATATTATTTAGTAGTTGGTTGGTGCTAATAAGTAATAAAAGAGACCAAGAATTTGTCCTCCTAAGATTAACAATCTCTAAAGGGTAAATAAGAAAGACCCAAGAATTTTTCCCTTAAGATTAGCAATATCTAAATGGTGATTAAGAGAGGCAATGTACAAATCTATTTGTCATGCTTACATTTTATCCAAATTTCTTTTGAGAATTTGATCCTTGCAACATTTAATATTTTAGTTTGTGTTTATTTTCCACCATGACATTAAATGTGTGCTAGATTGATTCTGGGTTTGTCTCACATATCTGGGGAGCAGTGGCAAAGAACATTTTTAAAATTTCGGTATACTACTGACCGACACTCTTTGATCGATTTTGTATGTGGCAGTTGGCAAGTTCACAAGTTTCATGTGGTTTTTCATAATCTTTTTAAACATCTTACTAGGTAACAACCCACACTATTTGTCGAATAAATCGATTCAAATAAAGGTTTAATGAATAAAATTATTATCTCACTCATCCAAGATTTGTAATCAACATAAAACAGTTTAATACATTTAATTCAAAATTTTACATCATTTTTATGGTTTCGATGGATTCTTAAATACTTAACGTGTTAAAAATATTATTTTAAATTTAAGCTTATATGTGTTAGAAAAAATACAATATAAATACTGAATAATCAGAAATAGGATTTATAAGTATTTAACAATATTTAACTAATATTTAGTATTTTAATATTAATAATCAACAATTATGTAATCCAAATTTGTTCGGACTTTATTTAAAAACACAGGAGAAATTTTTTTTTTAAAAGAAATTAATTTGTTATTTTTTAAAAAAGAAGTATAATATGCATTCAAATTAAATGGCTACAATTTTGATATTTTAAAACATGTATTTCAGTATTTAAATGTAAATATACGAGTACTACTATTTTTACTAATTTAATTTGACCTTAGATTTTATAATACTAATATTGAAATATTTATAAAAGTAGATGTTAAGAAATAGCAAATAGCTTTAATCAACATATTTTTCAAAAATGTTTCTTTATTAATATATAGGAGATACATTATATAAAATGTATGTATTATATAAGATATACATTATATAATTACTCTGTTAATATAAATAAAAGATTAAGAAATATGGAAATAAATTCATATTTACTACTGTACTAGATTTTAACCCGCGGTACACCGCGGGATTATGTATTTTTGTATATTTTATATAACTTACTAAAAAACATTATGTTGGATCAAATGTATGTTTTAAACTTTTTTACAATAATATTGAGATATTTGTAATTTTATTTTCTTTATCTATTTAAAAATTATTCTTTTCATTTGAAATTTAATTAATCAAAATTCTTTTATTTTGGAATTTAATCAATTAAAATTAGTTGTTGTGAAAGTAAACATCTGTTAATATGTATAATACTTTGTAGTTAGTATAAAATTATTTAAATTTTATTTACCAATTTGAAATTTGTTAGTTTTGTCTAAGAGTATGATGGAGCGGGTTAGTGTTGGTTTTTAACTTCTTTCATATAAAATTTAGTTTTAAAATATTTTGTTTGTGTTTTTACACCAACCCGCAAAAATATATAAGTGTACTAATATTAACCTAATTCCCATCACATACTTATGATTATTTTTAGTCTAGGTTTGGACCCGTGGATAAAAAAAATAGTTATTAAAAAAAATAGTTAGTTTTGTATCTGAGTATGATAGAGTGAGTTAGTGTTGGTTTTTAACTCCTTTCATATAAAATTAAATTTTTAAATATTTTGTTTGTGTTTTTAAACCAACCCGCAAAAATATATAAGTGTACTAATATTAACCTAATTCCCATCACATTCTTATGATTATTTTTAGTTTAGGTTTGGACCCGTGGATAAATAAAATTTTCCATAAATTATTGTTGTTTTTTTAGTATTGTTATTGATATTTGCACAGATAATATTATTGATATTACTCATATGACTAAATCTGATGTATTCACTATTTAAATTGTGTAACAGGATATATATATATATATTTGACATCATAACANTTCTAGGAAAAAAAGTACAAATATTTTCTAATCAAATTTTGTCACATCATATACTTTCTTGGTTGTTTTATATTTTTTCCCCCTTAAATACTTTACCCTAAACTAAAACGAAATAAGTTATTTATACAATCTTCATATAGTCCCATATTTTTATCTAGCATTACTATAATATATTAGTACATTTCATAGATATGTTAGAGNTTAGTTTATTTTTATATTTTTTCTACCCATTTTGACATCAATTGCTCTAAACATTTTAACATAGAAAACATTAAACAATTTATGTATAATGGAAATCATGTATAATGTCAAACCAATTATGGAAAATCTAAATTGAATGAGGTAAGATACTATAGTTTTTTTTTTTCATTAAAACATTTTACAACTTGTAATTAAAAAGGAAAATATAAATTTATGTTGTTCAGATTTTTAGGGAAATATATATCTCCATACTCGATTTTCCTAATTTAACTTTTTTTTTGTATTAAATGTTTTAATTACAATGGCATATGATGTAAATATTGCCCAACTTCAAGCTTTCTTCTGAAAAATGCTGTGAAAATAATAATATAGATGATTGTTCTCTACATCTTAAAAATAGATTCTTAATGAGTTTTTAGTTAATAATTGTAACATTCGTTTTCCAGGATTAGAATTTGAGATGTGTGAAATTTTCCACCATGGCATTAAATGTGTGCTAGATTGACAATTCTGGGTTTGTCTCACATATCTGGGGAGCAGTGGAAAAGAACATTTTTAAATTTTTGTATACTACTTACCAACACTCTTTGATAGATTATGTATGTGGCAGTTGGCAATTTCACAAGTTTTATGTGATTTTTCATATTTCTTTTAAACATCTATCTAGGTAACAACCCACTCTATGTGCCAAATAAATCGATTCAAATAAAGGTTTTAATCATCTAGGTAACAACCCAAAAAATGTGTGCTAGATTCACAAGTTTTATTTATATCAAGATTATTAATTTGAAAATTGTTATTTTTTATAATCTTTTATAAACTGAAAGACATCACCAAATATAATATTAATATCACTTAAATAAATTGATGTAAATGTTAACATCAATTTTATTAAATGATATATATTAACATCAATTACAGTAATTAATGTAAATATTTTGGATATTAACATCAGTTTGAAATAAACTGATGCAAATTATTTGCATCAACAAATGATAATTTTTTTATTAAAGTGATGCAAATTATTTTTATATCATTTAAAATCTGATGTAAATATATAAAATAAATGATGTAACACAACATTTTTTTGTAGTTATATACTAAGATTTAAGACATCTAGAAATTACAATAGTTAAGAGGAATCTCACAAAATACATCAAACAAGCTATTATTAAACTAACACACTCATAGCTAGTTACATATTGTTGATATTTTAAAACCCGGACCGGACCGGCCGGTCAGACTGCTCCAACCGCGACCCGGTAGGTATTCCGGTCCGGGTTACCTCTAAAAACCAAACAAATAAAAACCCGCAAAGAACCAAAAAACCTGCTAAACATCCATGAACCGGCGGATCAGTCTCAAATTAAAATATTTTATTTTTGTTAGACTTCAAGCTCAAACCAAAATAAAAATAAATGTTGTTATTTATAAAGGAATCACTTAATTATTTAATCTAATCATTTAAAAGTTTAATTTTAGTTGTTTAGTACTTAACTATGTATATTTTGTTCATATATTTATAGAAAAGTATATGTTATATTCATAAAATGTAAACAAACAAATAAACTAATTGACCCGTAGTTCAACTGGTCTGACCAGTTGACCCAGTAACCCGAAAGACTTCTGGTTCACCTTCCAATCCGGTTTTAAAAACATTGGTTAAAATCAGTAATTTCTTAAATGGCCAACTTGGTTACATAGAAAATTTTGTTATATGGTTTTTTTTTTATTTTGATAAAAAGTATGTTATATAGTTGTTATTTCGTAGACGATGAAACTCGTTTTCTGGCTTTAAATCACATGGATGTTTTATTGAACTACACATTCATAGTTGCATATTAAGTATTTGATTCCTTACTAAATTATAGGTTCAAATCACGTCGTATATTAGAGTTTGGATCCCTCTTGTGAGGTTAAATAATCTCGAAAGCTCTAACATAATATTACACATATACATGAGATGAGAAGGATAAGTGGACCATACGTCATCTAGAAAGTCGAATGGTCAAAACTGGAGAATGAAAACGTTATTAAGAAACAAAAAGAGAAAGAAACACCAATCGGATCTTGATCCATTTGAGGGATGTTTTGTCCTTTTTCTTGTTTTTCTTGTTGTTGTTTTGCTGTCATTCTCTTTGTTTTATTCTCTTCCTCTAAATTGTTTAGTGTTGGAGACGGACCGTATCATACAGTACGGATCGAAAAAATGATAAAGTTAGCGTAGTTAATCATCGATCGGTTAATAGATTAAAAAAAAAAAAAAACCAAAATCGGCATAACTAGATCACCTATTTATTATTCTTTTAGCATGTATGCATCTTTGATATATACGTATCATTAATATAGTGATTATAACCTTTGTTTTTTTTTTTTGTGGTTATGTTTGCATTTAACATGTATATTTTAAACTAACTTCACAATCTTAATATTCTAACCTTGTTATTCATAAACGCAACAAAATGATATGTTTGAAATTTGCAAAAAATATTTTATAAAAAAGTGAAGAAATTAAAGATTGTATAATTATGTATTATTCTTTTTCTTTTTACAAGTAAATGCAAACACGAAACTAACGTTTGCAAATTTACAGACCAGATGATCTAATAAAATGCATTTTAATCACACTTTATGCATAGTACATATATTAATATATTATAAGTTGTAAATTTGAATGTTAGATGATTCCAACAACATCTTCTCGTTCTTTAACATTTTTTTTGGGCTAATTAAGGTCTAAAAAAAAATTTCTCTCGTGAAGAAACAAACAAATAATAGTAGTATATATGTAATTTAAATGGCAATGCCAAACACAAACGCATATAGTGTCTCGTGAAAGAAAAAGAAATGGCTAGCCATTATGCCAAAGGCCCAAAGCCGAACACTTATTATTGTCTTGGGGCATTCGTAGTTAATTTAGGTTTCTTGTTCCATGAAACAAAGTGCATGTGTTCTAAGTAAACAAAAGGCGGCAGTCTTAGTTAAACAAAGAGCTAGCTAGCTCACACACCAATCGCAACTCCGATTTGATTCTTTGTGTTCGCTTAAAGCCTGACTCTTTCTCTCTTTACGTCTCTTGAATCTTTGATATTCTTTGAATCTTCTTCATTTGATCATTTTATTTTTAGGACTAATTAAAGTATAGTTTCAATTCATATTCCGGGTTATCACCACAAGAAAGAAAAAAGAAATGGATGAAAATATATTTGATAAAACTGATCACTCTGAGTGGCAGAACTCAACTTTTGGTCTCCAAGTTGAAGGAGTCCTTCAACCAAAAATTCATATATCATTAGGCAAAACTTATCTACGAGATCCTCTTACGTTAAGCCAACTTGCTTTAGAGTTAAGATTTTCTACGCTTTGAGATATTTACTATTATTCTTATCTTGGCAAAACATCATCTACTTTAGGAGAGGAACGAACCAAGTATATAACCCAAAATTGGGAAAAGCAGAAGGAAAAAAAAGAAAGAAAAAGAAGTAGCAATTGAGTGTTTGGCAATGTTTTCAAAACCGGATCGGACCGACGGTCGAACCACGTTAACCCGCGAACTGGCAGCATATCCGGGTTGGATTAATATCAAAACCTAAAGAAAATTGAACCGGTAAAAAAATCATATCAACCCGTCAAAAACCCAAAAACCGGTGAACTATTGAACCGGATAAAACCGGGTTCTAACTTTTTTTTGTAAAAACGAGTACAATTAATTACCTTTCTAGTTTTATTTTTAGCAGTAGTAGGGTTTGTTGAAATAAAAATTCCCGTAATTGAACTTTTTACTTTTCATACTAGTTTTTTTTCTTTTAGTTTGAGTTCTCTGCAACTCACACCACAAATCTTCAAAATTAAGGTAATTTTATTGAAACCAATTATTTTTATAATAAAAGATGTTTGATCAGTGCATGTTTTGGTAATCAATTTGGTGTTCATTTTTTTCTCTAGTGTACGTAATAGAAGAGAATGATTACTAAAATATTTTATTGGTAATGGTTAGTTTGTTACATTTTAAGTTTATTATTTAAAAAAAAATATGATTATTGAAGTATTTTATTTGGTGTAACCAATTATATCATAGTTGTAATCATTGAAAAAAAATAGAAAACATATCCTTCTTTATTATTTATAAAAATATCATCAAAATCAATTGAACCCGGTTGACCCCGGTCGAACCGTATTGACTCATGATCCATAAGCTTTCCCGGTTCAGTTACCGGTCCGGTTTTAAAAATATTGGTGTTTGGGTAATATATCCAGTCGAGAGTTTTTATTCGCTTTTGTACTTTTTTGTTTTTCTGATTTTTGCTTTAAAAATATTTTGAGTTGGAGTTTGCTTCTTTGACTGATCAATTGAATCTCTCGTTCCCCAAGCCAAAGAAAGAACACAAGATGTTGCTTTTGATCATTGCCAAGAATCTCACTTCGGAATTCCCTTTACCTTTACCCTTTTTTTTTTCGTTCTTAGCTTAAACAGTACTACATCACCTTATTAATTCTGATATCTTTAAAAATCTAAAATATAAATTCTACTATCTTAAACATATGAAATCTCTTATATGTAATATTATATATTTTTTATGTTTAAGAAGCTTCGATATTAGGTTTACTGTTAATGTATACATGGTACTAGTTCATTTTATTGTTCTCTACCCGATCTAGTATAAAACTTTTAAGTTATATAACTTTGGTTGTAGTTCAATATTTTTGTTATGGTGATCGAGTATTACAATTTTTTTCCTTCAAGTGTACTGTACATACTCCATTTGTGTAAAACTCGTACGATAGTTAGTTATTTACTAATTGTGCACCTATACATTTTAGTCGGAAGTATGTTTAAAAGAGGTATATTAGTGAAAGTGGGTTTTGGTAATGGCAGAGCTAAGAGACAAGATCCTTAGAAGACCGTGACATTGTCACTCACGTGGGCCTCTTTTGACCAACCCCTTCCGACATTAAAACTGCAGATACACAACACTTATCATTATTATTTACTTGCTTTAAATAATATTTTTTTAAAAAGTCTTTTAACTTCATCAAAACATGTTGTTCAAAAAAAAAGAAAAGAACTTCATCAAAACATATGATAAGTGCAAAATCTACTGTATTTTTCTTAAGAATGTTAAGCTACCTTTAATAGTGTGCTTTTCTTCACTTTTATTTGAAACAACCATGAAAAGAGAACTCATTCATGTACTATTTACTTGCATAACTTGTTTCCAAGATATTTAATCTAATTGAAGTATTTAGATATTGATTAAGAAATGAATATATATAGTTTAATTTGTATGGAGAGGATTAGTGTTCTTATTGCTTACTGCAACATAAAATTGGCGTAGAAAATATATAGAATCCAGAATAATTTGTCTTCCAAACAAAGAAACTCATTAAAAAAAAAATTCAATGATTTATAAAGCCCTGGAGAATATTCATTGTAGAATTGTTGCTTTCTTTAGATAAAGCAACAAATAATGTGATCTGCACTATACATTAATAGATTCGATCACATATATAGTTATCACAGACCAAGTTCCCTTTTGTCGTTACTTTAAGTTTCCAACTGTCTATATATATGTACTCATGTTTTGATTTGTAACTTGTAACTTCAATCACAAAGCCACCGCAACAACACACATATCTCTCTCTCCTTTTTATTTTCTATCTAGTCTTCAGTTTCATGATGGGATACCAAACAAACCCTAGTTTCTCAATGTTTTTCTCCTCTGAAAATGACGACCAAAACCAATACAATTACGATCCTTACAATGATCTCTCTTCATCAACTTCTGTTGATTGCACTCTCTCACTTGGAACACCCTCTACTCGTCTTGACGACCACCGTAGATTCTCTTCTGCTGGTTCTAACAACATCTCCGGAGACTTCTACTTTCACGGAGGGAACGCCAAGACTGCATCGTACAAGAAGGGTGGTGGTGATCATAGCCTACCTCGCCGTTGTGCTAGCTGCGACACCACTTCAACTCCTCTATGGAGAAACGGACCAAAAGGACCTAAGGTAATTAATTAATAGGTCCATCGATATAAATGCATAATGAACAAAAAGTGTATGAATTGTTGAAAAAGTATCTAGATGATAATGAAAGTAAAAAAAGTGTCATTTTGGCAATTCAAAACGTGATATCATGCGGAACTATTCTAGGAAAAAAAGTACAAATATTTTCTAATCAAATTTTGTCACATCATATACTTTCTTGGTTGTTTTATATTTTTTCCCCCTTAAATACTTTACCCTAAACTAAAACGAAATAAGTTATTTATACAATCTTCATATAGTCCCATATTTTTATCTAGCATTACTATAATATATTAGTACACTTCATAGATATGTTAGAGGTAAGTGTAACAACATATACAATGTTAACTTGGTGCAGTCGTTATGTAATGCTTGTGGAATCCGATTCAAGAAGGAGGAGAGGCGTGCAACGGCCAGAAACTTAACGATCGCCGGTGGAGGTTCATCGGCGGCAGAAATTCCGGTAGAGAATCCGTACAACGGAGGTGGAAGCTATTATAGTCATCATCATCACTATGCATCGTCGTCGCCGTCGTGGGCTCATCAGAATACACAGAGAGTTCCTTATTTCTCACCGGCGCCAGAAATGGAATATCCCTACGTGGAAGACGCCACGGCTGCTTCGTTTATGTCTTGGAATTGACGTAAGTATCACGTAAGCGATCGAGTCCGGACGACTTCTCCACCATTTTGACGAGATGAAGAAGAAACAAACGTTACTTATCATAGATTGTATCACACAAAGTAAAATCTGTCTGTCTTGGTCAAATTCATTATTATTTTAGTTTTTTTTTTTTCATTTTTCTTTTCTCGACTCTAGCTACTTGTGTTTTTTTTTTCTCATGACTTTTTTGAAAGCTATATGGTGTTTATGATAAATACGTACTGTATAACCCTTTTCATGATGTTTCCACTTACTTTGACACCATATATGATAGATATATTACAACTTTATTTTATGTCGTCTTTTAAGTCTTTATCGTTTTTCGATGCATTCTTAAGTGATCTAGCTTTGCTTCTTTTGTAGCAAATATATACCATCCTAGGATTTTGTTGCATATGAATGTGAATTTTAATTAGCCAAAAAAAAAGGGAAGTACCATTGTTACTGAATACTTGGCGGATTAACAAAGCTTTTCTTGGTTACTAGAAAAATAAAAAGCATTTGAGATCACTCAAAACGGAGGCAAAGAAATGTTGTAAATGGAAAATTAGTCTGGTGAAGCCCAAATCCATTCATTAGAAAGCTAGTGAAAAAGCCCATCACTCGTCCAAGAAGTTAGTTCAAGTTTTCAGTCCTTCTTTCACCGTTTCACGTTCCGTTCTTAAATGGAAAATTAGTCTCGTTTGCGAGTTTGAGGATTTTAGAAAGATATGTAGGGTTTTGGCCTTTTGGGAGGACGGATATGTTGGAATACCCATTACCTGCATTCTACGGTCGTATAAATAAGCTGGTGGATGATCCTTCATCGGATTCAATCATCTCATGGAGCAAACGCAACAAGAGTTTTGTCATTCGAAATCAAGAAAAGCTAATTAGCAGAAAGATTCATTCGAGATTCCAATTTTGTAGCACGTTCAAGAAGTTTATCTCCAGGCTTAAATATTATGTAAGTTCTTTTCTCCAGGCTTAAACCTTATTTTGTTGTGTTTTTTGTTGGTTTGATAGGGCTTTAGGAAAAGTAAGGAGGAACGAGTGCAAAGAATCATAAACTACACTGTTCTAAACTAAAGCAAACATTCATCTTCTTTGGATATCTTCTCATCTTTATATTGTATGATTTTTAGTTTAAGATTCAATAACATAAGTACGAAACATATGTAGAGCTCTGATAAAATATTTAACAAGAAGAAAAACTGGTTTTTTCATGACTCATCAGTTCACAATACTGTAATATCCAAACCACTGGCGAAAATGATATTGATTGCACTGCATGCACAAATGCACTCAGAGACTACTACTCATTATCATGTACTCATAACGATATTAAACGAACTTACAACATGTGTACGTAGGTACACAT
>NC_025685.1:21232816-21247180 GCF_000633955.1 Camelina sativa | reverse complement strand
GGGGGGAGGGTGGGCTTTATTGATTTAAATATAATTGCATACTTAGGAAAAGATGGACCATTGATCGATGGGAGAATATCTCAACCAACCCTGAAAAGAAAAAGAGAAAGAAAAAAAAATCAACAATTTATTATTTATATTTCAGCTCTAAATATTAAGAATTTAAATCATACATACAAAATTTTAAAACGTTGAATATGATAAGTACATATGAGATACAAAGGAGTAAGAAAATTTTACTAAACAAAGTTATGGTCAATTAATATAAAAATATATGAAAATATCATTTAACAAAGTTATTTATTCAATTGGTAATTTCACATCAATACATTGTTTCATTGATCTATTCGTACTACCTAGAGTTGGTGTTTTTTAAAGGATATAAGTCCATCTCAACAACAAAAAAGCTTTAAAAATGTGATTATATTTGTTAAACTATGTTCACCGTAAATTCTTTCTAAAGACAGTATTTTAAATTTCAAGCTTGCTAATTTGAACTAAAACAGAAGATATATACTAGACAACTACAAAAATCAGTGAAGATCATATCATTCAAAACGTACGTAGTGCAGTCGACAGTAGGGGATGCATCAACGGGCAAGCTCGCACCACAATTGCTAGCAAGGGCTTGAGCCAATTCAGTCTTCACGGTAACACTATTGGCCACTGATTTGATGCATTGGCAAGCTGCTTTCTTATCGGCTGATGTGGTGGTCGCAGCCGCTAAACTCTTAACACCTTTGCAACAAGTATCCGGAGGCTTTCCACTTCCGCTGGTCAAGTAGCTCACACATGGCTGCAAATCCTGTATCACAACACTGCAAGATATTGCGGATTCAGAATAACGAGGTATAAAGAATATTCCGAGAACGGAAATGATCGCTAGACTTTTCAATATGTTCATCATCGTAGATATTGAGAATAATTAAATAAAAATCTTGGGTTTTTGCTATATATGTAGAGTGAAGAAGTACGATATGAAGGGTTTATATATATGGCGAATTAGGAAATTATATTATTAAAATATAGAGAAATATTAGATGTTGGTTTCGGCTGTGACGGAGTGAAAGTAACTTCTAATAATGAAAATGTAAAAATTTAACATTTTGGTATGACGTTTTTAAAANTGTTAAACTATGTTCACCGTAAATTCTTTCTAAAGACAGTATTTTAAATTTCAAAGCTTGCTCATTTGAACTAAAACAGAAGATATATTAGTAGACAACTACAAAAATCAGTGGAGATCATATCATTCAAAACGTACGTAGTGCAGTCGACAGTAGGGGATGCATCAACGGGCAAGCTCGCACCACAATTGCTAGCAAGGGCTTGAGCCAATTCAGTCTTCACGGTAACACTATTGGCCACTGATTTGATGCATTGGCAAGCCGCTTTCTTATCGGCTGATGTGGTGGTCGCAGCCGCTAAACTCTTAACACCTTTGCAACAAGTATCCGGAGGCTTTCCACTTCCGCTGGTCAAGTAGCTCACACATGGCTGCAAATCCTGTATCACAACACTGCAAGATATTGCGGATTCAGAATAACGAGGTATAAAGAATATTCCGAGAACGGAAATGATCGCTAGACTTTTCAATATGTTCATCATCGTAGATATTGAGAATAATTAAATAAAAATCTTGGGTTTTTGCTATATATGTAGAGTGAAGAAGTACGATATGAAGGGTTTATATATATGGCGAATTAGGAAATTATATTATTAAAATTTAGAGAAAATATTAGATGTTGGTTTGGGCTGTGATGGAGTGAAAGTAACTTCTAATGAAAATGTAAAAATTCAACATTTTGGTATGACGTTAATAAATATATACATTATTTAGTCTAGGTAGTTAGGTTATATAGATATCTTGTCAGTTTGGGTTTGTGGATATTAAACTTATAATCGTTTAGGTACAAATTGTGACTACATCCAAAGATGACGTGTTGACTTATGTGTTGGAGGTTAATTAGTCCAAAAAGGGTCCAATAATCACAGAGGGGTAATTTTATGGAGTATAGTAAATGTGCGTAATCGTCTAATTGCGTATATTTTCAGAAAACCAATAACGATTATATTAATCGTAAGAGGTATGGACGTGGTCTTTCTTTCGATTAGTATGAAAAGGACCTATATAGTCCATATAACATGAATAACAAAGATGAATATTGTAGATGATGTACCATGTACGTATTGTCGAGGTAAGTATTTTCTTACAAAAGAGTAATATAATAGTTGTTAACATCTTTTTATGTTACATGGAAGGAAGACAATATGCACTATATAGTTAAATTCTACTTACTATTTGTAAAAATGACATATGATAAAACCAGTAAATAAGATAGCTCATTTATTACAAATGTATTTTTATAACACAATTTTTTTAACGAGTTTGTTTTATATCAGGTTTTTAAAATTTTAATCTATATTAACATTGTCGAAGTATATTTTGGTTTATGCCCTTTAAGTTGTGCTTATTTAATTTGTTTTATTTACAACATTAACCCCTAACAATTTTCCTAAAATAACATACTGTAAAAACTCAATTAATGGAACTATTTAAATCAACCTAATTTGATACGTTTATTGCCATAAATAGATTGACAACATTTATACATTTCGATTTTTTTCCCAAAACAACTCTACGCATTAAATTTTTAATCCCATAAAAATCTTCAAAACTATTTTAAAAGATCTTTAGAGACTGTATGATCTCTTAAATTTAAATGACACAGCCATATTTGAGTAACAAATGATTACAATCGCAATAATTATTATAACGTTAATAAAGGTCATAAAAATGGAAACCCAAATTTAGAAACTCAATAATCTGAAATATTTAACTTTAGCATCAAGAAATACATTTAATATAGTATATATCGCGTTAAAAAACTGAATATTATTCTGCGATAATGACATAATGTTATCAGCTGAAATAGGAAAACATTAAAATCTCTCTTTTATTGCTACGAATTGTAAACTCCTTGCTCATAAAGCATTTTCCATATATAAATATCAACTTCACAAACGAAACACAACACCCACAACCAAAACCACTAATATGACGGTTTTGAAACACGGGTTAAACCACTAATATGACGGTTTGTTGTTATATGGCGGGACATGTTATTAACATGACGGTTTGAATTAACATTAGTATAAATATAAAATATTATTAATTTGGTTTTGAAACACGCGTTAAATCTTTATTTAATTATTTGGTCAATACCACTAATATTAGAATATTAATTAGACATATTAAATCAGTGTAATTTAACTAAAATTTTGTAAAACAATTAAATCATTGGTAAAATTGTGACTTAATCCAACAATAGCTTATAAATTACATATTTATGTATTTATTTCCTCTATTATTGTTCTAATAATTGACAATCCAAAATTATTATTTAACTAAACAAAACAAACTAAATATAAAAAATAAATAAAAATTAAAATGTTATTATTTTTTAAAAAATTGTTTTGCGGTATACCGCGGGTTAAAATCTAGTTGTCGTAATATTAGTTGCGTAAAACACATCCACCACCACGGCACTACATTTGTTTGCAAAATTTAACCAAAAATTTGACTATCTAGTAAATAACTCCAAAAACAGAACAAGAAAAGTTTTACAACATACCGATCACAATTAGGAAGTACAGATTTCCAACTTGACTAGATTCAGAGATTACATGCAAGGCAACTAATTAAGAACTCTATATAAATTATTTCCAAGGCACACTTGTTCATGATAAATAGTTTATAAGCTAGTTTTGGTTGGTAACATTAGGGAAATGTGAAATGTTCAAAATAAAATGAAAAGATGTATATAGGTGTAAAAGAGTGACAGTATTATTAAAACGAATATAAAACTTAGAAGAAAAACATTTTTTTTTTATGATATCAAAATGTTCTGAGTAGTATCTTTAATTATATTATACACTATGCTATTGGCAAGTTATGATTATGAATCAAAACGTCAAACAAGATATATATAAAATGTTTAAAACAAGAAATGATTGGTTGAATATGAATAGGAACCCAACACCAGATACATTATAATTATTCACAACTCAAAAATCTTTAAAATCATTACCCTTTCATATGCTGTTCCATCTTCAGACATTGTATGTCACCTTCTAAACATATATCCAAACAAGACAATGGTGAACTTTGTGGAGTCACAAAAACCTTTGTTGTACAGACTCATAAAATTGGCTGGCGTTATTGCCTACACAGTAGAAACTGAACCGGGGACGAAGATGAACTTCTGGATCCCAAAAGAAACCCTAAAAAGACCCAAAAAATCTGACAAAAACGCTACCGTGGAACCACAAAAACCTACGAAACCAGTCCTCTTGTTCATCCATGGCTTTGCAGCTGAAGGGATTGTGACGTGGCAGTTCCAGGTTAGATCATTAGCCAAGAAGTACTCAGTCTATATACCGGACCTCCTCTTCTTTGGTGGGTCTTACTCCGACAACCCGGACAGGTCACCAGCGTTTCAAGCTCACTGTTTAGTCAAGTCTCTTCGTATCCTCGGCGTGGATAAGTTTTTTCTTGTAGGGTTTAGTTACGGTGGCATGGTGGCTTTCTAGATCGCCGAGGAGTATCCTGAGATGGTCCGTGCCATGGTGGTGTCAGGTATGTAATTACCATATTTTGATATCTCAATCCATTGTACAGGATCGGAGAGAACCTGTAAAGTAAGAGAATCCTAATCCTCTCCACGGGAAATGATTTAGTCCTATCCCGTGGGTTCAAAGGTCATTATTAACACTCCTATTTTTGTATATCAATCATAGAAATTACAAAATAGAAATCTAGATTGTTATCCCATTCTTAAATCTATACGTACGACAAGAACTTTTTTCATTTTCAGGTTCTATACTTGCGATGACAGATACGATCAGTGAGTCAAATTTGAACCAGTTAGGTTTTAAGTCGTCGGCGGATCTTTTGTTACCAACTTCGGTTAAAGGACTCAAGACTCTCTTCGCACTTGCTGTCCATAGACCCATGTGGTTCCCGAACAAGCTCTTCAAGGATTTCATTGAGGTACCTAGCTACTCTAAATTTGCAATTTATTTAGTTCGCCCTATCTTAAAGTAATCTTATCAACTTTTGTAGCAACTGGAAGTCAAATTTGATCCCGGAGCTCGATAAATAGCTTGTAATACTAATAATTAATTAGACTACAATAATTTTTGTAGATAATATGTAATAGGACTATGTAGATTGCTTTGTTTAATTAATTTACCTAGTATATAAATATTAATGTCATGACAAAAGAAGACAAATGAATTTCTTTACGTTTGTCATGTAAAAGAAAAAAAAAACAAATATGGATGTGTTTGTGCAAGACCTCATATGCTATAGTAATATACTTTTGTTTTGCAAACTTTGAAGGTGATGATTACCAATAGGAAGGAAAGAGCAGAATTATTAGAAGCTTTGGTCATCAGCAACAAAGATGTGACCATCCCTCGTTTTCAACAGGTTACATAAGAAAATCATTCACAAAAAAAAATATTTTTCCATCGTATTAAGATATATATATATATATATATAATATGTATAGAAACAACTTTACAAAGCATGGACCTTCTACTGAGAAATAATTTGACAAATGTTTTTTTTTTGTCAACCAAACACTAATTTGACAAATGTTTTTATGATTTGTAAAGAGTTTTATCGTTAAAACCATGCTATTTACAAAAAAAATTGAAACTCAAAAATATATAGAGTACTTTTTTGTAGTAATTTTTTTGAAATATCCTAATTTATATAAAGTAAATAGAAAATACGTCTATATTTTACTACTTAACCCATCGATTGATTTTTTTTTTTGTTTTTGGTTTGGCAGAAAATACATCTTATGTGGGGCGAAAGTGATCAAATTTTTAATATTGGATTTGCCAAGAAAATGAAAGAGTAAGTTTCAATAGAATAATTGTTTTTCTAATCTGAAATTATTACATATATATATACATAATTATTTTTTCTCATTTAAATTATGTTTTATAGGCAACTAGGCGAAAATGCAACAATGGAGAGTATAAAGAAAGCAGGTCATTTGGCACATTTGGAGAGACCTTGTGTCTATAACAGACGTCTCAAAAAGTTTCTTGCTTCAGTTTACTCTGAAAACTAAATTCGATGGTAATCGAAGTACTACATAAATGATGCTCACATCACATCAACACCAAATGAATTTATTTATCATATTTACTTTGGTTTTAATTCTTCTGTCAAAAATAATGTAACCACATATATCTCATAAATAATATATGGTTCACTGAAATAATATAGTTATCTCGATTTGTTGTTTTCCCCCAATTTTATGACACTATCATTTATTCCTATTTTCTAGGCCTGGGATTTCGGTGAATTCGGTTTGGTTATTTCAATTTTTTAGTTTTTTTGAGTTTTGAAAATCTTACCGAATTGAACCGAAATATATTTCGGTTCGGTTATTTTGGTTTCTCGGTTAATTCGGTTTTAAGATTTCAAAACCGAAATTAACCGAAATTTGATTAAAAACATGAAAAAATCGGATTTTTCGGTTATTTAGAGATAATTTCGGGTTTTTCGGTTTTATTTCAAATATTTCGGTTTCGGTTATTTCAGTTATTTTAGGGTAAATTCGGTTATTTTATGGTAAATTTCGGTTTTATTAGTTTTTTCCTAAAAAAAAAATAAAAATAAATAAAAAAGTTAAAAAAAAAAAATCAGTTAACCGAAAACCAAACGGAAATATTTCGGTTTTTTTGAAAAAAAATTGTACTGATCGGTTCAGCCGCCATAACCGAAACCGAACACCAAAAATATCGGTTTGGTTCGGTTCGGTTATTTCGGTTCGGTTTAAAATCCCAGGCTAGTATTTTCTATGAATCAGAGAATGCGGACCCTTTGGTTATAGGCCTAATTCTCATGACAGCCCAATATATGGGTCAGAAGACATACAGTATTGAGTGCACCAAAATCTTTTTTTTTTTGTTTTTGTATTGATCCAGTTATAGGGTGCTTAGCTTCATCTACCATTCAAAATAATCAAAACTATAAGGTTTCACTCCATGTATTAAGTTATTAACCATATAAAATGGATTTTGGATAAACCTAATTACTTCATTGATTGACTTGCGCTACTCCCTTCTAATAGTACTAACCTACTAGAACTGAGAATCTACAGCAAAAAGATAACAAAAGTTTGACTGAGAATGGAACAAAAAACAAATAATACTATTACAAAAACAAAAAGTATATTATTATTATTATTATCATCAACCAAAGTAAAGGTGATTAACACTTGGTCAGAGAGTGCAGGACAAAAGGCTGGGCAATTGCCACGTGATGTATTTGTTGAGCAAGTCCTGATTGCATGCCCAATGCAATAAACGAAGATTTTAATCCATACATAAACAGATTGTGACATAACAAGCTAACGATTATTTTAGTATTTATCTTATCAATTACTCGGAAATTGCTCCATAACAAGTTGTCATTGTCGACATGTTTTTAAGAAAGTAAAGGTTAGAGAAATATTTTAACTTATTAACAATTCAAAATTCATATTGAAAAAATATTCTGTTGTTACCAGAGTATCCAGATGCATTACATCTGGTCATGTATTTCTTTTAATTATCTACGTATTTTTACGTCAATATCTGTTCTTCTATAGCTAAGATATGTTTTTTTTTTTTAACATATCCCGGTGTGTGTTTTGTTTCTTATCCTAATTGGGACTTATCCTAATTAATCGGGAACATATTTACACTGTAGCGTGACGAAACAAAATAAGGCAGAACACAAGATAAAACTTTTGCTCATTCTGTTTAGTGTTAAGTAAAGAAACCAAAAGAGTTTTCTTACTTTGAAAAATACATATGATTATGGGGCAATATTTTATATACCATGCAAAAGAAGGTGAACATGATTATGGCATGGGACAATGTTTTATACACCATGTAACATAGACTTTTATTATTGTTGTTGTAGAATTTCTTTCTCGTATGTATTTGAGTTACCAAATAAAAATTATGTTTTGGATGGAAACATATTCTTATTTATTTGTATTTTCTTATTTTCATGTTTTAGATCGTTTATGTACTACAACTTTTACTATTTTGGTATATCTGATACCATTTTAGAAAAAAAAGAAAAAAAATAGAGCTAGCTAAATACCATTTTCAGTGAGTGATGACTACAAGGATGATTATCTTCGTTGATCATGGAAAAAAATCTTCCAATACGGAACTTTCCACACAATTTATATATTATTTGATAAGCATATGATTTTACTTTCAAAGCGATTGTTTTTTTTTTTTTTAAAGCGATTGGTGTGATATAAAATTAATCCAAATGTAGATTCTTATAGCCCTTTAACAAAAAAAGAAATATATCAAGGTTCTTTAGCTTTGTATTCAAAATATATTCTTCTTAAATGTCCTGTCATCAAAAATTATTCGAGCACTTTGTTTCTATAATCAATATATTCGTTTAGTGTTTACCTTTATTTTTTAATACATTTTTTAGATCAATAAGACATGATCCATAATTCAGTCCTTCCTACGCAACAATATAATTTGATAATTTGATGAAAAAGACTGAGAAATGGACCGTTAATCACTTTCTCTATAGTTCTTACTTATTATTTTTTATAGGACTTTATAACTAATAATTATAGCACCAAAAACTGTTAGCTAACTATTCAAAATCCATATATGAAATCACTCTTACAATTGGCTTCTATAACAATAGCATTGTATCTTTTAATTTATTGTTATAGACACCAACAATAAGTATCATAAAAACTAAAAGCTAACTATAAAAACTCGGCTAGAGTTCTTAATATATCACTCGAATTGATGATCGAACAAAAAAACCTCATGCTTCAATATTTGTTTTCTTCGGTAGCCAAACTCTGAATGAATTCCCACGAAAACTGTATATCCCGGAAATTATATAGTATGCAACATATTCGTTTTCTTCTTGTCTCCTAAACTTTTGAATATTATTTTCAAGAAAAATGCATTATTTTTAAGAATATAAAGTACTGTTTGTTGTAAAAGAAATAATCGAGTTAGATTTCCCCGAACGTGTGGCCGCGAGGAACAGCATATGGGATGGGACATGTCGCACATGAACAATTCGTAGAGTTACATGTATCTAGACTGACATTTTAGATCTAAATATAATTGTTTAACCACATAAATTATAGTAATCATTTATGCCTATGAACGAATCATAATCATTATCCCATTCGCAGCAATACAATCTTTTTTGGTTTTCTATCATGGTGTTAGACCTGCTCCAATATATTTCCATTTTCATGTCCAAAATGGAGTTTAGAATCAATTTTGCTCAAACCCATCTTCATTTCTATCTTTAAAATAGAGATCTTCATTTTTTTCTTTATATTTGAAGACTTCAATTTCTATTTTACACTAAAATTTAAATATCTCTATTCTTAACTCTAAAATGAAATAGGATTGGAGAAAAAATCATCTCTAAAATGGTTACTCTATTTTGAAGGAAAAAAATGGATAAATGGGTTAGAGATGCTCTTATTTTGGCTCTTCATTTTGGAGGAATCAACCATGACTAAGAGCATTGTTTGTTCAACAATACTATCTTATTATATCATAAATTAGATAACTACATATCCAAATAAAAAATGGGGAAGAGCGAAGAAGCTAGGTAAATAATACAAACAGTTAAATTTTGGTTGTGATTGATAACTAATGAAAAAAAGTAAAAAAAAATTGTAGAAAATAAAAATCATTTAAATATCTTTCTTATTGTAAAGGAAAAAAAATTATTTTCATCAATTTGGCAAATAAATTAAAACTCACATTTTAAAAACATATACAACTATCTTTTTAATTACGTATTATTAACATTCATTTTATTAATCAAAATAATAATTAAGTTTTAATCCAATTTTATTGGTTAGGAATCAAATTCGTTGGGTTAAATTAAGTACTGTTAAACAAAACGAAAAAGGCAGTTAGACTTAGAGATGGCAATGGTTGAATTAAAACCAATGGTCAAATAATAATTATGGTGATTGATAACAAATGATTAAATAGTAAAAAAAAAATAGAATTATAAAAAGATAATTGTTTATTTTTTCTCACTAATGATACTTGGCTGCTAGGCGACTGAAATTGTTCAGGTAAGTGAGAACTCATTCATCTACGTATTCAGCTACTAATAATTTTTTCCATCAACTAAATTTTAAACACACGGGGCAATAAGATACAACTGTTGTACTACTACTTGACTGGTAAGAAATAAAAAAACTAACGCAAGAACCGGAAGAGTCTTGTAACTCTTGTATGTACGGTTCGGCGAATGAACAATCATTGAATCCTCCTTTTTTCGTTTAACCTCTTAAATGCTTCTTTCAACAACATATTCAGTTCTCTCGTGTTACCGCTTGTTTTTAACTATTAGTCAGATTAGTAATCACATGAGCACTTAAGTTTCCAACCGCTCTTAATTAAGTCACCAGTCCAATTTATGTGGTATATATAATTATACATATGCATATATCTTGGTTTTACATTTATATGTTCTAACTTATATGTCATGTGAACATCATTCGCCTTATTTCTTTCTTTTTCGTTTTGATGTTTATACTGACTTTTTCTCACTTTTACATAGAGATTCGTCCTCCAAGTCTTTTCTATGTCTCTCAGTGTAGCAAAGTTTTCTGAACCCTATCCGGCTAGGCGGCTAGCCCCTAGGTCGCATTCTCAAACACGAAACCAGCCAAACAATGTCATTTACTCCGTATATATAGTTTTTTTTTACAAACATTAACTCCATATTTTTTTATACTGTAAACATGCATTTAGAATGCTTAATGCGCTTTAATACACCAAAAAGATTATGTTTCACAGTTCAAGAATTCCTGTTTTGCCTTAACCCGCTGATTTTTAAGGGTTTGGTAGACAATATTTTTTTTGCTACCCATGAGGTGATTGTATTGTACAATTAATTTTAATTTCGAATCAATATTGGTTTCAAAGTTGAAATTAGAATATCGATGAGAATTTTGGTTCTTACTATTAAAAATAGTAAGATATAATAAACTTAAAAAATTGTAAAAATATAGTCAACTAGAATTAACCACACCATGCATTCCTGTCTCTTATTTTTAAAAAGAAAATTAATAGGTTAATTAATTTGATAGATCAATTTTATTAAAGTTATAATGGAATCATGTCTTCAAATAAATGGTATATTATCATACTTTTTTTTTGAAAGGGATTAATCAACGATATATTTGTGATCTATATATTCGTTTCAAAGTTAAAATAAGAATATCAATTATAAATTTGCTTTCCTTCGTATAAATATAAAAGTTAAAAAGTTGGGAAGTATCTTTAGTCAAATGGTTACACCACTATCTTTATGATCGATCCTACCAAAGTTTGATTCCACTAAATCGCGTTAAACCGCGTAGTAGAGATTGATTATGAATCGGATCTTGTTGATTCAATAAAAATAAATTAAAAAGTTATAAAAAATAGAATCCAATAAAAGCAAATAGCAACATGCATTAAAAAAAAAATCAAGTTCTTGCTTCTTATTTTTTAAAAGAAATTTGTTAGGATAATTAATTTGATAAAGAGAGTTAATTTAATTTATTAAAAACAGCAGGTACGTTTCTATAGTATTTAATTTATAAATACACATACATGTAAGCAAGTATTTCAGAGCATAAAAAGTATCCGAAATTCTAGATTTAAGTATTTAATTTGCCACTTATGATTATCTAACTTATATGACAAATCGAATTTTTTGTTATGAATTTTTTTTTGGTTATGACTTATGTGAATGTGAAACATATATACCATAGTATATACACGGACATTTCTTTGTTCAGCACGGATCACACTAATCCTACGTATTTTACTCTAACTGCACTCTTTGTTCAGCACGGATCACACTAATCCTACGTATTTTACTCTAAGCCACATTAATCTCATCAACCATACTAATTGAGTGTTATGACTTATGAGACATTCGAGTTAATTAACACAAGATGATATCAGTAGCTAACACCTTTTTCTTTTTTTAACAAAAGATAATATATGAGTATTACGACCAATGTGCGGACACTGTATGATAGAGAAACAACGTGGCACTGTCTGCTAACAAGTCCACATCTTACTTTCTCTCTCCATCTCTTGTTTGATAGTGGACTTGATTATTATTGGCACAGACCAAACCCACTTGCTTTCCCAATCTCTTCCTTCGATTTTTTTTTTTGCTTTCTCTCTTGGAAATTGATGGGCAATAGGAAACACAATTCTCTCTCTCTCTAGAAAAACCAAACACATCATCTCTCTCCTCATGTCTTTCTTTTCTCTCTCCTCTCCTCTCTCCATTAGTAAAGACCTAAACTTTATCTTCCTTTCTTGCTGGGTTTAATCTCTTCTTAAATGAGGGTTAGATCAAATTCACCTTTAATTTAATTGCTTGTAGACTTGAGATTAGTCTTTTGTAGGTTTTGGTGGGCTATCACTAAGACTAAGACAAAGTCAAAGTCAAAAACAAAAAAAAGGTTTGAAACTTTGGAAGAGATAAATATTTTATCATCTCCATTCTCTCTAATAGGTAGCTTATGAAGCTAAAGCTATATATGATGACTTCTTTAATCAAAATAGCTTAGGGTTTTGAAGAGAGACATAAAGAGAAGAAATATATAATCTTTGTTTAAGAAAAAGGTTATATAAAAGAAAAGATTAGGGTTTTTTCTTTTCTTTTTCAAGAAGCTTCAAGATCAAAGAGACATGGAGGTCAGAGAGAAGAAATATGAGAAAATGGAGATGGTAAGAAGTAAACCATCAGCTCTAGATCATCATCGTCTTCCTCCGTGCGCTTACCCCCAAACCGCCGACAAAGATAAACCCACCACCAAAAGAAACGGGTCGGACCCGGATCCGGATCTTGATACTAACCCCATTTCTATAGCTCCTGCTCCAAGGTCATACGCTAGGCCTCAAACTACTTCCCCGCCCCCGGGGAAGGCGAGGTATAGAGAATGCCAAAAGAACCACGCGGCCACCTCCGGCGGACACGTGGTGGACGGTTGCGGCGAGTTTATGTCGTCCGGGGAAGAGGGTACGGCTGAGTCTCTTCTTTGTGCAGCTTGTGACTGTCACCGGAGCTTCCATAGAAAAGAGATCGACGGTTTGTTTGTTGTAAATTTCAATAACTTTGGCCATTCTCAAAGGCCACTCGTTGGCCGCCACGTGTCTCCGATTATGATGAGCTTCGGTGGCGGAGGAGGAGGAGGTGGTCCGGCGGAGTCATCGACGGAGGATCTAAACAAGTTTCATCAATCTTTTAGCGGTAATGGAGTGGATCAGTTTCATCAGTTTCAGCCCAAGAAACGGTTTAGGACAAAGTTTAATGAAGAACAAAAGGATAAGATGATGGAATTTGCTGAGAAGATTGGTTGGAGAATGACAAAGCAAGATGACGATGAAGTGAATCGGTTTTGTCGTGAGATTAATGTGAAAAGACAAGTGTTTAAAGTTTGGATGCACAACAATAAACAAGCAGCAAAGAAGAAGGATTTGTAAGAGATTTTTATATATAAACATACTATTTTTACTTCTCTTTGTTCGATTCAACGTTCCTTTACTTTACGATTTTGCATTAACATTTTAAAAAGGAGATTGGATTTAGGTTCAGGATTTGTTGTATAACAAATTGCTTTTAGAGCTCAGCATAATAGTCTCGTATCTCTCTGGCGACTTGAAAAGCTTGCTTCTTAATTTACGGTTTCATATAGCGTATTTTGTGACATGTCTTCTATATAGTCAACCGAATCAACCATTTCTTTTGTTGGTTTGTCTTTGCGGTACTACATTGCATGTTATGCTTTTATCAGCTGCCAAAATAGAAAAATAAGAACCAAGTCAAGATGATAATATCTTTGGCACTCATTGACTTCTCTTTGGCTCCTTCATACGGCTTCACTTGCCTTGTCCGTTGCCATCCTGATCACATCACCAGTCTTGTCGTAAGCTGTATCTTTCGCATTGCCAACCTTCTTGTAGGCGAAGTCTTTGGCCTCACCAGCTTTCACACAACCAGAAAACTTTGCCTTGTGCGCAATGCCATAAGCAGATCCCACCTTATCATAGGCCACATGTCCTTGGCATTGCCGGCCTTTTCATAAGCTCTGTCTTTGGCTTTTTAAGCTTTCTCGTAGGCCACGTCCTTGGCATTGCTTGCTTTGTCATAGCCAATATCCTTTGCATCCCCTGCTTTTCCATAGGCCATGTCTTTTGCAATGCATGCCTTCTCAAATGCCATGTCCTTCACATTGCCCCCCCCCCCCCCCC
>NC_025685.1:21218009-21232353 GCF_000633955.1 Camelina sativa | reverse complement strand
TATGTTAAATCCTTCACGTGTCCCGCCTTCTCATAAGCCACGTCCTTGGCACTTCTCGCCTTCTCATAGATATCCTTTGCATTGCGTGCATTATTGCATATCCCGCTTTCTAATTCTCGTAGGCGATGTCCTTTACATTACCGTACCAGCCTTGAGAGAAACGAAATCTTTTGCATATTGTGCCTTCTTCTCGGCAAAATCCTTGGCAGTTGGCACAACCTGCATTGTGTTTTATCATAAACTTAATTTTCCGCGACTCTGGCTGCTTTACCTGCATCCATCTTTCTTCTTTTGGAAATTCCTACTTCCTCATTCTTGCTACCAAATCCACTACAAAAAGAGTATCAATGTCACCTATAATAAAGTCAGTGCCTATATATCCAATGTAGTCAGTGCCGGCCCAATGAGGGCTCTACGCAAAATTTAAAAAAAATATGTCTTTTTCACCTATTACAAAAATTATAGATTTTCTATAAAAGTCCACCACTTGATATTTTAAGACCTTTTACATATCCTACAAATAAAAAATATCTTTTACATGTAAATAAAAAAAAACTTTATACTTTTAATAGATTTTTAAATGAAAGAGACTTTTAAATTTTTGGGCCCGAATCTTTGGTTTCACTTTAAGCCCTTGTGGCCGGGACTGAATGTAGTCAACGAATCTAAAGATTCTAGAAAAGAAAACAAAAACCAAGAAGACACTACTACTTACTTATGAACTATGGATTAAAATGAGAAAGTACTGTAGACCAAAATAGAATCAACGTGATGGGTGGTACGTAAGCGACTGATTTAGGCCAAAAGTGGGTGTAACCAATTTACTCACGTCGTGGTTTTGTCGGAGATCCAACCAGCCCATGAACCAGACTTCTCCTGCGGCGTCTTCTCATTCCTTTTTCCAAAACACCCTCTGTCACGTCAACACCACCACAACAACCAGCGACACCAATGTCGTACTTCTTCTCTCCATCATCTCTTTTAACGAGTGATTACGGACGGATCAAACTAATCCTTTTTTTTTCCCTTGTTTAAATGTTTTGATTCTAGTTCCAATGTCCTTGGAAGTTTATACTAGTTAGTTTATAAAGAGAAGAGACGCTCGAGTCCAAAACCAGTGGTCTTTCCGAGAAGCGGTTACTGTTCTCCACGTGTTTTGACGAGGTTACGTGGCTACAAACTACAAAGGATGCGGTTTTGTTGTGGGTACGTGTCCTATTAAACGGCTGGTCTTGTTCCCCTCGTAGACCATACTTTCGAAAAAGTAATACAACAATTAGAAAGAGAGAGAGCTCAGAAACCCTTGTTTCTAAAGCGGTTTGCATAACCGGGCTGGTAAGCCGAAATTTAAAACTGCACTACAATTCTAGCTAACCGAAATAGAACCAGTCACTCAAACAGTGTTCACTATTTCATTTTTATATAGAATCAATTCAAAACTATGGAAACGATTGGCCGCCTTCAGTCGCAAGTCTGATTCTCTGGTGATGTTCTTCAATTTTATAATCCACAATTTCTTCAAATAGTTGGGAATCCAAGACGCAGTCCTTTCGTCCGTACACCGCAGCTTGAACTCCAGCAACAAGCTTAGCAATCTCACGACCAGAGAAACCTTCCATCTTTTTTGCAGCTTCTCTGATCACTTGGTCGGTTAGGTCTCCTTCAACGGTGATCTTCTGTGACTTCTTCTTGAAAAAGCTGCTCCATTTAAGGTTTGACTCTTTGTCTTCACCAGCTAGGTACTTGTTGAGATAGAGCTTGAGGAGCTTGAAGCGCTCTTCTTCACCAGGGAGAGGAAACTCGATAACTTCGTCAATCCTGTCTGTGACTGCACTATCAAGATCACCGGGTCTGTTTGTAGCCAGGACAAGAACTATGTCCCGTGACTGATCACCGGTTCGAAATAGTAACGCGTTCAGAGCGCTGCGCTGGGCCTCGCTCATGTACGTACTGTTACGTCTGCAATAGAAGATGAACTATTAAGAAAAGAAACCCTGGAGACACTGTACGAAGTAACAAAATGAGCTTTAGTAATCGGTGGACAGTCCACTGATTTTTCTCAGGCTATACTACATTCTGCCTTGTGTTGGTAAAAAGTTTGCAATCCGAGTAAGAGATATATTGGTTCAAAGTCAAAACTATATCATATATATTATAGAATTCTAGTAGATGAGAAGCACTAGAATACCAAAAGGCTATAGAAAAGAGGTGAAAGCATCTTACTCGCATAGGAAAGCATCGGCCTCATCGATGAAAAGCAGTAAGCCTTTGTTTGATTTCTTGGCCCAATCAAATATCTGATGGATTTTTGTTACAGCCTGTGCACCAAGAGGAGCAACATCTCCTCCTGTCATCATAGCATAATCGAGATCCTGCAGCACAATATAATCAAAACAGGTGTAAAAGCAAGGGATGAATTTGGTCAATCTGTACTAAATTCATAAAATGTGGCTCAAGTTCGCAGTTGCACAAAGAATATTAACTCACCGACTTCCGAGCAATCTCCCTCGCCACCATAGTTTTACCGGTACCTGGAGGCCCATAAAACATCATGTTGCGGAATGGGGCTTGATGGGACTTGGTATTTGCTGTGGCTCTAGCAAGACGCTCAATTCTCTTCTTCAAGGAATGATGGAGAATTACATTTTCAAGGGGCTTTTCTCCTTCTGCAGATGCTGCTGCCCCTGCAGCTGTACTAATTTTGTTCTTAAACTGAGACACTGAGCTTGCCCATGGAAATCTACCCATGGAAGACTCTCTGATAAGTGATGGCTGCCCAAGAATCCTGTTAATATAACCCCAGGTAACCCTAGCACCCTCTCTGTTATCATAAGAAAACAGTTAAGCTTCTTTAAATTCACAGCTACATAGGTTTCTAAAATGAGATATAAATATTGCAAAACTAGGAGATGCATACCGAGTTGTGTAAACCCCAGCAGCTAATGCTGTAACGCCTCCAACAGTCATTATCAGTTTATTTCGATCAGTTAATAAGGTCCTGACTCCCCCTGACAAGTTCAATATAGAAGCAAATGAATATGAAGCCACATTTTTCAATAGCAATAACTTCTGAAAGCGAAAATTAAACATCTGCAGGTGGATGTCTTCTAAAATATTCCTTGGAAGGTTACTTAGTTTCAGAACAATCTAGAGAGAAGCACAGATATAAAGGGGATTATAGAAACTGAGAGAAACAAAGAAAGAATAACAGGATGGAACAATGCTTATAAGGTCCATACCTTCAATGTGACTGAAGGTTGTGTTGATCGCTGCAAGCCATTTTTCCCTTTCACCATTGATCTTATCCAAAAGCATTCTCCTATTCTGCTCTTCAGTAAGTTTAGCTTCATGAGCTCGGCCTTCAGCCTCAGCCATGGCTTTGACGCGAATTGTCTCTCGCTCAAGTTCAGCTCTCTCTTTCTCAGTCTGGCGCTGCTGTGCTTGAATCTGCTCTTCCGTGGCAATTCTTGTTTTCTCCTTCCGTATAGAAGACTCTTCTTGCATCTTAACCAATTCACCATTATGCCTTCTCTGAACTTCATGATCTGTCTGCAAAATTTCCATTCCAAGTCACAATACTTCTCAGTAAAGGACAGACACACAACATAGGTTCACAGTTTCTTTCTAAAAAAAGTACCTGCTGTCGCTTCCTTGCCAACTCATCCTCATATCGAAGCATTTGCGCTTTCGCTTGTGCCTGTTGCTGCACTAGATTCCTCTGCTCCTCAGCTAGCTTCCGCTGTCTTTCCTGCCCCATTCAAATCCCCCATAAAAAACAATCATATTTATCACTTCCCAGCTTCCAATGAAATAACAAAGACATCAAAAAGACAGTTGAATGAATTCACAAGGAGAAGGTTTACTCACAATGTCCTTGTGAGCTTGAATAGCTTCATTATGTTCTTTCTCAGCCGCTAATTCAGCTAATCGAGTCTTCTCCTGCTTTCGCATTAGATCAAACACCTGGTGAACACAAAAGAACATCATGTAAGCAACGTCTCAACACACAACAAAGAACGACGAGGTATCTAGAGATTCAATCATCACCTGTTTGGAATGAGGAGAGCTGTTGATTTCGCGAAGAGCTTTAGCACCTCTTTCCAAAGACTCAGGATCGAAACCAGATCCTTTAGGCTCATCGGAGTCCGATTTAGAATTCGTCGATGAAGACTTGTGATCAGTTGGAGATTCTTCTGCCGGAGGTGAAGAAGAGAAGAAAGGAAAGCGAAATCGCGAGTCAGCGTAGGCGCGGTTCTGTGACATCGACATGGAAGTGAACGCAGCAGCTATCGCCGCCGCGGAACATAGTCTAGAAGCAGCCATTTGGAGTACACGACTAGAAGCAGCTTCCTAAACCCCAATTAAGAAACGAAGAAGAGTCTTTTTAAAATTCAAACATTTCGAAATGAGAAATGGTGCTCCCAAAGGTTCTTATGGAAATGGTTGTGGACAGTCGTCGGAAAAGTTTCTCCGGCAGCCAAGACCATAAACCCCACGGTGGCTAGGTTATATGATGAGTCTTTATGATTTGTTTTTGAGCTGTCCACAGACTCGAATCACGCTCTGGGCTAACTTTTAAATCTGAGCCCATCTTTGGCCCCTTGCCCCCTTGTTTAAGGCCCATTTTTCATATAAGATCTTTTCGGTGGCACAAGGTTTAAACTTTAAATTAAAATTTTGAATTTTGAGTAAGTATATGTATATCAGTATCCCTGGATCAGTATACGTTATGGTTTGTATTTTTAATTTACAGGAATAACTTGATTTATCTTTGTTTCTTTCTATTATAAATTTATAATCATTATTTCTGTAACAGTTTTAAAAAATTAAAATTAAAATGAAGATTATTGTTTATGTTGTTGTTACTCCTTTATATTGCGATAATTCTTTATAATATCTATGTGTAAACTGGTTATTATAGAAATTAATAAAATAGATGTTACAAAAATTATACATAAACACAGTCTTACGAATTTCGAAAGCATCGTTAGTACGCACTATTTTTAAATATTATTTTTAAATGAAAAAGACATGTGAATAATATATAATATATAGTGAAAATGAAACAAATTTTGTAGTATAACAATTTATTTGCTTGTGAAAATCGAAATTTTGAAATGTTCAATGTAAAAAAGTTCCCGCTCAAAATCTTCTTCACTCGGTGCATGTAGTTTCTGAACCCGAAAGATTAATTGTTAACGAATACAATTGGTTCGTTTTCATATTTTGAAACAATCCTGATCTTCTCCTCTTCCATTAACCATCAATCATTTTTTATAATTGTTCGATCAGATAATGCCCAAGAGATTTCAGAATTAAGCTGAAAGCTGAGGTGCCAAATATGGCGTGTTGGCTGGTTAGTATGCTCAATACATTAAACTGAGCGTATGATCCGAGACTGTTACTATATGAACTCAAATTGACTAAAATATATAAAAGGATGGAACTGAGAGAGATTATTACATAGTATTGAAAACCAAACAGAAATTAAACAAAGCCAATAAAAGCAATACATCGAATTCTTAATTAGTTCTTCAGAGATTCTCTCAAATGTCCTCTTCTTAATTTAAGTCATGATATTAATGGCTTCAATTAGTGTTACGGTACCTAGGTTGTGGATAGCGTCCAGACTCAATGTCATTCACATCCCTGATTAGCAATTCGTAATGTCGCTTTACCTCCTCAGCTGATTTTCCACCAACTGCTCTTGCAACGTTTTGCCAGCGGTCAGGAGTGTCTTGGTCATATGTAGCCAACGCCATTTCGAATTGCTTGTCCTGTTTAGGTGTCCATGAAGAGTTAGAGCTTCGGGAAGTGCTGATTGAATTGGAAGCCATTAGTGAAAATGTGGATCAAAAATGAGGAATTGAGAATAAGGTTGGTTGTTGTATTGATGATGAGTAGAGATGATTTGAATTGGTTAAGTTTTGAGAGAGTGTGGAGCTCCTTATATGTAGGAGGGGAAAAGCAATGTGTGGGGTTATAAGCCAGTTGGAAGAATATATACTTCGAAATGAGAGATTTTTAGAATGACCATTCTTTTAGCAACCACATAAAATTTTAGTGAAGGGAAAAAAGTTTTGATATGATGATCATCATGATTAGAGTCTAGTCCCTTAAAAGGACATAATAAAGGTTTAATAGTTTAGTGGAATGAGATTCTCTTGACTATTGCTATAAGGAAATTAGGAGGCTTCCTTTTTCTTGCTAGTGTCCTAAAAGTTTACCAATAACTATTGGACCCTCCCTTACCCCTTTCAGCATTTTTGGATCTTATCATCATTAGTGTCGACTTAATCCCCTATCGTATCCGATACTATTCATAAAGCATGTATAAGCATTTTGTTTAATAATATTTTTTGAACATTTTCTCTTGTGTGATTTTGATTTAATATCTATAGGATTCCTATTTGCATTGTTTGATTAGCAGTTTAATTTTATGTCTTTTCTACGATGGACTGTGACACAAGAAGCGAATCTTGCCATTCTTGGTCCCAAGATCTTTGAGCAACTTCAGGTAATATTCTTTTTTCTTTCTTTTTATGAAATGTAAATATCAGCAAAAATGTGAGCTAGTACATAAAATGGTTTTACGAACGAGCTTAACCATATTGAAATGAGACCTTAACCAAAACAAAAAAGGGATCATATGGGTGTTTATATATGAGTGAGTACGTAGTTTAACATCTAGCTACGTCGTCCTATTTGTCCGATGCTCTATATATAGCTCTAGTAGGTTTAGGTGAATTGTTAAGCTTGTGTTTTATATTTCTTGCAATTTTTCATCTTGTGTGATGGAGGAAAAATAAAAATATTAACTAAGTTCATATTTGCACTGATAGATGTCTTTTCGATCTGATTGTGGCTCTAAGTCTTTATTCATCTCTCTTCCATCACCGGAGTGTGACAAAAAGAGAATCATGCCAATATTGGTCTCGAGATCATTGAGCAACTTCAGGTAATCATACATTTACTGGTTTATATTGAGCATCTCTAGGAAAACAAAAAAAGGACCATGATTTTGTGAATATTAAACGCTATTTATGTCTGGTGCCTTTAGCTAGTAGCTGTACGTCAGAACATGATTCCAGTTATTAGACAAAAAGACAAAATCTCATACGACACACAGTACTAATTAAAGAAGATGTACTTTGGCATAATCAGAGGTTTTAGCCCTCACAAACATCTTCATTCGTGGGTGCCACGGAATAACATTCTTGGACAATGATAGTTCCATTTATTATTATTTTTTTAGAAAAAAATTAAGATGATTTACTCACTAACCTAACCATTTGTTTCTTTCCTTTTGTGCAGCCTCTTCTCTTCTAAACCTTGTGTAAAAATCTCGTTGATCTCTTGGGATTTTGTTCTTGCATCGAGATTACTGACCTAGAGATGGGAACTAGCTAGCAGCAGCACATTTGTATAAAGAATATTCAGGTGTTCTTGTCTTCTTTATAATCTTCACCTTTGAACATGGTTAGAGAATATATCGGACTAATTCTCCAAATCTTGGGATCTTATCTTCGAGAGATCTTCTGCGCCTTTCTTACGCTTCTTGTGCTTATTTGTTTAATTTTTTTTTTCGATCCTCAGATTCTTCGACTACCGAGAGGGTGAGAAGTTATGGAACTTTCTTCGTACATAAAATTTGTATACAAGAAATGTGTTTACCTCTCTAACTTTGCGTGGTAGGTGCTCTACTTTCATGTTGTGTTTTATTTGTAGCCATTTTTTCAATCGTGTTGGTTATTACTTATTATGAGAAAAACTAAGTACAAATAACTACATTAGGAGAACAATCATGGACTGTATTTTTTTTTTATAAATATTTCTTGTAATCTTTTGTATGATTTTGATTAGAGATGTCAAACGGGCATACCCGCGCCCAAACGGGCTGACCGTGACGGTCCTGTCTTTTCAGTGATCCGTCGCGGACAAGTCTGTCATGGGCATCGGGCGACGTATCAATGCCCATGCCCGCTCTGCTTTGTTTTGCGGACAAACGGCGCAGATCCAAGTCATATACTAGTCTTGACAAAATTTAGGGATTAACATTGAGACTCCCTCTACGGATTAACATCAACATAGCAAAACAAGTAGAACCATAAACAACAAATGAAGATGTTTAAACTGAAATTTAAATCAAATAAATAGTAAACTGAAAGTATTAAACCAAAGTATTAAACTGAAAGTATTAAACTGAAATGAAAAGCTGAAAACATAAATCTCAAGGTCAAGATGTCTCATCAACCAAATCAAGCTTCATCATCAACAATTGATTGGAAAGAAGGTAATATCTCATCTTCATCAAATTCTTCATCCTCCTCTACATATGGCAAAGTAATAGAAGGTCAAGGTAAATATATATCATTTAAAAGTTACACAATCAATACCAAATTGTGAAAATTGTTTGCCTACCATTTTCATATGCTTCAAAACCTTTTAACCAATTGCGGCAACTTATTAGTGTTTGAACATTTTTTGGGAGAAGACGACTTCTGTACTTGTTCAAAACTCGAGTTCCAATACTAAAAAAAGATTCAGATGCTACTGTTGTGATTGGTATACTAAGGAGTAAGGAGGTCGCAAGCCATTGACGCCAGTTCTCTATACCGTTGAGAGTTATCTTTCCAATATTTTAAAATATCCAAACTCTCATACTCTATCATGTCTATCGGCGGATCATCTAGATACATTTCCAAAGAAGACTTTCCACTAGTAACAACAGTTTGTTTGCGGAAGTTTATAAAATCCTGCAAATGTATAAAACATGACCCAAAACATTTAAAAAAAATCTGCAAATGTATATATATAAAAAAACTGTAACTACACCAGAAAAATTCTAGACATCTATACACATTTCTCAAAACAAAACTTAGAAACCAATAGCATAAGAGACTGAGAACTTACATCAAAGTTGCCAAAACTCCCTTTTTTTTCCTTCATTCTCTTCAGTTTTCTAATTAGTTTCACGTGTCTCTGAAGAAGATGATGTAAAGATTGACTTATTCTCATAAGATTCAATAAGAGTAGTAAGCTTACCACGCAAATGTTTAATCTTTATCTCAGCAGAAGCCTTGTCGTTCTTTTCAAATCAATATTTTACAAGTGTTAGCTTCAACCTTGGATCAAACACTGTAGTCATTGCAAATACATCACTAACCTCTTCCCAATACTTATCAAACCTTTCTCTCATTGGGACAATCATACTTCTGATGACTTCATCTTGATTATGTGAATTCGATATCAACCAATTGTTGATCTTCCAAACTTGCATGAAATACAAGTTTGAAGTTGGATATGTTGAACCTGATATCAGATTAGTGATTTCATCAAAAGGCTCCAAAAACTCACAAATCTGCTTCAATCGGTGCCATTCAGCTTCTGTAGGGTGAAACATGTAGTTTCTCCCATCAATGACTTTGAGATTACCAAAGGCAGCTCGATACTTTAGAGCCCTATTAAGCATCTTGTATGTTGAGTTCCATCTAGTTCTCACATCCATAATCAAGCCTGCTTTCAATTGTAGACCAACAACTTCAACACATCTTGCAAACAAAATCTCACGTTTTTCAGAAGCTTGAACATATTTGATACTCTCTCTGATCTTTTCCAATGTATCATCTATATCTTTCAGGCCAATCTGAACAATGATGTTGAGAATATGTGCTGCGCATCGCACATGAAAATAGTCTCCTCCACACAACAAATCATTCCGCAACATAAGCTGAGATTTCAGAATCTCTTGTGTTGTGTCATTGTTAGTAGCATTGTCTAACGTGATGGAAAACACTTTTTTCTCAATTCCCCAATCCTTCCACTTATCTAGAATCTCCATTGCTATGTTCATAACTGAATATGGAGGCGGAAAAGCATAGAAAGCAATAATCTTGCTGTTTAATTTCCAGTTCCTGTCAACATAATGTGTTGTTAGACACATGTAGCCCTCATGAGTGATTGCAGTCCACAAATCAGAAGTGAAGCTAATCCTCCCTGGAAAGTGAGCTTATTCTCTCTTTAAATTCTTTGTCTCATTCTCATAGAACTTGTAAATGTCTGCTGCAGCTGGTTTGCTATTTTGACCAATAATCGGATGAAACATTTAACAACAAAAAAAAAAGATGTCGAGACTTGCAAAGTCACTAAGACTCGCAATGTTCAAATACTTTGATCTCCGTGACGCCTTTGAGGTAATGGGCTTGCTAATCTTATAAAGTAAATCATTGTATTCAATGATGACCACCAGTCTATCATCATCATCATCATCATCATCATCATCATCATCATCATCATCATCATCACAGAGCCGGCCCAAGCCACAAGCTGATGAACCATGTGCTTGCAGCCCGGTTCTAGTTATAATATTTTCGGCCTTATATTTGTCAAAAATCTCATATAGTTCTATTGGTTAAGGGTTAGGTGGAGGAGTGAAAGGTAGTGGGTTCGATTCTCAAACTTGCAAATAGGTTTAAAACAATTTTTTTGGGTATAAATTAGGTCTTTTTTGTTTTTGGGCTTGTGGCCTTCTGATTGTTAGCGATCATCATCACCACTCATTCACTCATCACCACTTCTCATATATAAATTATCGATCTTTTCCACTCTTACCAAATACAAATCTAACGAAACTTCATTTAAACACAATATTTCTTGATACGTCATTTGATATTTGTGTTTCTAAAACTTTCAAATGTGACATAAGATTAAAAATGGAAAGTAATGAAACATGTATATAAAATAAACAAAAATATGTGTACAATTTTTTTCGAATAGAAGGTCAAAATTAATGGGTTATTACTTATTATTAGTAAGAAAAATATTCATAATAAATGAAAACATATAAACAAAAAATCATTTGACAATAATCTAAAACCGTACGTCCTACAAGGCTACAATGCAGCCAGGCTTCATCTTATAATCCAATATTTTAAGTGGTTTGTAAGGGCATTGAAGGTAGTAAATCATTAAAATGAAGATTTGAGGGTGGTTTGCTCCAACAATAACCCCTCAAAAAAATCTTTCAAAACTAATTAATTTGCAATATAGTCTTTAATATTTCCAAAATTCACTAATAATGAGACAAACTCATAAATAAATCTATAACATATATTTTCTATATTATACAACATAGATATTATTTATTTTATTATACAACACACATTATTACATAATAAAAGTTACATGATAATATAAATTACATACATAATGATTAAAACTTTCATATATATATATATATATATAACACAGTAAAAAATTATATCAAACAATATTAAAAAATAAATTACCTTATATGATAAAACAAAATAATATGTAATTTTCAAAAAACATAAAAGAAAATTACATGTAAAAGAATAAAATTACTCAACATAACTATTTTCATAGTGCTCCCATATATGATAAATTATTGCACTGTTGTTGTAAAAAAAATATTTTGTAAATGGTATATCTTTTATATATCAATAATTTTAATTTATTGTATTTGAATTTATATAGGTATATTTATAACAATTGAATTTGATAAAATTATTTGTAAGATATATATATTACAAGGACTAAAATGAAATTTGTAAAAATCTTTGAGGGTCTCAATAGTGCACCCTCAAATTTGAAGGCTCACTATTCAAACCCTTAAACTTTAAGGGTTTGTTGGAGTTCAAAAACCCTTCAAATTTGAAGGTTTGAGGGTTTGTTGGAGAAGCTAGCTATGAAACTTTGTTTCTTTTGTTGAATACAAAATTTTTAGAATTAATATTTTACATGATAATTTGAAATATCATGAACTATAACTGAGATATTATGAAAAGGGAAATAAGGATCACTAAAAGTCTAATTTAGATTACAAAATGGAATACACAAAATTATAAATTTATGTATTTTAAATTGAAACCTAAATTAAGGATTGTAAATTTGCAATCACAACAATAAAATTAATTACAAAAAGTAAGAGTAACAAACAGAAAGCTAATAGTTAGGTATGAAACTTACTGAAAGGAAGACGCTTAGATAATTTTCTAAAAATTGTAGATTCAACAATGACNAAAAAAAAAAAAAAAAAAAAAAAAAGAAATCAAATGAAGTTGCATCAGCTACATTGAGTCTAAGTATTAGGATTGTAGTTATAGCTTTACAATAACAAAAATGAACTATAAAATGTAAGAATAACAAACATAAAGCTAATGACATGCAGCTGCATCAGTTACGTTGAGTCTTGCATGGGTTTGGCAGCAACTTCCGCGGAGCACTGACAGCATAAGCGAGTAGTCCGAACATCAGCTAATAGTTTTTGCCAAAGCCATTCGAAGCTTACAGATAGAAGTGGCAGTCCTGATGCGGTGGGTTCCGTGAGTGCTAAGAGCCTAAGAGAACTTTAAAATTTCTCGATTCCATTTTTTGAAGAAGACTGCTGAACTCATCATTTGAGAAATTATTATTATTTGAGATCATAAACACACTAACAACTTGATTGGGATTGAAGAGCGAATGGTCCAGAACCATGAGAAAAATGTCCCTCATCATCATTTTAACTCTCTCATGTATGTTCCCTGACTCTATATATCAAAATAGAGATACTACTAATGATTACATAACATATAAGATTAAAAAAAAAAGAGAGAAAAAGAGGGTTTTATGTATAGGACCTTCGAGATGAAAAGTGAATAGGAGTTCGTCGTAATTTTCCTCCTCCGGGAAATCGTTCAGCTGTTTTTCTCTCCCAAGATAAAAAAGAGTGGCATACTTTCCCTAGCAAAAACCTTAACCTCAACAGCTAATTTGATATTGTGATAAAGAACATATGGACTAAACTTATGAGGAATTGGGTGATGAGTTTCTAAAACTTATGTGGTGTTGGAAATGGGTTTCACCCTACCTTAACAGGCATCTTCTCAGCCTACCTAGCAAATGTTCAACATAGCTTCTAAAAGGGTTGATCAACCAAATAGAATGAGGTTGGCCGGCGACACACCTAGAAGGCCCGTTAGGACGCTCAACCTATTTAAACGACGGTCAGAGCACGAACACGCCGCCAAAGCAGTGAAGCGGCACCACATCAATCCCAAGACAAGGAGATGATACGTCCCATCAACTATAAATAAAGGAGATCCTCGAGTGAGTAGGGACAGAAATTAACTACAGTAGGAGTCAGGATATTATCCAATTTCAATTTTAAGTGCTTAAGTTGTTTTAGTGAGTATACAGTTCTGTAACTAGTCGTCCGGCTTATAGTAACATTACTGTAATCTTGCTGATTCTTGATAAACTCAATATGAATTGTAACATCCGCGAACCGAAATCCCGGTTTAGGAATTGCATCGGTCAATGCAAGGTTGTTTTCTGCAGACGAGTTTAAGTGAAACGCTGCGTTTTGGGCAAAGGAAAAGGAGAAAAACCCTTAAGTCGTTTCTTTTGTCTCATTAGTTGTTTTGGCCGCTTTTGCGAGAGAAAAGAGAGAAAGAGTGTTCTTGGTGTTCATGGAGATTTTCTGTGGATTGGTGGCTTTTCTGGTGAGATCTGAGGCTTAGGACGTTGTAGGAGCTTCCTAGGAGCGTGTTCTTGATTGTTTAAGGTTCAAAATCTTCTTGGCAAAGGTAAGTGCATGACCATGACTTATCTAAGCTGGAGAAATCTCTGATTTGCTTGTTTTGTGTTGTTAGGCTTGTTAGATTGGTATTTGGGACGATTGAAAGCTTTCTTGTGACTTGGGATTGTGTTTTGTGGTTACAGGAACAAAAATCCGGCGAGAAGCTTCGGGGGAAAAACGATGCTCGACATTGCATTGGTTGATGCACACTGTACGTAGGTCGATGCAGATGCGAGGACGGCGCGTAAAATCTAGGGTTTTTGTGCTATGTCGAGCATGCGTCGGTCGATGCAATGGGAGCATCGGTCGATGCAATTAACCTTGCATCGGTCAATGCAGATCTTGCTTCGGTCGACGCAACCTCCAACTGGTGTCGATCGATGCATTTTGGTGTTGGTCGATGCTGAGTCCTGGTTTGTTATTGTTGATTGTTGATTGTTTATTGATGGTTAGAGATGACTCTATTGCTTGTGTGTATAGCCCAGTAGATGGGAGGATTGCCTTACTGAGTGTTTATAAAATACTCATGCATTGCAATTTGCGTTTGTGGTGCAGGTAAAGGCAAAATGTGATCGTAGAATCAAGGCAATGAAGAGGAGGATGTTCTAGTGGTTCTCTTGGTTGTCTGGCTTCTGTTAGGTTGCTAGAGTTGGGTCCTAGAATGTTGTTTAGGATTGCTGGTTCTCTGGTTTATGCTGTTTGGATCATTAGTTTATGATTTGGATTTAATATCGGTTATTGGATTATGATTGGATTATTTAT
>NC_025685.1:21209866-21217904 GCF_000633955.1 Camelina sativa | reverse complement strand
CTAGAGTTGAGTCCTAGAATGTTTTTTAGGATTGCTGATTCTCTGGTTTATGTTGTTTGGATCATTAGTTTGTGATTTGGAATTAATGTTGGTTATTGGTTGTTATTTATTGGATTATTTATTGGATATTGGTATCTGTTATTTCCGCTGTTGGTTGTGTTTGTGGTTAGGTGGCTAGTGGATATAAGACCACTAGCTGTAGTGTATTTATTATTATTATTTATTATTTATTAATTAAAAAAACGGGTCAGGTCGTTTCAGTTTGGTATCAGAGCCCGTACGGTTCTAGGTTTGGGTTCACTAGGTTTCTGTTGTTGATGTTGGGATTGCATGTCTTGATTGATTATGTGAGTTAGTCAATTGTGTGTGGCATGGAGTCCTAGAACATCCTCTTCAAGCCTTTGTGATTCCACGGTGAGTTTATGTTTCTGTGTTATGATAATTGTGTGCTTAGCCTTCTGTTCATGGTAGTGCAGATAGTTAGAGAGGATGCTGTCGCTGGACGCAGTCGTGGTCGAGGACGCAGACGTGGTCGTGGTAGGGGCAATGTCCCAGTGGTTAGTGAGACCAAGGACCAGAGTTTGACAGTAGAGGGTGTCGGCGAGTCGCGGGGTGTCCAGGGGGATTCCGTGAGTGTGGCCGGAGGGGGCGGTGTTGATGCTCTAGTAGCCGGTGATGTTAGGGCCCTAGGTGCGGGTGACCCAGTGGGTGGAATTCCGGGTGTCGACCTTGCGGGTTTGCTGGCACAGTTGATAGCACGGTTGCCGCCAGTGGCACCGGCTCAGGCTCAGGTTGTGCCACCAGTGGTGGCAGAGGAGCGGCAGCCAGTGGCTGCGGATGTGGGGGTCCATTCTCGTTATATCAGCATGCTGACAGAGATGGTCGTATTTGTACCGAGCGGTTTTCGGGAGGTACAGATCCTACCGCAGCGGAGGCGTGGAGGATGAGTGTGGAACGTAACTTCCATACTCTGAGATGGCTAGAGGAGTTTTGGGTGGACATTGGAGTCCACCATTTGACTGGTGATGCTCAGTTGTGGTGGAGTTCTGTGGCAGCCAGGAGAGTGCAGAGGGAGATAACTTGGGCTGACTTCGTCTTGGAGTTCAACCGCAAGTATTTCCTTAGAGAGGCACTGGATAGGTTGGAGGTGCAGTTCCTTCAGCTAGCTCAGGGAACTCGGTCAGTGCGAGAGCTTGACTAGGAGGTCAGTCGACTTCTGAGGTATGGGGGTCGGGATATGGAGTCTGAGGAGGCTCAGATCAGGAGGTTTTTGATGGCCCTACGTGATGATTTGAGGGTTCACTATAGAAGGCGGAGTTACGCTACGCGTGCGAAGCTGATTGAGACTACAGCAGGGATTGAAGAGGATATCCGAGCACAGTCAGTGGCGGCTAGCCCAACAGTCCAGCCTAGCAAGGCACAACATAAGGGAGGTTCTAGCAAGGGCGTTAAGCCCGCGCAGGGAACCAAGAGGAGATGCGAGGCAACACAGAGGCCGGATGGTCCGAGTTGCTTCGGTGTGGAGGCAAGGATGACAAGATTGCTAGCTGTCCCAAGAGGAGTGCTAAGACGGCAGCAGATTGTGTGTGCTATCATTGCAAGGAGCCAGGGCACATCAGACCCTATTATCCCAAGTTGCAGCCGGTAGCAGTGGCAGCATTGCAGCAGGTGCAGCCGGGAGAAAGTAGGTGGCACGGATTGAGCAGGCGCCACGGGTTTACACGACTGCAGAGACTGGTGGAACCAGTGCCGGAGCAATCACAGGTATTATTTCTGGTGCTTTGTCTTTGTGAATTCTTAGTAAGTTCAGATTTTATGTTGTCCTGTGATAAACTGTTAGGTTCTCAACACATGAGGTTTGTGTAAAGACCTTGTTAGTGGGAGGGTTTAAGTCCCATGTTATGTTTGACTCTGGAGCTACTCATAGGCTCATTAGCCCGGAGTGTGCAGAGAGCGCGGGTATTGTAGGAGATCCCGGAGAGCGTGCAGGAGTTATCAGAGTTGTTGGAGGCAAGTTTCAGATCGCGGGAGAGTCTTGGCCTGTGGATTTGCTTATAACCCCCAATGGAGCTTTATGACGTTATCTTGGGGATGAACTGGTTGCAACGACATATGGTTCATCTGGATTTTCATCGAGGTAGAGTGGAGTTTGAGCACTTAGGAGGGAAGTTGGTTTATCAGGGGATTAAACCGACTTCGGGGAGTCTCGTGATCTCGGCCATTTAGGCTGGGAAGATGACCGAGAAGTGCCGTGATACTTATTTGGTTACTATATCTATGCCATAGTCAGTGGGAAAGTCTACGGTTAGCGGTATTCGGATTGTAGAGGAGTTTGAGGACATGTTCCAGTCATTGCAGGGATTACCACCTTCTCGGTTTGATCCTTTTACGATTGAACTGGAACCAGGAGCAACACCGTTATCCAAGGTTCCTTACAGGATGACTCCAGCAGAGATGGCAGAGCTGAAGAAGCAGCTAGAGGATTTTTTAAGCAAGGGATTCATCCGTCCTAGTGTATCACCGTGGGGAGCACCGTGTTATTCGTTAAGAAGAAGGATAGGAGTTTCCGCTTGTGTATTGATTACAGGGGTTTGAACCGGGTCACTGTGCAGAACAAGTACCCTCTTCCGAGGATAGATGAATTGTTGGATCAGTTGAGAGGTGCTACTTGGTTCTCTAAGATAGATATGGCGTCGGGTTATCATCAGATCCCTATAGATGAGGCGGATGTGAGGAAGACCGCTTTCAGGACGAGGTATGGGCATTATGAGTTTGTAGTGATGCCGTTTGGGTTGACTAACGCACCAGCTGCGTTTATGAGGTTGAAGAACAGCGCGTTTCAGGAGTTTCTGGATGTGTTTGTCATCATTTTCATCGACGACATCCTAGTTTATTCTAAGAGTCCTGAAGAGCAGGCAGTTCTGGAGAAGTTTCGGGAGCAGAAGTTGTTTGCTAAGCTGGGCAAGTGTAGTTTCTGGCAGCATGAGATGGGTTTTCTGGGTCATATTGTGTCTGCAGATGGAGTTTCTGTAGATCCAGAAAAGATTCAGGCTATCAGGGATTGGCCTAGACCGCATAATGCCACGGAGATCAGGAGTTTTCTCGGGTTGGCAGGGTATTACAGGAGATTTGTGAAGGGGTTTGCGAGTAGAGCATGTCCTATGACTAAGTTGACGGGGAAGGATGTTCCTTTTGTTTGGTCACAGGAGTGTGAGGAGGGCTTTGCAAGCCTGAAGGAGATGTTGACTACTGCTCCGGTGTTGGCTTTGCCTGAGCAGGGAGAACCCAATGTGGTTTATACAAATGCATCTAGAGTGTGTTTGGGATGTGTGTTGATGCAGCATGGGAAGGTGATTGCCTTTGCTTCGCGGTAGTTGCGGAAGCATGAGGACAACTATCCTACTCATGACCTGGAGATGGGTGCTGTAGTTTTTTCCCTGAAGATTTGGAGATCTTATCTTTATGGTACAAAAGTACAGGTGTTTACAGATCATAAGAGCATGAAATATATATTCACTCAGCCCAAGCTGAACCTGAGGCAGAGGCGGTGGATGGAGCTGGTGGCAGATTATGATCTGGAGATAGTCTATCATCCTGGTAAGGTTAACTTGGTTGCAGGTGCTTTGAGTCGGAAGCGGGCGGCTTCAGCTCATGAGTAGGATATAGAGTCTCTGGTAGGGGAGATCAGTGCGTTGAGCTTGTGTGCGGTTTCTCAGGAGCCGTTGGGTTTGGTTGCAGCTGATAGAGCAGATTTGTTGAGCAAAGTGCGGTTGGCTCAGGAGTCGGATTTGAGGCTGGTGAATGCCTCAAAAGATGTTGACTCAGAGTATCAGGTTTCGGCTAATGGTACTATTCTGGTGCATGGGCGGATCTGTGTGCCCAAGGATGAGGAGTTGAGGCAGGAGATTCTGAGAGAGGCGCATGCTAGCATGTTCTCTATTCATCCAGGAGCGACTAAGATGTACCGAGATCTCAAGAGGTACTATCACAGGGTCCGGATGAAGAAGGACGTGGCTAGTTGGGTTGCGAGGTGCGATATGTGTCAGCTAGTGAAGGCTGAGCATCAGGTACTAGGTGGTTTGCTGAAGAGTCTTCCCATTCCAGAGTGGAAGTGGGATATGATTACTATGGACTTCGTGGTAGGTTTGTCAGTGTCCAGGACGTTTGATGCTATTTGGGTCATTATGGACCGGTTGACTAAGTCGGCACATTTTCTGGCCATTAAAAAGACTGATGTACATTAAGAAGACTCCAGTCTTGGCTTAGAAGTATGTGAAGGAGATAGTCAGGTTGTATGGGGTGCCAGCGAGCATTTTGTCTGATAGGGATTCCAAGTTCACTTCGGTGTTCTGGAGGGAATTTCAGGCAGAGATGAGAACTAAGGTGCATATGAGTATAACGTATCATCCCCAGACAGATGGACAGTCAGAGAGGACGATCCAGACGTTGGAGGATTTGCTGAGGATGTGTGTGCTGGATTGGGGTGGCCATTGCGCAGATTATTTGAGCTTGGTAGAGTTTGCTTACAACAAAGTTACCAAGCGAGTATTGGCATGGCCNTATTCATCCAGGAGCGACTAAGATGTACCGAGATCTCAAGAGGTACTATCACAGGGTCCGGATGAAGAAGGACGTGGCTAGTTGGGTTGCGAGGTGCGATATGTGTCAGCTAGTGAAGGCTGAGCATCAGGTACTAGGTGGTTTGCTGAAGAGTCTTCCCATTCCAGAGTGGAAGTGGGATATGATTACTATGGACTTCGTGGTAGGTTTGTCAGTGTCCAGGACGTTTGATGCTATTTGGGTCATTATGGACCGGTTGACTAAGTCGGCACATTTTCTGGCCATTAAAAAGACTGATGTACATTAAGAAGACTCCAGTCTTGGCTTAGAAGTATGTGAAGGAGATAGTCAGGTTGTATGGGGTGCCAGCGAGCATTTTGTCTGATAGGGATTCCAAGTTCACTTCGGTGTTCTGGAGGGAATTTCAGGCAGAGATGAGAACTAAGGTGCATATGAGTATAACGTATCATCCCCAGACAGATGGACAGTCAGAGAGGACGATCCAGACGTTGGAGGATTTGCTGAGGATGTGTGTGCTGGATTGGGGTGGCCATTGCGCAGATTATTTGAGCTTGGTAGAGTTTGCTTACAACAAAGTTACCAAGCGAGTATTGGCATGGCCCCTTATGAGGCTTTGTATGGGAGGTCGTGTCGTACACTGTTATGCTGGACTCAGGTGGGGGAGAGGAGCATGTACGGGGCAGATTTTGTTTAGGAGACTTCGGAGAAGATTCAGGTTCTCAAGCTGAACATGAAAGAAGCTGAGGATCGGCAGAGGAGTTATGCCGATAGGAGGAGGAGAAAACGCGGGTATCGTAGGAGATCTCGGAGAGCGTGCAGGAGTTATCAGAGTTGTTGGAGGCAAGTTTCAGATCACGGGAGAGTCTTGTCCTGCGGATTTGCTTATAACCCCAGTGGAGCTTTATGACGTTATCTTGGGGATGAACTGGTTGCATCGGCATATGGTTCATCTGGATTTTCATCGGGGTAGAGTGGAGTTTGAGCACTCAGGAGGGAAGTTGGTTTATAAGGGGATTAGACCAACTTCGGGGAGTCTCGTGATCTTGGCCATTCAAGCTGGGAAGATGATCGAGAAGTGCCGTGAGGCTTATTTGGTTACTATATCTATGCCAGAGTCGGTGGGGAAGTCTACGGTTAGCGGTATTCAGGTTGTAGAGGAGTTTGAGGACGTGTTCCAGTCATTGCAGAGATTACCACCTTCTCGGTCTGATCCTTTTGCGATTGAACTGGAACCATGAACGACACCGTTATCTAAGGCTCCTTACAGGATGGCTCCAGCAGAGATGGCAGAGCTGAAGAAGCAACTAGAGAATTTGTTAAGCAAGGGATTCATCCGTCCTAGTGTATCACCGTGGGGAGCGCCGTGTTATTCGTTAAGAAGAAGGATGGGAGTTTCCGCTTGTGTATTGATTATAGGGGCTTGAACCGGGTCACTGTGAAGAACAAGTACCCACTTCCGAGGATAGATGAGTTGTTGGATCAGTTGAGAGGTGCTACTTGGTTCTCTAAGATAGATATGGCGTCGGGTTATCATCAGATCCCTATAGCTGAGGCAGATGTGAGGAAGACCGCTTTCAGGACGAGGTATGGGCATTATGAGTTTGTAGTGATGCCATTTGGGTTGACTAACGCACCAGATGCGTTTATGAGGTTGATGAACAATGCGTTTCAGGAGTTTCTGGATGTGTTTGTCATCATTTTCATCGACGACATCCTGGTTTATCCTAAGAGTCCTGAAGAGCATGCAATGCATTTGAGGGCAGTTCTCGAGAAGTTTCGAGAGCAAAAGTTGTTTGCTAAGCTGAGCAAGTGTAGTTTCTGGCAGCGTGAGTGGGCTTTCTGGGTCATATTGTGTATCTACAGATGGGGTTTCTGTAGATCCGGAGAAGATTCAAGCTATCAGGGATTGGCCTAGACCGCAGAATGCCACGGAGATCAGGAGTTTTCTTGGGGTGGCAGGGTATTATAGGAGATTTGTGCAGGGGTTTGCGAGCAGAGCACGTCCTATGACTAAGTTGAGGGGGAAGGATGTTCCTTTTGTTTGGTCACAGGAGTGTGAGGAGGGCTTTGCAAGCCTGAAGGAGATGTTGACTACTGCTCCAGTGTTGGCTTTGCCTGAGCAGGGAGAACCCTATGTGGTTTATACAAATGCATCTAGAGTGGGTTTGGGATGTGTGTTGATGCAGCATAAGAAGGTGATTGCCTATGCTTCGCGGCAGTTGCGGAAGCATGAGGACAACTATCCTACTCATGTCCTGGAGATGAGTGCTTTAGTTTTTGTNGTTTCTGGATGTGTTTGTCATCATTTTCATCGACGACATCCTGGTTTATCCTAAGAGTCCTGAAGAGCATGCAATGCATTTGAGGGCAGTTCTCGAGAAGTTTCGAGAGCAAAAGTTGTTTGCTAAGCTGAGCAAGTGTAGTTTCTGGCAGCGTGAGTGGGCTTTCTGGGTCATATTGTGTATCTACAGATGGGGTTTCTGTAGATCCGGAGAAGATTCAAGCTATCAGGGATTGGCCTAGACCGCAGAATGCCACGGAGATCAGGAGTTTTCTTGGGGTGGCAGGGTATTATAGGAGATTTGTGCAGGGGTTTGCGAGCAGAGCACGTCCTATGACTAAGTTGAGGGGGAAGGATGTTCCTTTTGTTTGGTCACAGGAGTGTGAGGAGGGCTTTGCAAGCCTGAAGGAGATGTTGACTACTGCTCCAGTGTTGGCTTTGCCTGAGCAGGGAGAACCCTATGTGGTTTATACAAATGCATCTAGAGTGGGTTTGGGATGTGTGTTGATGCAGCATAAGAAGGTGATTGCCTATGCTTCGCGGCAGTTGCGGAAGCATGAGGACAACTATCCTACTCATGTCCTGGAGATGAGTGCTTTAGTTTTTGTCCTGAAGATTTGGAGATCTTATCTTTATGGTGCAAAAGTACAGGTGTTTACAGATCATAAGAGCATGAAATATATATTCACTCAGCCCGAGCTGAACCTGAGGTAGAGGCGGTGGATGGAGCTGGTGGCAGATTATGATCTGGAGATAACCTATCATCCGGTAAGGTTAACTTGGTTGTAGATGCTTTGAGTTGGAAGCGGGCGGCTTCGGCTCATGAACAAGATATAGAGTCTCTGGTAGGGGAGATCAGTGCGTTGAGCTTGTGTGCGGTTTCTCAGGAGCCGTTGGGTTTGGTTGCAGCTGATAGAGCAGATTTGTTGAGCAAAGTGCGGTTGGCTCAGGAGTCGGATTTGAGGCTGGTGAATGCCTCAAAAGATGTTGATTCAGAGTATCAGGTTTCGGCTAATGGTACTATTCTGGTGCATGGGCGGATCTGTGTGCCCAAGGATGAGGAGTTGAGGCAGGAGATTCTGAGAGAGGCGCATGCTAGCATGTTCTCTATTCATCCAGGAGCGACTAAGATGTACCAAGATCTCAAGAGGTACTATCACTGGGTCCGGATGAAGA
>NC_025685.1:21181486-21208487 GCF_000633955.1 Camelina sativa | reverse complement strand
GCTATCAGGGATTGGCCTAGACCGCAGAATGCCACGGAGATCAGGAGTTTTCTTGGGGTGGCAGGGTATTATAGGAGATTTGTGCAGGGGTTTGCGAGCAGAGCACGTCCTATGACTAAGTTGAGGGGGAAGGATGTTCCTTTTGTTTGGTCACAGGAGTGTGAGGAGGGCTTTGCAAGCCTGAAGGAGATGTTGACTACTGCTCCAGTGTTGGCTTTGCCTGAGCAGGGAGAACCCTATGTGGTTTATACAAATGCATCTAGAGTGGGTTTGGGATGTGTGTTGATGCAGCATAAGAAGGTGATTGCCTATGCTTCGCGGCAGTTGCGGAAGCATGAGGACAACTATCCTACTCATGTCCTGGAGATGAGTGCTTTAGTTTTTGTCCTGAAGATTTGGAGATCTTATCTTTATGGTGCAAAAGTACAGGTGTTTACAGATCATAAGAGCATGAAATATATATTCACTCAGCCCGAGCTGAACCTGAGGTAGAGGCGGTGGATGGAGCTGGTGGCAGATTATGATCTGGAGATAACCTATCATCCGGTAAGGTTAACTTGGTTGTAGATGCTTTGAGTTGGAAGCGGGCGGCTTCGGCTCATGAACAAGATATAGAGTCTCTGGTAGGGGAGATCAGTGCGTTGAGCTTGTGTGCGGTTTCTCAGGAGCCGTTGGGTTTGGTTGCAGCTGATAGAGCAGATTTGTTGAGCAAAGTGCGGTTGGCTCAGGAGTCGGATTTGAGGCTGGTGAATGCCTCAAAAGATGTTGATTCAGAGTATCAGGTTTCGGCTAATGGTACTATTCTGGTGCATGGGCGGATCTGTGTGCCCAAGGATGAGGAGTTGAGGCAGGAGATTCTGAGAGAGGCGCATGCTAGCATGTTCTCTATTCATCCAGGAGCGACTAAGATGTACCAAGATCTCAAGAGGTACTATCACTGGGTCCGGATGAAGAAGGACGTGGCTAGTTGGGTTGCGAGGTGCGATGTGTGTCAACTAGTGAAGGCTGAGCATCAGGTACCAGGTGGTTTGCTGAAGAGTCTTCCCATTCCAAAGTGGAAGTGGGATATGATTACTATGGACTTCGTGGTAGGTTTGTCAGTGTCCAGGACGTTTGGTTCTATTTGGGTCATGATGGACCAGTTGACTAACTCGGCACAATTTCTGGCCATTAAGAAGACTGATGTACATTAAGAAGACTCTGGTCTTGGCGAAGAAGTATGTGAAGGAGATAGTCAAGTTGCATGGGGTGCCAGCGAGCATTGTGTCTGATAGGGATTCCAAGTTCACTTCGGTGTTCTGGAGGGCATTTCTGGCAGAGATGGGAACTAAGGTGCATATGAGTAAAGCGTATCATCGCCAGACAGATGGACAGTCAGAGAGGACGATCCAGACGTTGGAGGATTTGCTGAGGATGTGTGTGCAGGATTGGGGTGGCCATTGAGCAGATTATTTGAGCTTAGTAGAGTTTGCTTACAACAAAGTTACCAACCGAGTATTGGCATGGCCCCTTATGAGGCTTTGTATGGGAGGTCGTGTCGTACACCGTTATGCTGGACTCAGGTGGGGGAGAGGAGCTTGTACGGGGCAGCTTTTGTTTAGGAGACTTCGGAGAAGATTCAGGTTCTCAAGCTAAACAGGAAGGAAGCTGAGGATCAGCAGAGGAGTTATGCCGATAGGAGGAGGAGCGATCTTGAGTTTCAGGTTGGAGATAGAGTGTACCTCAAGATGGCCATGTTGCGGAGTCCGAACAGGTAATTGACTGAGACTAAGTTGAGTCCGAGGTATATGGGTCCGTTCAGAGTGATTGAGCGAGTTGGACTAGTGGCATATAGACTGGAGTTACATGAGGTTATGCGTGCATTCCATAAGGTTTTTCATGTGTCTATGTTGCGGAAGTGTCTCCGCGAGGATGATCAGTTGTTGGCTAAGATTCCTGAGGATCTTCAGCCTAACATGACTTTGGAGGCTTGACCAGTGAGGGTTCTCGAGAGGAGGGTCAAGGAACTTTGGAAGAAGAAGATTCCTTTGATGAGAGTCATTTGGGACNGGAGGAGTGCGGGCCGTGGAGACGGTAGCACGGGAGTCCTTGGCTGAGTTANGGGACGGTGATGGTGTTGAGGAGCAGACTTGGGAGCCTGAGGCGAGGATGAAGGCAAGGTTTAAGAAGTGGTATGAGAAGTAAGCCGCGACTTGAGCTTGCCTAGCCTGGTCCCATCTGTAATCCGTGGCTGGAGCGGGAATGGAGTATTCCAGCCCATCTCTCTTGTTTACTTGGTCGCTTGGAGTGGTTGGTTGTGCGACTAAGTAATAATATGGTGTGGTATTTGGGGTACAAAGTTTCCGCGAGAAAAGGTTCCTGTTTTAGAAGTTTCTATAAGTGGAAAGTTTCCAGAAGTGGAAAGTGCTAAAAATGGAAATTTTTACGTGAGTTAGAATTTGTCTATTTTTTAGTGGCANGGTCGATGCAATGGGAGCATCGGTCGATGCAAGTTAACCTTGCATCGGTAAATGCAGATCTTGCGTTGGTCTAAGCAACCTCCAACTGGTGTCGGTNTGTGGCCTTTGTGGCGGGCTGTTTAGCCATTGTGTGGCCTTTGTGGCGGGCTGTTTAGCCATTGTGTGGCCTTTGTGGCGGGCTGTTTAGCCAGAGTGTGGCTTTTTTGGTGGGCTGTTTAGCCAGAGTGCCTGTTGAGGCGGTCCTTCGGAAGAGATGTTCTTTATGGTGGTCCTTCGGGACGAGTGGCCTTGGAGGCGGTCCTTTTTAGGAAATTTGTTTAGCCTTGGTGGCGGTCCTTTTTAGGACATTTTTTTGGCCTTGGTGGCGGTTCTTTTTAGGATATTTGTTTGGCCTTGGTGGCGGTCATGTTTAGGACATTTGTTTGGCCGTGGTGGCGGTCCTGTTTAGGACATGTATTTGGCCTTTGTGGCGCCCGTTGGGCAGTGGGATGATCCTTGTGTGGTCATAAGGTATTCCAGTGAGGGGATATGTGGTTGGTAGGACATCATGCTGTCTTACGCGAGCCACGGAAAGGAAACCTGGATAGAGATAGGACTCAGACGTGTTCAGAATTGTTTACTCGCGACTCTTGGGGAACTTAGGTTCTTCTAGTACCGTCATATTCTAAGACTTTTTGGCTTGGGAGTATGGCTGGTATATCGACTTCGGATGACAATCCGGGGGCGCGCTGTAGGGTGGTAACCCGAGAGACGAGTATTGGACTCCCTTATATACATTATGGCATGCGGGATTAGGCCCGATGAGGGNGGATTGCTGGTTCTCTGGTTTATGCTGTTTGGATCATTAGTTTATGATTTGGATTTAATATCGGTTATTGGATTATGATTGGATTATTTATTTGNATTATGGCATGCAGGCTTCGGTCTGATGAGGAGCCAATAAAAGCTCAAGATTTAGGCCTGTGAGTAAAAAGAAGNGTTATTTCCGCTGTTGGTTGTGTTTGTGGTTAGGTGGCTAGTGGATATGTGACCACTAGCTGTAGTGTATTTATTATTATTATTTATTAATTAAAAAAACGGGTCAGGTCGTTTCATGAATAAACGTATGAGTTTCTAAAAATCCTAAAAATACAAGAATCGCAGTCTTATGATCACGTTCAAACTAGCTGGTACAAACGACAAGAAAACTAGCTAGCACGCAATTGTTATTTACTTATTTTAGGACCAAAGAGAAACTTCTTACAATTTTGTTCAGAATGACATTTACTTCCACAAAAGAATGGCTACTTTAGCAAATAATATAANTTTTGTGGTTACAGGAACAAAAATCCGGCGAGAAGCTTCGGGGAAAAAACGATGCTCGGCATTGCATCGGTCGATGCATTGTGTACGTCGGTCGATGCAGATGCGAGGACGGCGCATAAAGTCTAGGGTTTTCGTGCTATGTCGAGCATGCGTCGGTCGATGCAATGGGAGCATCGGTCGATGCAAGTTAACCTTGCATCGGTAAATGCAGATCTTGCGTTGGTCTAAGCAACCTCCAACTGGTGTCGGTCGATGCATGTTGGTGTCGGTCGATGCTGAGTCCTGGTTTGTTATTGTTGATTGTTGATTGTTTATTGATGGTTAGAGATGACTCTATTGCTTGTGTGTATAGCCTAGTAGATGGGAGGATTGCCTTACTGAGTGTTTATAAAATACTCATGCATTGCAATTTGCGTTTGTGGTGCAGGTAAAGGCAAAGTGTGATCGTAGAATCAAGGCAATGAAGAGGAGGATGTTCTAGTGGTTCTCTTGGTTGTCTGGCTTCTGTTAGGTTGCTAGAGTTGGGTCCTAGAATGTTGTTTAGGATTGCTGGTTCTCTGGTTTATGCTGTTTGGATCATTAGTTTATGATTTGGATTTAATATCGGTTATTGGATTATGATTGGATTATTTATTTGTATTGGTATCTGTTATTTCCGCTGTTGGTTGTGTTTGTGGTTAGGTGGCTAGTGGATATGTGACCACTAGCTGTAGTGTATTTATTATTATTATTTATTAATTAAAAAAACGGGTCAGGTCGTTTCATGAATAAACGTATGAGTTTCTAAAAATCCTAAAAATACAAGAATCGCAGTCTTATGATCACGTTCAAACTAGCTGGTACAAACGACAAGAAAACTAGCTAGCACGCAATTGTTATTTACTTATTTTAGGACCAAAGAGAAACTTCTTACAATTTTGTTCAGAATGACATTTACTTCCACAAAAGAATGGCTACTTTAGCAAATAATATAAGTGTTGGGCTTTCCAAGCCCAAGCCAACTCCCCTATTAGTATGATATTGTCCGCTTTGGGCCCAGGTGGCAAAGCCCGCACGGATTTCTTTCCAAAATGCCCCATACTAATTGGAGTTGGTCTTGGCGTATATATTGATAACTTATTTTCTAATCTTAGATGTGAGACATTGTTTGTATCCTAACAAACCTCCCCTCAAACTATGTACCACGATACTTTGGCCTCCCCTTCAACGAAACCCAGGTACCTATGCTCCAATACCCCTTTTTATTCCTGAAGTATTCTTGAGACCCCCTTAATCATTTGATCTTTTTGAGAGATCCTCCAACACCGTATACAAAGCCCACACCCACTCCCCTAGGTCCACTTTTCAACCTAAGCTCTGATACCAATTGTGACAATCCGTCCTGCGGATCCCACTAGCCCACCTCTAGCCGCCTTAACGGACCCTAAGCTGGCTGTGCAGGGCATCGATCCTAACCCCTCACTATAGATATCTACATCCACCAGTAGGTTATTGGTGCGTCAGACGTTACTCAAACCCTGGTCTCGGCCCCGTCTTAAAAAAAATTTTGTCCCTAGACATACAATTTTTAGGACCCTTATCAACATAAATTTTTTTTTTTTTTTTCTGGTCTCCATTTCCTTAAATCTTTTTTGCAAAAAAAAATTTTGTCATCTGGCCATTGCCCCTCTCACTGTAGGTATGAGCCGGAGCTGTCTGGTTCACACCTTTTAACAAACTTTCCACATGATCTGTTACCAATTTGATTTGCTGACACAACTTGTTGCTGTTGACTCTGTCTATAGCCTTCATGGACCAAATTCGCTCTCGTAAAGTAAAGTTTATTTTATTTTATTTGAACAGATTCCAATCTTTACATGATCCCTTTGAAAAGTTTTACATTCGATGTTGTGAAGATGCTCCCTCGTACTCATATGCCCACGTAAATTATTAAACATTTAATTTCATATATGGAAAAAACAACAATTATTGTTTATATATAAAAAAGATTATTATTTTACGTTATCTCTAGTTTTAAATTCAAATCTTGATATAGAGATTATCAAAACAGATTAGAACATTGCATGTTTTGATTTTAGTTTTCTTAGAAAAAAACTAAAAAAAAAAAAAAATTGCTCACTTTCCATACTAATTAATTAAAATTTTAAAATGTATTATGTATGCAAACTTTTTTTCTTTCAAATATCTATTTTAAATATACAACCTACTGGTTTTTGCTAGTATTATCATTCTGTCATTGGCCAACATAAAGTATGTAGAGTTTGGGTATTTGGATTTTCGATACCAAAATAAATTGTATTGAATTAGTAAAATTGGATCTTAGGCTTGACCAAAAATATATATCTGGGAAAAAAAATCTGACTTAAACAGCCCTAGGAATCAAGCAGATGTTCACTAGTGGTGGCACTATGGAACTAGTTGTGGAGTGTGGCAACAATAAGTTAATCAACCTTTTCATGCGAAGGAATTTGCATTAGTTTATTGCCATATCTGGTCCAGAATCCCATTTATTATAAACTTTTTATACTTTTTCTTTTAAAATATAATCTTATTCAATTTGTCTCGTAAGAGAATAAGAACACACGGATTCGTCCGGATAGAAGGATATTTTATTTGGTGCCTATTTAAAGAAGTAAAAGTTGATATTGAAGTTTATAGCATCGCGTTTTATTTATATTACTAGGTTTGAACCCGCGGTACACTGCGAGACTATTTTTATTTTTATTATGTTTCTAAAAATTTAAATACTTTAGTAAATATGTGTATATTTATTTTTGGAATTATTATCATTAATATTAGTTATGTTTTTCTTTAAATATGTTATAAGTTAAAAGATTTATACTATTAAAAATTTAATAAAATGTATGGACTGAAACGGTTGCGGACATGTATATACTTTCGTGGGTTTTGTAGGATGGTTAATTATTTTGTGAGTTTAAAATCTATAATATATGAAATAAATCAATATTTTTAGCGTCAGTTCAAACCGGTAATGTCAGCTCAGTTCTGGAACAGATTTAATGACTTTAACGTGCAAAAAATTATCCTACAAAACCCATAGGAGTATATAGTATGCACTTATATGTCTGGCTTGAGTTTACATGATTAGGATATGTGAACATTTTACTAATTCAATTCTTCTAGTTTTCTTTTAATGGTTAAAACATGATAATATGTGTTAACCCGGAGGTTTGACCCGCAACAGATTTAATGATTTAACCCGCAAAAATATTATTACTCTGATTAGGAAGAATTTTTTTCAAGTTTAAGGAAAGTTATATATATTTAATTAATTATCAAATTAGTATTTAATCCAAATAGTAGTGGTTCCGATTTTTTTTGGAAAGTTGAGATTATTGGAGAATAATTGTTTTAAAAAAATAGGAAACCTTATCATAATTTAATAAATGGTAAATTATAAAATATAAATATTTAATGTTAATGGCATGATTGTAAATAAATTGGAACTCCATGATTTTTTTCATAAACTGCTGCAAAAATGTATATATAGATAGATAGATAGATTAGTCGATTTAATCTGATAGTATGCCACAAAAGAAAAAACAAAGTTGCAAATCGTTTGAACTTTTACTAAAATGAAGAAGAAATATTTCTTCCTGTTAGAATATTTAATCAAAAATTAAGAACATTTTTCAGTGATAGATAGTAAAATTTAAATTTTTGGAAGTCTTTTCATGTACTATTATAATCTTAAAATATTTTAAAAATTCCAGTGTTATAATTACCCACAACAAAAAAATCACGATGTTTTTGTTGCAAACTAGATCTTCATTCCAACGATGTAAATATATTTGATTCTATACTCGCATGAGTTCGTTTTTGATATCATTTTTAATTAGTGGCGGATGCATAAATTATTTTTATCGGGGTCATTTAAGATAAAACTGTAACTTTTCGAGAGAGTACATGACTACATGGGTTATAGAGTGTCATTTTGGTTGACTTGCCAACTTTGCTGCCAATTCTTTATTGTTCTCTTTGGCTAAAGACATATATATATATATATATATATATATATAATTATTCAACATTAATATTATTATGCGTCTGTCCCTGCTTGTACCATCTTGACCGCCACCATCTGTGGAATCCTAACCCCGTCCGAAGGTTTGAGGAACTTGTGACCATTTAGTTACTTCATTTCAATATTTTATTTTGTTGCATTTCTTATTAATTTTGACTAAAACCTAAGAACTGTTGTTATGTTTCCTTTAGCCACATGATGAGAAGTTGAAAACTAACAAGGTTGGATCAGAAAAGAATCTTTTATTGTAGGGGTTCTTCACACGCACTGTTGAGTATTGTCTAGACTGGGCTTGACTTCATGTTTGCATTGGAGCCCAACATTGAAACTTTTTTGTGTAGTCCTGTCCACAAATTACTGCCTTTCGTTTTGATTGTTCATTACCGTAGAATGTTGTTGATACACTCTAAGGTATCACAAGTTACTATAATTTTTTTTAAATGTCCCCATTAATGGATCATGTCGATTGTTTAAAAAAAATTAGAACACAAGCTAGTATTTTCACTATCTGTTAATTAAGCCGGTGAAATTGAAGATAAAGAGCAAAGAACTATTCTAGTCAAGTCTCTTACTAGATTTAAAAAAAAAACTGCCGAATAGAAACAGAATAATTGTCGACTACAAGAAAAAAACGAATGCGAAGAGTGAAGCTTTTTTTGTTTCTGTTCAAAGAAAAAAAGATAAGCTATCATCATAAAATAAGCTATATTAACAAATTGTAAGTCTTGTTGTTTCCTTAGCTTCCTGACTCGTAGTAATTAGACCTTGTTGTTGGTTGGTTGGTTTCCACTTGTTTTCTTTACTTTTTCTCTTCCTCTTTCTTGATTTGCACTAAACTTGGAACATAAGAGCTAGAGCACACAATTGTGGTTCCTATTGTTATCATATCCAAAAGCATACATGCGTGCGGTTTTCGTTGTGGTTTTGGTTTGGATCCATCTGGTTTGTCCTAAATATGGGTTCCAAACCACAAACCTAGCGGTGTGCTCCCTGGTCACGCATAACAATAAACCATCACAGTAAAAGATTTAGCTATCTCTACTTGATTAAGAAAATTACTTATGTCCTTTATTGATGGCTCAACGAATTCGTCCTTGAGTATTGTATGAAGATTAAACCTCATTGAAAAATGTCTATAACAACCCATCATTATGAACCCTAGAAACTGTTGCCTTGGGTAAAGTTTACTTTGATATATATTATTACTTTAGTGAATAGAGAGGAATATGAGTGGGTAAATGGTATCGGAACACTCTCTGATCAAAGGCAATGGTCTCCTACCTTTCCAATCACTTATCTTCAATGACGAGCTAAAAGTAAAACTGATGGGTTAATAAAATAAAAACAAAATAATTATTGGCTACTCTTGTTTAAAGGATAAAGGACAATGCAAAAAGAAAAGGGAATAAAAAAAAGCTATGTTTATAAATTGCAGGTCTTGTTGTTTCCTTCTTGACTCGTAGTGTTTAAGACCTTGCTGTTGTCGGTTCGGTTCCACTTCTTCGCTTTCCTATTACTCTTCCTCTTCCTTCATTTGCACTAAACTTGGAACATAAGAACTAGTGGACACAATTGGGAGACCAAATGCTTCAACTTCTTTAAGATCCACTTTTTTCAAGCATATTTTCTCTCCAATGATGTAAGCATTGTAGCTTTGAGAACCATCAACTAGATAAAAAATTACAGCAAGTTTCTTCTCTTCATCAATGATAAAAATGACACAATCTTGATTAAACAGATAACCAAATATAGTGAGTGGTTCTGTCTCAAATTTTAAGAAGGGGATCCACGATACCGCGTTGGGTTCAATCTTAGTTTTAATCCAAATCTCTGTCACATATTTATCATAGAACTGATATAATGCCCAGAGTTTCTCTTCTTTAACACAAAAGAAAATTCTAATACCACAATAATCCTGAAAAGGCAGACGAAGAAGAGCCGGCTTAGATAGGGGGACAAGGGGTGCGGAGACAAATAATGTAAGATTAAGGGGCACAAAAAAAAAATATAATGCAAGATAAAGGGGTACAAAAAAGAAACAATGCAAGATAAATGGGCACAAAAAAATAATGTAAGATAAAAGAGGCAAAAACAAAATTTGTAACACAAAAATAATTCATTAAAATATGTTTTAACGATTTATTTTTACGAGTCAATAACCAAAAAAAACTATTTATCTTCTATAATTATCTCAGCTGACTCCAACATAGAATGGAAATAAATTTTTCTAATCTTATCAAATGTTTATATATTATCAAACTGAAATCCATATTTTTTTAACATATAAGAGAGGTTTTAAAAAAATTAGTCTTTCATTCAAAAAAAACTGGGTCTTTCATTAAAAAAAAAATTGCCCAGGGCCCCTAAGAACCTTGAGCCGGCACTGCGAAGAAGCTGCCCGAATCTCTCTGCTGTAAAATAAAAACAAATCAAGAAATAAGAGGTTCAAAATGAATTATGCCCTTTTTATTCTTTCTTTAGTCCAAAAGTATGCATTTCCATTTACAGATGCGCATCGTGGACGGTAATACCTCTCTATTTCCCAGGGATGACATCAAAAACCCTCCATGAATTAACCATCAAAACGTAAATTTCGTGGTGGTTATCGAAAAGCCTCAAAATCTTGTAGTTCTTGTTGTTGTCATATCCGAAAGCATATGTGCATGTCTCTTGTTGTGGTTTTGGGTTGGATCCATATGGTTTTTCCTAAATACAGGTTCCAAACCAAAAACCTAGTAATGCCCTCGGTCACGTACATAGTTTGCGCCCCCGGTCACGCACAACAATAAGCCATCACGATAATAGACATGATGAAACTCTACTAGGTTAAGTAAATCACATGTCTCCTTTATTGATAGATCAATGACTTTTTCATTGAGTCCATGGAGATTAAACCTCATTGAACAAATCCTTTTATAATCCTTCATGATGAACCCTAGAAACTGATTCTTTGGTTTTGCTTTACATAAAATCCGAGTTTTAGATAAAACGTTCCATCCTTTGCAAGTGGATCTCACTACTCCAAGAGAAGTTATGAGAACTCTAGATAATATCGCTTCTACCAAATCCTGCGAAAGATCAGACATCTTCGTCATTGGAATTGATTTCAAAAACTAAACTTACTATCATGTATGTAATATATTATATACGTGCAAGGTAATACTTGTAAACATATTTTTTTAGGAATCAACATTTATAATCCAAACGTGTACCACTGTAGTAATAGATTTGTTTTAATTCAGTTTATACAAAATAATAATTAGATTCATTTATGTTATGAGCCCTATAAGTAACTACAGCTAAAAAGAGAAATGTGGTATGTCTATTTTTTAGCCAAAGGTGGTATGTCTATTTCGAGGTCATAAATCTGTCATATTCCATATATATCATGTTTTCTCATTCATAACTGTAGTTTAAATAATAATTTATTGATTAAAAAAATAATAATAATTTTAGTTCAATAGATTAAAAAATAAGTAAAAGATTTGGTATAACATTTATAACCCGAACGTATATCAGTTGGGCATTTGCTACAAGTTATTTCATATCTATTACAAATTATTATAAGATTTTAATACTATATATTAGATAATATATACCTACAAAATTATCTACTATATTTACTTATTTTGTTTATTATCGTAAGCTCGCAAGTAACCCGAAAAACTGCAGGGTTCACTATAAAATTAAATAAATCTCATCCCTTTTTTTTGTCGCATAATTCTATTTCGAATTTTAGTTGTCCAACCTTAATTAGGGATATTAATATGCATGCTTTGAATTAATTTTGTGTCAAATAGGTAAAATAAAAAATGAGTTTGAAAAAAAAAAGCATAGTTTAGAGTTTTTTTTAATAAGAATTCTACAAAACATTTCAGTAATTTATATTACTTAAATTATAAATTACTTAAATTACTGCTGGGTTTTAAACGGCCCAAGAGAAAAAATTATGTCAAGAACTTTACTTTTTTTCTATTTTTTTCCGTCAATGTCGAGAACCAAAAATTAGAAAGGGAAAATTTTTCTTGTAGCAGTGGAGGCTGGGTGGAACCGCACAAAAAATTTCCGGATATCGGTATTTGTGGACAAGTTGAAGAACTGTCGTAATTCAATTTCTTGGTGGCGGAAGAACAATGTTTCTCATGGGCCGACCATTATTTCATCCTTGAAGGCGGCCTTGCAGGAGGTAAAGATGGACGACTTGATTTTGCAGGACGAAATTCGGATAGAAAGGAAGCTGAAGGAGGCCTACCGAGATGAGGAGTTATATTGGCAGCAGAAAAGCAGGAAGTTCTGGTTATGGGTTGGTGATAAAAATACAAAGTTCTTCCATGCTTCCACGAAACAACGACAAGCAAGAAATAGGATTGTTGGCTTATTTGGTCCAAATGATGTCTGGACTGATTCGATTTCTGGTATGGAGGATATTGCATCAACATATTTTACAGATTTTTTCAAAAGGTCTAATGTGAGGGGAGTCTCAGAAATGCTCCAAGAAGTCCCTACATTGATTACAGATTATATGAACAGGACCTTAACGAGGGAGATCACGAAATCAGAGGTTCGTAAAGCTTTGTTTGCTATGCATCCCGAGAAATCTCCGAGTCCCGATGGGATGAAAACTTTGTTTTTTCAACGCTTCTGGTCCGCTCTAAAAGGAGATTTGGTCGCTTTGGTTAAGGATTTCTTTTATACGGATCGTTTTGATCCGCTTTTAAATGAAACAAACATTTGTCTAATTCCTAAAAACGAAAGGCCTCAACGGATGACAGAATTTAGACCAATTTGCCTTTGAAATGTGAGTTATAAGATTATATCAAAGGTCATGTGCTTTCGGCTTAAGTGGTTTCTCCCTTCACTGGTATCGGAAACCCAATCGGCGTTCGTTTCTGGTCAGCTAATTACAGATAATATCATTGTTGCTCAGGAGATGTTTCATGGTTTAAATACAAATCCTCGGTGTAAAACTGATTGTCTGGCTTTTAAGACGGATATGAGCAAGGTTTATGACCGCGTTGAATGGGATTTCTTAGAAGCGGTTATGGTCAAGATGGGATTTGATAGGAAATGGATTTCTTGGATCATGTGGTGTGTATCTTCGGTCTCCTATCAAGTCCTTCTTAATGGACAGCCTCGGGGCTTCATTAAGCCTCAGAGGGGTTTACGTCAGGGGAATCCTTTATCTCCTTATCTGTTCATAATATGTACGGAGGTTTTAATTTCCAATATTAAAAAGGCTGAAAGAGATAGTAGGATTACGTGCATCAAGTTAGCCCGGGACTGTCCCACTGTTTCACATTTATTGTTTGCTGATGATAGTTTGTTTTTCTGTAAAGTAGAGGCGGCAAAATGTACTACGGTTATGGAAATTATAAGGAACTACGGGGAAGCCTCGGGTCAAGAGGTGAATTTGGAGAAATCCTCCATTATGTTTGGGAAAAAAGTTTCACCTGAAAGCAGGACTCATCTAAAATATGTAATGGGTATCTCCAAAGAAGGGGGATGGGCTCGTATTTGGGTATTCCTGAGAATCTTCAGGGTTCGAGAACTAAGGTTTTTAGTTATGTCAACGATCGTTTGGACGATCGAGTGATTGGTTGGTCTGCAAAGTATTTATCGAAAGGTGGAAAGGAAGTTATGATTAAGTCGGTCACGTTGGCTCTTCCAACCCATGTTATGTCTTGTTATAAACTACCGCAGGAGTTAACGTCTAAGCTTACGAGTGCTATTTCACGGTTTTGGTGGAAATCTAACGATAAAGCATGAGGATTGCACTGGGTAGCCTGGGATAAGGTGTGTAAGGACAAGTTCGACGGCGGGTTGGGCTTTTGTAGATTAGAACAATTTAATGATGCAATGCTGGCCAAACAATATTGGCGGTTAATTCATTACCCGAAATCCCTAATGGCTCGGGTCATGCGAGGTAGATATTTTCGGAATAAACACCCTTTATACACTAAGAAGCCTATTCCCCCTCGTTTGCTTGGAGGAGTATTTACTCTACTCAAGGCTTGGTGAAACTTGGTGCAAGGTGGGCGATAGGTTCAGGCTGTCATGTTTCGGTATGGCGGGATCCCTGGATACCGGATGATCAACCAAGACCGGCTAATGGCAGAGGCCGATTGTTACATCCCAATTTAATGGTTAACCATTTGATTAATCATATTACTAAGGAGTGGCATATGCCAATTCTTGAGGAGTTTATGGACCCAGAGGACATTTAGATTATTCAACCTATGGAGATTAGTAAAGTCTACAAACCAGATAAGTTTATTTGGCACTATACTAAATCAGGAAAATATTCGGTAAAGTCGGGTTATCGGCGAGCACGTGCATTAATCACAGAGGTTGAATATGGGCCGTCTTGCACGGCCCTTAGGGCACAAGCTTGGAAACTGGAGGTTCCCTCGAAGGTTCAACATTTTTTCTAGCAGATTGCCTCTGGTTCCCTTCCAGTGATGGAACGACTTGCTCATCGGGGTGTTCGGTGCGATACCCTATGTAAACGATGTGATTCGGAGGTGGAGACTATCAATCACGCACTATTTGAGTGTTCTCATTCTCGTCAGATCTGGGATTTATCTTCCGTTGACTTTACTTCTGGGGATTTTCCTTCTGGTTCCATATACATGAATCTAGATTTTATATTTTGGCGGGTGTCATCCCAGGCGGACGCTCCGAGTATACGTCTTCGCCTACCATGGATTGTATGGTCAATTTGGAAGGATAGGAATAAAAAAGTTTTTTAGGGCTGTGAGGCATAACCAAGCGATGTTATTAATCAGGCGGACAATGATAAATTGTTATGGGAAGAGGCTAAGTCTTTCTATTTGGCTGCCCTAGATCCCCTGCCTGCAGAGTCTCGGGATCCTTCCCCCCGTTGTCAGGTTGATGGTTCTTGGAAGGCGTCAGATCCTCTTGCAGGTTTGGGCTGGTGGTTTTGTAATAGTGAGGATACCACGCAACTACTGGGAGCACGGAGTCAACGTCGCAGCCCTTCCCCTCTACATTCGAAGTTTCAGGCTTTGATTTGGGCGATGGATTCCTTACTGTCGGCGGGGGTTGACTGTCAGAGCTTCGAGACGGATTGCGCAGAATTAGTGGCGATGGTGCAGTCTCCTGATGAATGGCCCGCTTTCTCCAACCTCTTGGACGATTTCTACGTACTCCGATCATCCTTTCCATTCTTCCAGCTGTCAAGGATCCCACGGACGTCAAACATACGGGCAGATTGTCTGGCTCGTTCTTCGAGATCTTTATTTTCTGAGATTTTTTTTTGTAAATTCTTATCCTCCGGTTTGGGCAACCAATCTTGAAGTTATTTTCTAGTTTAATGTTTGGTTGAAAAAAAAAAAAAAATCTCTGAAAGCAATTGGTGAAGATGTCTGCGGTTCTTCATCCTTCCTCTATCAGTTAATCTCCAGATAAAACACAATTTAAAAAGGTGAGAATTAGTTGTAACAATTCTTTGTCCAAAAAAAAAAGTTGTAACAATTCATTTTTAAATTATATTTGTATCTTTATTTTTATTTGATTAGGTTTCGAGATTTCTTTCAGATGTGTAATTATTATTGTTTTACAGAAAGATTTTCAGGTTCTTGCAAGAAATCAATATAGCTCACGACTCACGCCCAAAGCAAGGCTCATCAGTCATTGATCAGGTTCTTACAATTTTATTATTTTCTCGTTTTTGTGTGTTATAAAAGTTATGAATTCAAGTGTGTTTTTAATTGTTTAGTTTTCTGTAAACTGTTCTCCAATTATTACTATGAGAAACTGAATCACTAATCAGTGACTTCGACATCTTGATTTTTATTGTTTTCGCATAATATCAGTATCACCATCACAACTCTTCTTTTCTATGATTATTGATCTAGTCTAGTAAGTGATTTAAGATTCAAACTTTTTAGTTATAAAGTCTAGAAAGTTAGCATTAGCCAATCAAGATAATGTATCTTGAAAATCTGATTATGGGTTCTAGGCATAATATAAAGAGTATATTTTGATAATAGATGATTTGCATGACCTTTCTAATACACTTTTTTTTTGCCGTCAAATATACTCTTTTTCATTGGAAAAGAATAACAAAATCAGTTTCTTTTTTGTCATGTTAATAAGTTAGACGAAAAGCTAAGCTATATGGATCAAGGCAAAAAACGCATTTGCAAGCAAATGCCATTCCATACAAATAAGAGGTTAGTAATTTAATCAGAATAGATTTGAATTAATACTAAATAAACTTAGACAAAGTAATTTTTGAAAATGATAACTCCTACATGTTTTGGGACAATTTCAGCATTCATTGTTTGATTCTCTAGATTTTCCTTATTAAATCTGTGAAGAGCACCATCAACCTGTTTTCAAAAAAAATTCAGAAAACAATTTAACATTGATTAGTGTATCTTAAGTTAGACTAAAAATACTATTACGCAAATGATATACAATGGCTAGTTGGCTAGCTATGAAAGAAAAAAATGTTTAACCAAACCTTGTGAACCTCATAGCTATAATGTCCACTATAGATGGTATCCTTTTCAACATAGAGAATTGATTGAAAAAACCTTCCAACTATGATAGCATCTGTCATTGCCTCTTAAATCTTTAATCAAAGAGAAGACTTGCAAACCAGAAATATAATTCTTCTCAATTATTTTCCAATTGAGTTTAATCATAAATCTCTCTAATTGTTTGACATTTTTTTTTCACTACATCCTGAAATTGAGAAGTTGTGGACACACGTATAGTAGATTAAAACAAAAAAAAAAAACAGTTAGAATAAGATTCGTTTCATTTATTATACTGTTTATTAAAAAAAACTTAGTTTTCTTACACATAAGATGTTAGCAAGACTTGTGAAATCATTGTTTGCAGTTATTATTATTTTTTTTTTTTTGGGAACGCCTGTAAGTTGTAATTGTAGATGTTTTGCACTATTTGATATCAGTTACACCTTCATTACACTCCTATATTTATAGTAGTAGGGCATGTTTAAGAGAATATACCCTAGTATTTAAGATTTAATCATGAATGGTAAGTTGCTAAGATTTTGTATATAAGAATATTTCAAAATCATTTAGAATATGTAAACTATCCGAAATTTATGTGTAAATTGTCAAAGATGATATTTTATTAACGGAATATTTTTTTAAGGAAAGATATTCTAAGATTGCAATCTCCTCATCGTAACAATATAATTTGAATTGTTATATGTTACATGGGTAGATTTGTGGGAAGCTTTGTTTAACTTTTCACACGGTTATACTCTATGAATGATGTGGATGATGTAGTGGCTTGTTTGCCAAGAGTTGGTTTTTCAAGCTTCACTCGGGAAGACTGTATGTGGTTGAGTAAACCCTTCACCGCTGCGGATATTGAGAAGGCAGTTCGTGGAATGGGCAGTTTTAAAGCTCCTAAACTAGATGGTTACCAACCGGTATTTTATCAGAAATGCTGGGACATTGTCGGAGATTCAGTGGTGAGGTTTGTGCTCGAGTTCTATGATACAGGGTATTTGCCACGAGATACTAATGATGCTTTACTCGTTCTGATTGCTAAAGTAGTTAACCCGGATCGGATAAACCAGTTTAGACCAATTAGCTTGTGTAATGTCCTATTTAAGACTATTACCAAGACTATGGTGGAGCGGCTTAAGACTTTGATGCCAAAGCTTATAGGACCAGCTCATGCTAGTTTTATTCCTGGAAGACTGAGTTCAGATAATATAGTGGTGGTGCAGGAGGCTGTATATTCTATGCGGCGGAAGAAAGGCCGGAAAGGATGGATGTTGTTGAAGCTTGATATCGAGAAAGCTTATGATAGGATCATATGGTATTTTTTGGAGGACACCCTGTTAGCAGCTGGCTTTTCAGACATCTGGGTACGTTGGATATTACAGTGTGTCTCGGGGCCATCTATGAGCTTGTTATCAAATGGGGAGAAGAAAGACTCGTTTAAACCACAACGAGGACTACGACAAGGGGACCCCTTATCCCCATATTTATTTGTCTTGTGCATGGAGAGGTTGTGTCATATGATCGATCTATCTGTGGCGGATAAGAAGTGGAAACCAATAAGTTTGTTTCGAGGAGGACCACAATTGTCTCACATTTGCTTCGTTGATGACCTCATCCTATTCACAGAAGCATCAATGGCACAAATAAGAGTGATTCAGGGTGTGCTTGAGCAGTTTTGCATAGCGTCTGGGCAGAAAGTCAGCCTTGATAAGACGAAAATTGTTTTCTCCAGTAATATCTCTCGCGACTTAGAGAAGTTGATAAGTGATGAGAGTGGGATAAAGTCTACTAGAAATTTGGGGCAGTATCTAGGGATGCCTATTCTCCACAAGCGTATGAATAAAGATACTTTTGGAAGCATTTTGGAGAGAGTTTCCTCTCGATTATCGGGGTGGAAAAGTCAAGTTCTTAGCTTCGCGGGTCGACTGACTTTGACCAAAGCGGTGTTATCATCTATACCAGTGCACTCCATGTCTACTATAATCTTACCACAAGCTACACTAACTGCTTTGGATAAGTTTTCTCGATCATTTTTGTGGGGTAGCACACCAGAGAAACGGAAACAACATTTAGTGGCATGGGACAAGGTCTGCAAGCCAAAAGGTGAAGGAGGGTTGGGAATCTGAGCTGCTAAGGATATGAATAAGGCGCTTATAGCAAAGGTGGGGTGGCGGTTAATAAATGACACGGATAAACTTTGGGCAAGAGTCGTTAGGAGCAGGTATAAAGTTGGTCATATTCATGACACAACGTGGACTGGAGTCAAGAGTAACTGGTCTTCAACATGGAGGAGTGTGGGGACTGGTTTGCGTGAGGTGATTGGTCCTGGTCACAGCTGGGTCATTGGAGATGGCAGAACTATTAGATTCTGGGTTTATAGATGGTTGTCGTCTGATACACTTGCAGGGAGTGAGTTAGCTACTGTTTTACCTGGGAATGAGTTGGTATTTGCAAGAGACTTATGGATTGAGGGACTAGGCTGGGATATGGCTCGAATTGCTATGTATATTTCTGAAGATAAGAGATTGGAGCTACTGTCTGTTGTCTTGGACACTTTTACAGGAGCAAAAGACAAACTGTCATGGGGACTCACACCAAACGGTAAATTCACGGTGCGATCTGCATACCAAATGCTGATACAGAATGATACTCCTAACCGAATATGTCTGCATTCTTCAGTCGAATATGGAGCGTACAGGTACCAGAAAGGGTGCGAACTTTTCTTTGGCTCGGTTGGAATCAGGCATTGATGGTTAATGCGGAAAGACACCGTCGACATTTGAGTGACTCGAATATTTGCACGGTTTGTAAGGGTGGAGTTGAGACAATTCTCCATGTTGTGCGAGATTGTCCAGCTATGTCTGGAGTGTAGTTACGCTTGGTTCTGCAGCAGAAAAGGTCCGTGTTTTTTACTCAGAGTTTGTTTGAATGGGTGTATGATAATCTGGGTGAACATGGACCTCAAGAAGTTTGTCCTTGGGCTATTAAATTCACCATGACGGTCTGGTGGGGTTGGAAGTGGAGGTGTGGGAACGTCTTTGGGGAACAGGAGAAATGTGAGATTGAGTAAAATTTCTCAGAGATCTTGCATAGGAAATGGCTATGGCGAATCAGTTATCGAGAGCGGGGCAACAACAACCAGTAAGGGTAGAGAGAATGATAGCGTGGAAGAGGTCAGAATCGGGTTGGTTGAAAGTGAATATTGATGGTGCCTCTCATGGCAACCCAGGTTTAACTACCACAGGAGGAGTGTTGCGGAGTGAGACAGGGGAATGGCGGGGTGGGTTTGCACTGAATATTGGGCGTTGTTCTGCTCCTCTGGCCGAGTTGTGGGGAGTATACTATGGTCTTTGTATGGCTTGGGATCAGCAGGTAGATCGGGTAGACTTAGAGATTGATTCTGAGTTGGTGGTGGGTGTTTTGAAGACAGGGATAAGTGGGTATCATCCGCTGTCTTTCCTGGTACGTTTCCTAATTAATTAATATCATGTAATTATATTGTTTGGCTACGATTTTTATCTCTTTTCTTAAGTTCATCTACACTAAAATATCAATTAATACCTGTTTGGCTCCGATTTTGGCTAACCTTAACCCATTTAATATATGTTTGGCTCAAAAAAGCATATTTATCCTGATTCCAATTTGAGTGGCATTTCATTGTAATAATCTCTAATCCGATGTCTTTTTATTAAAAATGCTTCCCTTTTGATAGTATAGATAACTGTGTTATTTTGAATAAAAAAAGAAAAAAACAAAAAACTATGTTATTTTGTTTCAATGACTATATAAGTATATAACTGATTACTGAGCTTTACGCCTATATATAATCACTAGATATAGCACAGGTTGAAATTTCTTTTATTTATATTGTAATTTTTATATAAAATATAATTTATGTGATTGTTTTTAAAAGTTGTTGTGAATAAAACATTATGCAATAAAATCATATGCTAAATATGAGGACTTGTAATTTTTTGAGATTTTGTTGCTAGTATAATCGAAGAATGATTAATTTTTGAGATTTTGTTGCCTATATATGGTTAATTAAATATTCTGTGGAGATTTTATTTTATTTTTTTGGAATATCCTTTTTAAGATCATCTGAAATCGAAATTTAACTAATGGTTACAACTTTTATAACTATAACCTATCAAATAATCAAATAATTAATCTTATAACTCATATTATATAATCTATAAAAAAAGTTGTGTACTTCCATTTCATTATATAGGAAATAATGTGAGATGGGCCTTTTTCCTCATTTACTTATCTTTGTCACGGTGTGGACTTTTAAGCCTTTTGAATGTCATCATTTTTTTCCAAATGTTTTTTTTTTTGGTCCAACCAATTATACTGAAATTAATGACTGTATACTATATGTATTACTATTACCGGTGACTAGCTAACTATTTTACAATTTATAGAAAAACTCAGAAGGTTGACACAAAAAAAAAAAACTCATACGAACTCAAATTAAATCCGAAAATGAAAGAATAAAAATGATCATTGTTCTTGAAAAAAAAAATGATCATTGTTCATTGACCATCTACAGATTTAAATTATATATAGTAACAGAATTAAGAATGTTTTGAAATTTGGAAGTGGGTAAAATTAAAAACTATAATATGTATATATTATTACTACAGTGAATAGAGAGGGACATAAGAATATGAGTGGGTATAGGAACAAACACTCTGATCAAAAGCAATTGTCTCCTACCTTCCAGTCACTTATCTTCAAAGTTCAAACCCATTGTTTTTTCATTATATTTTTTTAAATATATTTGTATGTCCCTTTTAATTATTAACATGTCATGTTATAGATTGATTTCTAAAATATTCAATGGTTGGTGGTATACTGTTCTTTGCTGTATTATCTACTCTTGGGTTTTTATTTCTTTTATGGATACTCCAAGATGACAAGCTCTTTTGTATGATCTTATGTCTTTATTTTAGATATAGGTTTTATTAATGTTTTCTTAATGTTTTCTTATCATTGAACAATTAGCTGGAGTAGCTCAGTTGGTTAGAGCGTGTGGCTGTTAACCACAAGGTCAGAGGTTCGACCCCTCTCTCTAGCGTTTGATTTTTATTTTTCTATGAAATTTTTTTTTTTGTGTTTTCAAATTTTTAGTTAGCAGTATTCATTTTGTGGACTTAGACATGGATGATGGATGGTGAGATGAATACAGTACAAATTATATAATTAGATTACATGTTATGGTGCAAATCCAAAAAAAAGTTTGAATGTACACATCTACAAAACCACGTATGAGGTATGGACTGATCAGTGATCCCATTGCAACATAGAAAACAAAAATATATATATACCACGTTCTTAACTTTTTTCACTTAACGCAAATTATAAATTTAAGTAAGATCCAAAATTAGTCTGGTTCAAGTTTTTTTTAACATATAGTTCTAATTTATTTATATTAACATTATAAGGAAAAGTAGACAACACTCACAACACTGCAACTAAAAGTATAAAATTAGTAGAGAGGAACATTTACCCCTGCAAGCCAAAACCCTAAAATCTCCGCGAGAGAGAGAGCCGCCGCCAACTTCGATCCGCCTCTCTGGTTGTCCTTCCGGCGTCGTAGAGGACTCCTTCCCGATTAGTTTTCTTCCTCTTTGTAGTTCCTTTCAGTCTCCCGCTTCTTGCTATGTTATCGTTGTCGGTTGGATGCTTCTCAAAGACAGTGGATCCAGCGATTCCTCGGTGTGTGACGCAAAGATCCGTTGCGTGGAGGTCGCCGGTGAATGCTCTGATGCAGATGTTGGAGAACATAGTCGACTCTTGGCCATTTCTGGTGGATCTGTGGCGAATCCGTTTTCTGTTTTGTCACTGGCGGTTTGTGGCGAAACCGGTGGTTTGTGGCGAAACCGGTGGTTTGTGGCGAAACCGGTGGTTTGTGGGCTTTGGGGAGCAGTGAGGGCTGAAGCTTTTCTTCGACGAGCTTCATTGGTGGGGTTTAGATTCTTCTTCAAACCTTACTTCTCATATCAGCCATGGCGGTGTCCTGCAGCAAGGGGTGGTGGCATTTTGTTTTTCTTTCAGTCCGGCCAAGGTGGTGAATGCCTCGTAACTGAACGGAAGTGATGTTGTCAATTTGAACTTGCACTATAAGGTGATGATATGCTAATGTGTGCTCCAATTTCTAATTTTGATGATTAGCATTCTGGTTTTGTATAGTTAGTTCGGAGAACCATCTATTTCGCCAGGTATTATAGCTTCATGACTCTTGGTTGGTTCAGTCGGATGTCGTGTCCGTTTTAGGTTTAAGACCGGAACAGGGAAAGCCGGAGAGACAAAGCTTTTCTGATAATGCGCCTCTGGGTGTTGAAGCTATTGAGAAAAGTTCTACACGTCGATCATGAGGATCTCATAGCTGGATTTTGAGCTGTTTTCAGTAGTATCTTAGGCCTCCTCTGTGTTAGTATTTGTTTTCGTGTCATTAGGTCAATTTAGGTGGTTTAAGAGATGATTTCACTCCGAGTCGTGGAGTGTTATCTATCTCATAGTGGTTAAAAAATGAAATGGTTCTCGATTGGGTAGCGTTGGATCCGCCTAGTGTTCCAGGGTTGTACTTGATCAACCATTGCATTTGTTATGGTCCAAGTCTATAGAGGTGAATGTAATGTGCCTTTGATTTGGTTGTAATTTTGATTGGTGAATGAAAAGTTGATGTTGAGCCAAAAAAAAGTATAAAATTAGTAACTAAATTAGTTCAATTTAAACATCATATGTAAGTAGGTTACAAAATTAGTCAGGTTCAAGTGTTTTTTTGAACATATAGTTCTAATTTATTTTATATTAACATTATAAGGAAATAAGTAGACAACACTCACAACAGTGCAACTAAAAGTGTAAAATTGGTAAATAAATTAGTTCAAATTAAACATCATATGTTAGTAGGTTACGCGGTCAGACGTTTTATTAATATAAGTTTTGTTACATTGATTCAATGTGGTTTGTTTGGATTCACTTTGTGACTTTAAAGTTTCTTTGAAACAATCAATTTTTCTATATTTTAGTTTGGTCTAAATTCAATTAATCTGACTATCTTATATTCTACCATCCAACCCCAAAATAATTCCATATGTCATCATATAAGCTCCTCTCACAAACTTGAAAGGGCAAGAAAAGAAGAAAATAAGAAAACATAACACATACACACACACAAGAAGGGATAAAGAACCTCTAAATTTAGTGTTCATAAGGACATGCCCACATGGTGTGGGTTATGTTACTTAGACCCCACTCCTTGCTCCTCTCACCTTCTTTGCTCCCAACCTTTACTTTTATCAATTTATGTCCCTCTCTCCCTTAGATACCGAATCTTTACTACTATTTTTTATGCAATTTGTTCTTGAGCCTCTATTTTTTCTCGTAGTCATAGTCAAGTGTCTCAAACGCTCGCTGGACCCAATTTATCCACCAACGCTAACGTTTAAGCTATCTAACTGTCCTTTGTGATGATCACATATCTACTACATTTCGACCATTTTCGTAATATTATCATATATTTGCTACACGGATTTCATTTTGCAGCATTAGGTCTCCAAATCCGTTACTATTTTTATGTTAGACTTTCTAGATAAGAAAAACAAAACTATTGTGATTGCTACATATGTTTCAAGGGTACGTATAAAAAAGTTGTGGCGTATAAAAAACGTGTGGTACCCTTTTTGTATTGGTAATTATTTATTTCTAGAGCTAAGAGATAACATATATGATACCAAAAAATATCATTTATAAAATTTAAAAGGAAAATAGAAAACATAAGAAGTAGGGGACCTTATGTGTGTGGGTCAATGTTGTTTTCTATTTAAAGCTAAGAAGAATGATATCAATGGATTAGTTTCTCCCACCTCTTTCATCTTTTCTAAGCAATCACTCAAAGCAACAATTATACATAACCTAAATCTCTTCTTCTTCATACATCTATAGCAAATCCTCTTTTGCTTTTAAACTCACCAAAAAAAACACATCTTTTCTCTTCCCCTTCTCTATTCTGTTTGTACTTTTGGTCTCACTTTAAAAGATCATATATATAAATAGAAGTTGAAATATTATTTCTGAGAAACAATATGTTGGAAGGTCTTGTCTCTCAAGAAAGCTTGTCCTTGAACTCCATGGACATGTCTGTACTTGAAAGGCTTAAATGGGTGCAACAGCAACAACAACAACTACAACAAGTTGTGTCACAGAGCAGTAATAATTCACCTGAACTTCTTCATCAGATACTTCAGTTCCATGGAAGCAACAATGATGAGTTGTTACAGGGTAGTTTCAGCCAATTTCAAATGATTGGATCTGGTTTTGGACCAAACTATAACATGGGTTATGGTCCTCAACATGAAGCTATGGATGGCTGCATTTCAAGAACAAGTAGCTGCCAGATGGAACCAGTGGATACAATGGAAGTATTGTTGAAGAATGGCACTAAAGAAGACAGACCCATTTCCTTGAAGAACAAGAGAAAACAAGAGGTTTGTAAGATCAAATTTTGGGTAATCAAAGTTATGTTTTGAGACATAGGTTTTAATATATCTTTTTAATAATGTCTCAGGTTAAGACAAGGGAAGAGGAAAACACAGAGAAGAAGATTAAAGTAGAGGCTGATACAGAGTCAAGCATGAAAGGAAAATCAAACATGAGAAACAGAGAAGCATCTTCAGAGACTTCAAAGGAGACATTGAAGGGAGTTTCAGAAATTCCGAAATTAGATTATATACACGTGAGAGCTCGACGAGGGCAAGCCACTGACAGACACAGCTTGGCAGAAAGGGTAAGAAAAAGTGTTTCAGAGAAGTTTCTTGTGTTACAAGAAGAAAGATATATCTAGGGTTTCTGATTGGATTTGGATTTGCAGGCAAGAAGAGAAAAAATCAGTAAGAAGATGAAATATCTGCAAGATATTGTGCCTGGATGCAACAAGGTCACTGGAAAAGCTGGTATGCTTGATGAGATCATCAATTATGTTCAATGTCTTCAAAGACAAGTCGAGGTAAGTAATAAAACCATGATTTCTCTGTTACTTTATTTCACTACTAACCAAAGAGAACAATTCTAATTCTTCAAGGGCAAATTGTGCAGTTCTTGTCGATGAAACTCGCTGTCTTGAACCCAGATCTCGAGCTTGCCGTGGAAGACGTATCTGTTAAGCAGGTAAAGACACACTCTCTAGACCCTTAAGCTCAAATTGCTATATTACTCAAGAACTTATCATCATAAATGTAATTTCAGTTTCAGGCTTACTTTACAAATGTTGTTGGTTCATCAAAGCACTCCATAATGGTTGATGTGCCATTGTTTCCGTTAGACCATCAAGGCTCTCTAGATTTATCTGCAATAAACCCGAACCAAACGACATCTATTGAAGCTGTAAGCACAACTATACTTGAAACTAAAAAACTTGTCTGATAATTCTGAGTTCTTGTTCCTTGTCTAGGAAGTAATCCTGTCTTGTCTCTGTGTTTCAGCCATCTGCAAGCTGGGAATCTCAGTCACAGAGTCTCTACAACACATCTAGCCTTGGGTTTCAGTATTAGGAAATATTCTTGGGGGAAAAAAGAAAAGTCCAGCTTTCACATTATCTTGTTTTCTGATATTTAAACCAGAAGAACTGGAGATAGCAATCCAATGGTCTTGTTACCATCAATCTTTGTGTATAACTATATAATATATAGAGAGATAGATAAATATGTTTTTATAGGACTTATAGATATGTCATATGTGTAGAAGAAAGAGAAAAAACACTCTTCTGGTGAGTACATTTCTTGTTTTTGTTTTTGGATATATAAAAATATCTAAGAAAATTATAAATCATTTTATTGTTTCTATTTTTTTTTCTGCAACTTGTAAAGGTTCCGATCTTTCTAAGATTCCATTGTCAACGACATGTATCCATCATTATGTTCGCACTTGAAGGGTATGGGTATAGAGAGTTACTAGGTCTAGGCTTTGGATCGCCAAATTCATCAATGTCGATTTTATCTCCAAATATAATTTTATTTATTGGATATAAATTATGTTTTAGCTAATTTACTGTAAAATTAATTAATTTGATCGTAAGAAAAAAAAATTAAGCTTAAAAACATGCAAATTTATATATATGATTGTATTGAGAGTTTTTTTCTATAAAAAATCACAAACGAACAACTTCACATCGGGAATATTACTTCCGAATGCAAATATTGGTTTTAAAAATGAACAACATCAATAAATAGGACGCATATTTGCCTTATTTCTAAGGTGGCCTAACCGACACGGATGGCGGAGATGCGCCCCATTAGCTTGTGAAATGTGGGATATAAGGTTCTCTCCAAAGTTTTGTGTCAACGTCTTAAGACGCTGTTACCTAGTCTAATCTCGGAAACGCAATCAGCTTTTGTTCCAGGTCGGTTGATCTCGGACAATATCTTGATTGCTCAGGAGATGTTTCATGGTTCGAGGACAAATAATTCATGTAAAGGGAAGTTTATGGCCATTAAAACGGATATGAGTAAGGCGTATGATAGGGTATAGAGTATAGAGTTCTTCTTAATGGTCAACCAAATGGATTAATAGTCCCAGAGAGGGGTTTGAGACAGGGGGATCCGCTGTCACCGTATTTGTTTATCTTATGTACGGAGGTCCTCATAGCCAATATTAGGAAGGCAGAGGCGGATAAG
>NC_025685.1:21162033-21181203 GCF_000633955.1 Camelina sativa | reverse complement strand
AGAGAAGTTTCTTGTGTTACAAGAAGAAAGATATATCTAGGGTTTCTGATTGGATTTGGATTTGCAGGCAAGAAGAGAAAAAATCAGTAAGAAGATGAAATATCTGCAAGATATTGTGCCTGGATGCAACAAGGTCACTGGAAAAGCTGGTATGCTTGATGAGATCATCAATTATGTTCAATGTCTTCAAAGACAAGTCGAGGTAAGTAATAAAACCATGATTTCTCTGTTACTTTATTTCACTACTAACCAAAGAGAACAATTCTAATTCTTCAAGGGCAAATTGTGCAGTTCTTGTCGATGAAACTCGCTGTCTTGAACCCAGATCTCGAGCTTGCCGTGGAAGACGTATCTGTTAAGCAGGTAAAGACACACTCTCTAGACCCTTAAGCTCAAATTGCTATATTACTCAAGAACTTATCATCATAAATGTAATTTCAGTTTCAGGCTTACTTTACAAATGTTGTTGGTTCATCAAAGCACTCCATAATGGTTGATGTGCCATTGTTTCCGTTAGACCATCAAGGCTCTCTAGATTTATCTGCAATAAACCCGAACCAAACGACATCTATTGAAGCTGTAAGCACAACTATACTTGAAACTAAAAAACTTGTCTGATAATTCTGAGTTCTTGTTCCTTGTCTAGGAAGTAATCCTGTCTTGTCTCTGTGTTTCAGCCATCTGCAAGCTGGGAATCTCAGTCACAGAGTCTCTACAACACATCTAGCCTTGGGTTTCAGTATTAGGAAATATTCTTGGGGGAAAAAAGAAAAGTCCAGCTTTCACATTATCTTGTTTTCTGATATTTAAACCAGAAGAACTGGAGATAGCAATCCAATGGTCTTGTTACCATCAATCTTTGTGTATAACTATATAATATATAGAGAGATAGATAAATATGTTTTTATAGGACTTATAGATATGTCATATGTGTAGAAGAAAGAGAAAAAACACTCTTCTGGTGAGTACATTTCTTGTTTTTGTTTTTGGATATATAAAAATATCTAAGAAAATTATAAATCATTTTATTGTTTCTATTTTTTTTTCTGCAACTTGTAAAGGTTCCGATCTTTCTAAGATTCCATTGTCAACGACATGTATCCATCATTATGTTCGCACTTGAAGGGTATGGGTATAGAGAGTTACTAGGTCTAGGCTTTGGATCGCCAAATTCATCAATGTCGATTTTATCTCCAAATATAATTTTATTTATTGGATATAAATTATGTTTTAGCTAATTTACTGTAAAATTAATTAATTTGATCGTAAGAAAAAAAAATTAAGCTTAAAAACATGCAAATTTATATATATGATTGTATTGAGAGTTTTTTTCTATAAAAAATCACAAACGAACAACTTCACATCGGGAATATTACTTCCGAATGCAAATATTGGTTTTAAAAATGAACAACATCAATAAATAGGACGCATATTTGCCTTATTTCTAAGGTGGCCTAACCGACACGGATGGCGGAGATGCGCCCCATTAGCTTGTGAAATGTGGGATATAAGGTTCTCTCCAAAGTTTTGTGTCAACGTCTTAAGACGCTGTTACCTAGTCTAATCTCGGAAACGCAATCAGCTTTTGTTCCAGGTCGGTTGATCTCGGACAATATCTTGATTGCTCAGGAGATGTTTCATGGTTCGAGGACAAATAATTCATGTAAAGGGAAGTTTATGGCCATTAAAACGGATATGAGTAAGGCGTATGATAGGGTATAGAGTATAGAGTTCTTCTTAATGGTCAACCAAATGGATTAATAGTCCCAGAGAGGGGTTTGAGACAGGGGGATCCGCTGTCACCGTATTTGTTTATCTTATGTACGGAGGTCCTCATAGCCAATATTAGGAAGGCAGAGGCGGATAAGCGGATTACGGGTATTAAGGTGGCGACTAAATGTCGGCCAATTACTCATTTGTTGTTTGCCGATGATAGTCTGTTTTTCTGCAAGGTTGATAAGGACCAATGTGGGGTGGTTTTAGATATTTTACAGCAGTATGAGGCTGTTTCGGGACAGCAAATAAATTTTGCGAAATCTTCGATTCAATTTGGACACACAGTGGATGAGCTGGCACAGACGGAGATGCAGAGGGTCCTAGGGATAACCAATCTGGGGGGTATGGGTTCGTATCTGGGACTCCCAGAGAGTTTGGGAGGATCGAAGACTAAGGTTTTCTCATTTGTTAGGGATCGGTTGCAAAGTCGAACGACTGGCTGGTCAGCCAAGTTACTCTCAAAGGGGGTAAAGAGGTGATGATCAAGTTTGTCGCGACAGCGGTCCCGACCTATGTGATGTCTTGTTTTCGTTTACCAAAAACCATCACATCAAAACTCACTAGCGCAGTGGCAAATTTTTGGTGGAGCACAAATGGTCAGACAGGGGGTATGCATTGGATTGCTTGGGAGCGGCTGTGTTGTAGTAAACAGTCGGGTGGTTTAGGTTTTAAGAGTGTTGATGATTTCAACACGGCTTTTCTGGCTAAGCAATTATGGTGGTTGATAGAGTATCCCAACTCATTGTTTGCTAGGGTTTTTAAAAGTAGGTATTATCGGAACTCCGACCCTATGGATCCTATACGATCATACTTCCCCTCGTATGGGTGGAGGAGTATCGTCTCTGCTCGCTCTCTGTTGAATAAAGGGCTTATTACAAGGGTTGGCTCAGGGGCCTCCATTTCAATATGGAATGATCCCTGGGTTCCGGCTCAATCCCCGATACCAGCTTTAAGTAACGATCCTTTTAAGGACCCAAATCTTCGTTTATCACATTTCATTGATCGTCGCACGAACTCTTGGCGTAAGAAGATGCTTGTTGAGCATTTTGATCCTGTGGATGTCCCTTTAATAGAGGCAATACCGCTAGGTAGTTCCTCGAAACCAGACTGTTTAGGATGGCACTTTACAAAGACCGGAAAATATACGGTAAAATCTGGGTATGAGACAGAACGATTGGCTGTACGGGGTACTTTTCAGGCTTTTGGGTTCGGCCAGGAGATTACTCCTCTTCTGGCCATGGTTTGGCAAGTTCAGTGTTCACCGAAATTAAAGCACTTCATGTGGCTGGTTTTGACGGGTTATATATCGGTCTCTGCTAACTTGCAACGTCGGGGGTGAATTGTGAGATTGGTTGTACAAGGTGCGGGGCGGATGAGGAGGACATTAATCATGCCATATTTTTGTGTCCACCGGCTCGTCAGGTCTGGGCTTTAGCGTATATACCGGTAGGGTCGATCCTCTTTCCGACGGAGTCTGTATATGCAAATGTCGATCATTTTTTGGGTTCTAAAAACCCAGGTTCACAGGTAGCGGCTTTTCTGTGGTTGATGTGGTATATCTGGAAACCCCGGAATGCCTATGTTTTTGAAGGTCAGGATGAACACCCTGATGAGGTTGCCCGGGTGGCACAAGGAGAGTCGGTAGCCTGGCAAGAGGCTCAGGCGGAGGTCGAGGTGGGGGAATCTCCCTCCCCTCCTATAGGTCCAACTTTTGGGGCTCGAGGAACTATTTCAACTTATCCTTCGGATTTTACAGGATATAGATGTTATGTTGACGGCTCTTGGAAGGCAACTGATATTTTTGCAGGTGCAGGATGGTTTTGTACCACGTCACATGGATCGCCGCCACTACACAGAGCTACTAATTTCCGCCGGAGTTTATCCCCACTACATGCAGAGGTTGAAGCCTTTATTTGGGCGATGCGGTGCATGATTGGACATGATTTCCGGGATGTGGTGTTTATTACGGACTGTTCATACTTGGTGAAGATGGTCTCTTCCCCTCATGAATGGCCAGCTTTTGCAACTTACCTTGATGACATTCGGATCGACAGGGAGGAGTTCTCTTCTTTTTCTTTGATTCATGTTTCGCAAACAGCAAATGTCCGAGCGGATTCTTTGGCACGATAAGCGCGTGTATCTCCGCATCAAATTTTGTTTGTAAACAATTTTTTTCCAAATTGTCTTATGGCTGTCGAATCCGAATGATGACTCTCAATGCACATTTCACATTTGGATGAACAAAAAAAAAAGGAATGGAAACTGACAGTTTAAAGATTCATGAGGGGATTATTTATATATTCGAAGTAGGATTGTTGTAAATGGCAAACATCATAAAATGTGAAATATTTTTCACAAGCTAATAGTTTTTCTTATGATCATACTTTAGTTTAAAATAAAATAACTAAAATATTATTTTATACTGTGTGAACTAATTTTCAGTATTAGTTTATGATGATATAAATGGATCAAACTAAACTGTTGGTTAAATTGAAAATAATTTTTTTCGGATAGTTATTTAGCGTCAAAATTATTTTTACTGAGTTAAATGCTAAAATAATAATTATCATAATAGTAATATAATAAAAATATAGAATTTTCAGTGTTATCACCAAAACATGATTTTGCAATTCGGGTCTAAAATAAGATACAATTTTAATTCAAAAAATAATATTGTATGCTTTTTTCTTATTATTTATTTTTTAATAACTTAGAAGTTTTAAGTCTAGACTCCTACATCATCTTATACAGAAACAAGAGCATTTTAGATGTAACTATTTCATTCAAACTTTAGTTTTTGTTACATTATTCCACATATACAATTTTTTATCCGGATGCGCCTACGGATAATTTGAGAAAGCGAGCAACATTCATGCATTTATATGATGGGAAAACAAAAAAAAACCCTTAAATTTTCAGCCTACTAGCTATTCTCTTTTCCAACTTGATCAATGTACTACAAATCTATTACTATACTGCTATAGGGATATGTATAATGTTACTGATGCTGACACAAGCTTTCTCCATCTATATATAATATCATAATATGTTTTTTTGAAAGTAGCTTTCAAGCTAACAAGTGGGTACGTCAATGTTCTTTTCTCATATCAATTTTTCCAACCAATGATCTAATCCATGAACTGTCTGATTTTGACAAGATATTATCCATAACCAAAAATGAAACTGGAGGTAGTTTTTAAATAGTAGGAGTAGTTAGAAGATTTGGGAGGATCGAAGAATGGAGAATGAGAACCACAAAGAGTGGGCATCATTGTGGTTGCAGAGATTTTTAACCAAAGTGGACCTTCTTTTGTTCTTTCGGTTCCTATGGTTTTTATTATCCATCCCTTTTTATTTTTTTTGAAGTATTTGGAAATTTCTACTACATTATTTGATATTTCTAAAAAGGAAATATTACGGAGGTGTCGTTATCACAATTTTTTATATGCAACTTTAGTTTTGTATATATTTAATTACTTAAAATTTATTATATATATTAATGATCTTAAAATGATTTTTATTTAATTTGATCAAATGTGAATTCTATCACCTGATAATTAAGGAACATTCTTATTACTATGCCTGAGAGAAGCATTAGAATTAGAAGTCTTAAATTTGAAGAATAGCAAATGCTCCAAGAATTAGTCTGGATTTTAGATTTGATATTCGTCGATTATTTTTCTTTCTAATATCAATGATATTGAACATCGCAATCGTACGACGATGGCTATTATACTTTATATAAAAAAAAAAGTAAATATCATTTTTGTTTGTTCATTTAGCAGTTTTTATGGACATATTTTTTAGCCACCAGCAAAAGTAGTGATTACTTCTTGTTCGTTTTGTAATTATTGGTTAAATAATAATTTCCAGTGATAGATTTGAACATTTCACAACTTAAAATTTTGGTTGCTTACAACTCTTTTAACGTTTCAAATTTTGAATGAATGACGACTAGTCGCTGTCGTTATTGTTATCGCTTCTCGCTCTTGTTGTTTTTAGTTGCTATTTGCTAATGGCTGCGGTACAAACATAAAATAGTTATTTGTCGTCGTCACTGTCGCTGGTCACTAGCAGACTGACCACCCCTATCGTATGCAAGTTACACATCTTGTTAACGTATGGTTTTATGGATTAGTTTTGGTTTGACTTTTTCACTTTTTTAGTTTATGGTTTTATGGATTAGTTTTGCTTATATATAATTCGGTTTGGTTACAGATTATGACTTATAAAAATAAAATTATATATTCCCTCTGTTTCAAAATATATGATGTTTTAACAAAAGTACGCAGATTAAAAAATATCTACTTTAATTTAAAAGGTTCAACCAATCAAAAATAATAATATATAATATAAAATATTAAATTAATCTAAAAGTTGCATAGAAACTTTGAAACATCATATAATATAAAACAAAGAATCTCTTCTAAAACATCATATATTATGAAACGGAAGGAGTATTGCATAATATTCTGAAAGTAAAGATCTTGAAGACCGAGCAAGGGAATCTGCCCTCAGGTTTGACGCACGCGGGATCCTGGTCAGAGAGAAGGATGGATAGTAAGTTCTAAGTAAACTAAAATCGTCTAGTTGATTGGAAAATGCCGGTCATTCTTCAGGGATTTTGCCCCATCGCGACTAACTCAGCACAATCCGTCTCGAAACATTGACAATCAGCTCCTCCAACAAGAATAGACTCCATAGCCCAAATTAAAGCTTGAAGCTCAAAGTGAAAGGTGGGAAGGACAACGTTGAATGCTCCTTTCTCCTAACAGCAACGTCTTATCCTAACAATTGCAAAACATAAACCAAGTCATAAAACAATAAACCAGCACCCCTAATTACCGTTCTAGACCACTACGTTCTATTCTAGCAACCTAACAATAACATAGAACAAACAACCAAGCCTCTAGAACATCCTCCTCTTCATCGTCTTGATTCCATGATTAAACTTTGTCTTTACCTACACCACAAACACAAATTAAGATGCATAAGTATTGTCATAAACACTCAGTGAGGTAATCCTCCCATCTACTGTTCTACACACACAAGCAACTGAGAATCCAATGTTAAACAAGCAACAAACAAACACAAACAAACCAGGAAAACAAATATCACCCCCTGCTAAAAAAGGTTGGTGTCGACCGACATCTTCCTGGTAGTGATCGACACTGACTCTTGGCGACCAACACTGCCTCTCAGTGTCGATCGACACCCCTCCTCGACCCGGAAATCCTTGTACCGACATTCGCCAAGTCTTCGCGCCGTCAACTCCATGGTGTCGACCGACACCCACCTGGTGTCGATCGACATCGACTCCGCAGACATGTTCTGCTTGAAGCCAAAAGTTGAATCTTCGTTTTCTAACTCCTCCAAATCGAGCAAAACTCACCCAAAAGCCATAAAAACTCATGGGATCCACGAACAAATGATACTAGGCTTTTTTTGTGTCTATCCTAGCAGGTCTCAATTAACCTTATGCAGTTGTAGTACAGAAGGTGTCAATCCAAATGGGAATCTTTACTATCACTCAAGATGCAATCAAGCAGTCACAAGTTAAGCCATATTCGAAATGAGTTTTTGTCTAACAACCTAGAGTGAACGAGATGCAAGAACAAAACAAGTTTACAGAACAAGAGCTAAAATGCAATAACTTAAGAGAGCAAAAACAAGCTAAACGAGCAGAGACAAATGAGCAAGCTATTAGAACAGAAATAAAGAACAAGCTTAAGGATGCAGAAACAATCAGATAAGATAGAAGTCCTAAGGATGGGAGTAATTGATGTCGGTAGAGTATCCTAGTTTACAGAGTGTTTAACATGCCACAAGCAAACTATCCCTAAACAATGAACATCACAACTTAGCTAATCCAATCTCTTGACAGAAGCTACTCAAACTCAACCACTTCCAAACCTAGCTCTCGCTAGAGAAACATGATCAAGCATGGCATGAAAATCAAGTTCATTCACGTCAACAAACATCCTAGACAACTAATCTCTTAGGCTAGGAACGTAAGTCTCTGGCACTAGTTGGTCAGACATTTCATCGAACACCTTTTGGATGCGGAAATGTCTAAAACCCAGTTCCAATTGATCAGAGAGAAACTAGTATTTCTAACTCTAGTCCAGAAGGGAATCATACAATCAAAGCTTAAATACTCTACATCCTAAGATCCTCCACCTAATCTATCCCATCCTCAAGAACTACCACACTACTCAGATCCGAAAATCATAGTCAAAGATATAAACTCAGAAAACATTAATTCAAGCATCCTAAGATAGATAAAAATGAGATGAACAAGTTTTAAGAAGAAATCCAATCAAAATACTGAATAAATTCAAAGATATCGGATACAAAATGTTAAGCGTTTTTGGTGGCTAGGGTAAACCTTAGGGGAAAGAACAAAAACGAGATAAAAGATATATTGTCGAGTGAAAACTTAACAAAACGTATTTATAGTAAAACATGGAAATCTCTAAAACATAAAACGACAATATAGAACGTCGGTTCGGGAATCCTTCTTGGATGCGTCTTCAGGACAAAACCAGGACGTCGGTTTAAGAGCATCGATCGAGTCGCATTGTGAGAGTGTCAATCGAGTCGCGACGTGAGAGTGTCGATCGAGTCGCGGCTTGAGAATGTCGTCTGGGAACTGTTGATCGAGTCGCGTCTTGAGGGTGCTCAGGAGCCATCCTGGGACGTCTTGGTCGAGTCGCGTCTTGAGGGTGCTCAGGAGCCATCCTGGGACGTCTTGGTCGAGTCGCGTCTAACATCCGATCGAGTGGGAGCTCCCCTTTGCGTGCGGGTCGAGTCGGACTTCTGAACGTACGTGCATTCACTAAAACGGAGATAACTCATGAACCACGACTCCGATTGGTTTGAAATAAACTGCATTGGAAAGATGACTCAATTCTCTACAACTTTGATGAAGACGTCGAAAGCTGAATCCCAAAGTAAAATCTTCACTCGACTCGATCAAAGACGTGGAAGCTTGTGTCGTTGGGTAGTGTAGATCGAGTCGCTTAACTGCTCTCCTGATCCTTGTTTGCATTTGATGGTTTGGACACCTCCTAAAACACCTGAAACAACTCCAAAATGCAAGATGCGTGCAAGACCAATGCAAAGACTACCTAGATATGCATGTTATCCAAAAGAGACTAAAAACAATACAAAACAATGAGTTAAGAGAACAAAATGAATGACAAATGCATCATCAAAAGGTGTAAAATTAATACATATCAACTCCCCCAAACTTATTCCTTGCTTGCCCTCAAGCAAACAACTAAGAACAAAGTATGGAAGAGAGGTTTGAAGATGGGGTCTCAGAACCTAAAACATGCTGAATAGAGTAGTTAGAATCAAGGTCCTTGTTATTAGTTCTATGATGCATGGTGAAGGAACTCTATTTAAAAACTTTAGACAAGCTCATCACAACCTGAAATGATTCCGAACCTTAGTCTACACATGCAATCATTTCTATCATTCCCTTTAACATTCATTAACAAAGAACCATGAATCAAGCTATGCAATGTCATCAAACTCGTTTGGCTGGAGTGAAAGGGTAGAGACAAAAATGGTCTCCTTTGCAAGTGGTTTTAACAATATAGAACATGGATCTCTCACGAAAATGAGTTGAGCTTAAAAGAAGGCTAAAGGTTGAAACCAACTGATACATACAAGAGCAGTATCCCGTCTACCCAAAGGTCCCAAGGAAACTTAGCTCTAACTTTCTAACCCAGAAGTTGGTCCTATCTCTACCCCTCGTCGATATCTCTTCTAAAACCCATTCTCTCATTCTTTTAACTTAGCCTTAGGAGGAGGTTACTTCATATCAATCTAGCGGATGGGAAACTTTTTTTTTTATTTTTTTATCACTATGGTTCTATTTCTTTTCTTCTTAGAATTCTAGACTTCTTAAGCGTTTTGCTTTCCCTTCCTTGTCTAAACTTTTCTTTCTATGCCCAGAAACCAATAACTCTTTTACATTGCACAACCAACATCTTTTACTAGACTTGTAAACCTTGAAAACACATTCCCCCTCCTAAAGACTCTTTACCCATTTTTTCTTTCTCTTTTCAGAACAAATCCAATCCCAAAACCCAAAATCGAGTTCTCACCTAGTCGTACTAGCCCGAATAGCGCGAACTAGAACTACACAGGATCCTACTCTTGTCGGTTAGAACCTAACACTTTCTAACAAGCTCAACTCGGAAAAGGCCTCACACTCAAGAATACAATTGGCTTGAAAGAACGGTTGGTTAAGGGTGCGGGAAACTGTTCCAAAGATGGGAATCAGCTACTTGGATTAACAAGGGTGGTAAAACGGAGAAAGATAATCCAAGTATGTATGTGGTATCCATGAGTTTAACTTCAATGCATAACATGATAATTGCAAGTCAGGATTAGGTTCAGGTAGATAGGGAATGATATCAATTCAAAACATGCTTCAATCTTACATTTTCAAGTTCAATCAACAAGCATCAAAGAACTAATAACAAGGGCCTTGATCCTATCCTATTGAATTCGGCATGTTAACAAGGTTACAATCATCATCAACCCCTATGATAAATGCAATGTTCCTAAATGAACAACACTAGACTCAATCCTAATATGCAAATGCAAACTACATGAACACTCTGTTTTTGTGGAGATTTTCGAAATTTTTTCAAATTTTTATGGCTTTTCTTTGCAAATAGATGAATGCAGACTCAAACATGATATGATGCAAAAAATTGAAATAAAAATCACAGAAAACAGCATCAGATACATCATCTCAAACCCTCCCCCAAACTTAAATTACACAGTCTCCTGTGTAAGAAAAATTTGCAGGAGAATTTAAGAATCACAACAGAAACAATGCAGAAATAAAATGGTATGTACAAAGGAAATGTTGGAGTACCTCAGTAGTAGAAGAAAGAGTCGGTGCTCGCCCAAAGAGGAGCGTGGTACTGACTTTGGCCTTCGCCTTGTTCAGGATCCGCAGGAGTGGCCTCAGCTGGTTGGTCGACTTGCTCATCAATCACTTGCGTGTTCGGATGAACACTCTGTTGTCCATCGTACTACATGTCGTCGACGCGAGACTCACCATGATCCGATAATAACACAACATTCTCCGTATGCTGAAAGTCACCTTGAGGCTCATTCTGCTGCTCAACCACTGGTTCAGAAAAATGCTCAGAAGGACCGCTTTGGTGATGCTCAGCTGGACGGCTTGATGAAAGTCCCTTCTTGGCTTTCTTCAACGAATTTCTTGCTCTCTCCCGGGGCTCATGAGAGGAATGTCTTGGTCGAGCTAGAGAGGGTTGCTGCGTTCGCGGTGTGTAAGCAGACCGGTGTGCTGGAGATGGTTGTGCTCGGCGAGTTGGCTCAAGACGTGTAGACGAGCGTCCCTGTACTGGCATGACATCCTGGGAAGGCATTGGGATGGCGGCAGTGGATGTCGAACAACTGAATTTACTCATGAAGTTCATAAAAGTTTTCTTGAAACTACTGAGCGTCTTGTCCCTTGCCTTGCCCCATTTCTGAAGCTTGTTGAGACGCTCATGAGCCTCCCTAACACCCTTTCCTAGTCTCGGTGCTGTGTACTCGTCGAAGTGATACCTCTCAGGGCGATAGTCTTCTGAATCCTCCTCCATCGGGTTGTCTTCTTCTGCTGAGATCTCCATACGCTGATCCTCTTCCTCAACATACAAAACGCTTCTATCGGGGATAAACTCAATGTTCTCACCATTCCGGATCGTTGTTAGACTCGCACAAGGAAGAAGGATCCTTGCTTCTTCCACCTCTGGGTGAACAAATTTGTAGACAAACTTTCCATGCTTGTTTTCCCAGTCTAAAGTATGAATCTGTTTCAGGTGGTACATATCCATCCAGCGCGACGGAAACGAGTCTGAAGGGACAGGGACGCCTGCTGCTTCTAATATCCATGTCACAACCCCTCCCATACACATAACTCCTGGTGAATGAGTGTTATTCAGTCTCACCACCCACGTCTTGTAATTCTGCAGATGGTTCAACAGGAAGAAGGCGAACGATGTGTCTGATGTGTCACCTTTAAGCATAACACCCTCTGTAATCTTCTTTAGCGGGTCCTTGAGTGCCAAATCCAACATGTCAAGCTCCGCCTTGGTGACAAGTCCAGTGATTTCCTTCGCGTAGAAAACGTTCGAAATAGCCCTGTGGAAGTATCTCAACACTGGACTTCTGATTAGCGTCCCTTTCGACCTTGAGGCGTTGAAGCGCTGCTCAGTGCTAATCGAAGCCCATAATGACGACGCCTCTTCCTTGTCGATTTACGCTGCAGTGCCAGTCCCACTAGTGAATCCAAAAACTTCCTCAAGCTGCTTCATAGTAAGGCTGTAAGTCCGACCATGTATCATAAACGTGAAATAGCCTAAACTGCCATCTGACTCCATCTCAGGCGCATTCGCGAACAGGTGAACTTGCAAGGAGCTTCAAATCTGGATGGTTTCCTCTCTGTAAGCGTTCTTTGGCGTGTTCATAAGCTTGCTAAGGTTGCATTGGCCGAAAAGATATTCTACATCCGCTGAAATACCAAGGTCCATCATGGTTTGACTGTGGGGATATCTTGTTCCCATAAACTCATGTTGCTGAAACAAATCATAGTACTCTTGGGCAGACAGCTTCGAGTTAGACTTCTTCTTGACAGATTTCCTTGATGATGCACTCTCGCGAGCCTGCTCTATCTCGTAATCGCTACCTTCATCCCTCTGTTTCACCGGCTTCTTGCCACGAGCTTTTTCCTTACTAGATCGGTTTACTGCTCTGCTTCACTCAGGCCTTGCGTAGGTGGCTTGGGAGTAACAACATGTTCTGGTTCCTCACAACCATACTTCTCATACATCTCATCCCAAAAATTGTCAGACATAGTAAAGCTGAGACAATTCAAAATCAAAATCAAAGATTAGTAGGTTATTGACCAAATAATTTTACCAATTGCAAAATCAATGAGAGAGCTAAGAGATAAGACGTGTTTAGGTGAAATGCGGATGGTATTGAAAGTTGTCAAACGCAACGGGTCGATGAAGGGCGTCTCGGTTGGCAGCTCCAGGACGGTCGATCGAGTTGGGTTTTGACGTCGGTCGGGTGGGAGATATCACGTTCTGAACTCTCAGTGGGTTTTGAGTAGGGTTTGAAGTATCAGTGTTTGGCAAGTCGAGCGTTGGTCGAGATGGAGAAAGCGAGTGGTGTCGTTGAGGAGAAGCAAGCAACGTCTATCGAGTGGCGGGCGTGAAGACGTGTGAATAACAACAGCGGTAGATCGAGTCAAGCAGGTCAGGAGACATTCGTCGTTTTCGATCGAGTCGAGTGAAACGGTGGTACCTGAGAGTGTTCTGGTAAAGTTGCTTGAAGAACAGCAGCTTTAGATGCAGCTCTGGTCGTGTGATTTTGCGTGGTGATGACGATGATGAACGAAAGGAACTTTGACGAATGGTGTGACTCGAGCGTGACAGCAGAGCGTGAATGGGGGTGTGGTGATACTGGATCGAGTCGTGAGAACGACAAGCAGTACCGTTGGTCGAGTCAGAAAGTGTTGATTCGAGGGAGGCTTCCTTGGTCGAGTCGATGGTCAGCGGCTCGGGCGGCAGAGTGGGGTGGAAGGCAGTCCCGTCGTCGACGTTGATGGAGTGAACGGCGGAGCCGGCTCTTTCGATCAGTGGTTGAGTTGAGTTGCGAGTGTGATAATGTCCTTCGTCGACGTCAAGCAAGAGAGTAAAGAGAGAGTGAATGAGTGAGTGAATAATTGAGTATTGGTTGGTGGGTGAGAGGAAAAAGAGAGATGAGAGATCGTTTAAAAAGAAGGAGAGTGTGTAGGGTGTAGTAGGTTGATGGGACAAAAGGATGATGTATTTGGTGAGAGGGAACAAGGGAAGAGGGAGAGTGAAGTGATGGGCACGTGGGTCTTGTAAAGAAAAGGGAGATTAAAAATGAATGGTTGGGAGGACTCAAAAATCACTTCACTTTACTCTTTTTTTACTTTGCCTTTATTCGATTTTTTATCTGCTATCCTTTCTTATTCTTTCTCTGTTGCCTATACTCCCTTTCTGTAGATTCATGAACACAAGAAAACCAAAAACAAAAATTAAAAACACAAGGATCCTAAAAAAAAAAAAAGAAAAAATATTTACAGTGATACCGTTGGGACTTCCTCCCAAGTGAGCTTGTTTAAAGTCACTAGCTTGACTTTTCAGCTTTTTAGGCTTTTGGGAGTTCATAGAGGACCACAGAAGACCCCTCTGGTCGGACTTGATCAGCTAAATATTTCTTGACTCTCTGACTATTTACAGTGAATTCACTACCATCCTTATTCAGAAGAGTGATGGCTCTGAATGGCAGAACTTCTTTGACGTCAAAAGGTCCAGACCACCTAGACTTAAGCTTTCCAGGAAATAACTTAAGTTTAGAATTGAAAAGCAAAACCTGATCTCCAGCCTTGAGCTCCTTGATAACAATCTTCTTATCATGAAAATTCTTGGTTCTTTCTTTGTAAATCTTTGAGCTCTCATAGGCATCAAGTCTGATTTCTTCCAACTCGTGGATGTCCAGAGACCTCTTAGCCTGAGCCGTAGTTCAGCAACTTGATAGCCCAAAGTGCCTTATACTCAACTTCCACAGGGAGATGACATGCTTTACCATAGACCAACTGAAATGGTGTTCTACCTATTGGTGTCTTGAACGTTGTTCTGTACGCCCAGAGAGTCTCATCCAGCTTGACAGACCAATCTTTCTTCGAAACCTCAAAAATTCTTGACAAGATCCCCTTGATTTGCTTATTCGAGACTTCAACATGTCCGCTGGTCTGAGGGTGATACGCAGTAGACACCTTGTGCTTGACCCCATACTTTCTCAGCATACTCTCAAACACCTTGTTGAAAAATTGAGTTCCACCATCACTGATCACTGCTCTGGGTATCCCATAACTTGGAAAAATTATACTTTTGAACAGCTTCAGAACAACCTTGTGATCATTGGTGGGACTGGCAATGGCTTCGACCCACTTAGAAACATAATCAACTGCCACCAGAATATAGACATTGCCATTTGATGGCGGGTTGAAAGGACCCATGAAGTCAATACCCCAAACATCAAATATCTCTACTTCCAAGATCGGGTTCTGGGGCATCTCGTTCCTCCTTGTGATGTTGCCCATCCTCTGACAAGCATCACACTTGGTGATGAAACTGTGAGCGTCCTTGAACAAGGTTGGCCACCAGAGACCTGCTTGGAGAACCTTCTGAGCTGTCTTGAATGTGGCAAAATGACCTCCATAGACGGAACCGTGACAATGCTCAAGCACTCCCTGCACTTCCCCTTCTGCAATGCATCTTCTGAACAGACCGTCAGAACCTCTTTTGTACAGATAGGGCTCATCCCAGAAGTAGTGATTGACCTCCCTGAAAAATTTCTTCTTCCTGTAGGGATCCATGTCATCAGGAACTTCTCCACAAACCTTGTAATTCACGACATCTGCATACCATGGTGCAGTCTCAGAAGTGATCGCCATGCATCTGATTTTGAGGTTCTCAACCCTTGTGTCATGCATCCGCTCGCAAACCTGGGCGACCAGAAGCTGTTCCTCAGGCATTGAATCATCTATGGGAACTGAATCTTCAATCCTCATTCAAGACAAATGATCTGCAACTCCGTTTTCTATGTCTTTCTTGTCAACTATCTCCATGTCAAACTCCTGAAGAAGCAGGATCCATCTCAACAGTCTTGGTTTAGTATCCTTCTTCGAGTAGATGTGTCTCAAAGCAGCATGGTCGGTATACACTATGACCTTCGAACCCACAAGGTAACTCCTAAATTTTTCGAATGCAAACACAACGGCTAGGAGTTCCTTCTCTGTGGTTGCATATCTTCCTTGAGTCTCGTCCAAGGTGCGACTGGCGTAGTAGATGACATGAAGCTTCTTGTCTATTCGCTGTCCCAGAACTGCTCCAACTGCGAAATCTGAAGCATCACACATTATCTCAAACGGATGATCCCAATTCGGAGCTTGCACTATGTGTGCCGAAACCAAAGCCTCCTTGATCTTGCTGAAAGCTTCCAAGCATGCTACATCAAATTCGAACTCAACTTCCTTGCATAGCAACCTTGTCAAAGGTCTTGCAATTTTTGAGAAGTCCTTAATGAATCTCCTGTAAAACCCAACATGTCCCAGAAAGCTTCTAATGTCCTTCACTGTCTTAGGCGGTTGAAGCTGAACCATGACGTCAATCTTAGCTTTGTCAACCTCAATTCCTTTCTCAGAAATTTTGTGTCCTAGAACGATCCCTTCTTCAACCATGAAGTGGCACTTCTCCCAGTTCAGCACCAAGTTCGTCTCCTCACATCGCGTCAATACCCTGCACAAATTTAACAAACAGGAGGAGAAAGTGGAACCGTAGACAGAGAAATCATCCATAAACACTTCCACTGACTCCTCAATCAAATCTGAGAAAATTGATGTCATGCACCTTTGAAAGGTGGCAGGAGCATTGCATAAACCAAATGGCATGCGTCTGTAGGAAAAAGTGTCATAGGGACAAGTAAACGTTGTCTTTTCCTGATCATTTGGGTGGATAGGAATTTGGAAGAATCCACTATACCCATAAAGGAAACAGTAATAAGGATGACTAGCAAGTCTTTCCAACATTTGATCAATGAAAGGAAGAGGAAAATGATATTTCCTAGATACAACATTCAACTTCCTATAATCAATGCACATCCTATGTCCTGTGATGGTTCTAGTTGGGATTAACTCATTTTTTCATTTTTGATAACAGTTATGCCTCCCTTCTTAGGAACACAGTGCACTGGAGATACCCAAGTACTATTAGAGATAGGATAGATAACTCCAGCATCAAGTAGTTTTAGGATTTCTTTCTTAACTACCTCTTTCAGATTAGGGTTCAATCTTCTTTGGGGTTCAATACTAGCATATGATTCATTTTCAAGATTGATCCTATGGGTGCAAAGACTAGGTGAAATTCCCTTGATATCATCTAAAGAATAACCAATAGCCTTTCTATACTTTTTTAGCTCAGTTACTAGCATCCCCAATTCATCATCACTCAACCTAGCATTCACTATAACAGGATAAGTAGAATTGGTTCCCAGAAAGACGTACCTGAGCCCGGAAGGAAGAGTTTTGAGTTCTACCTTTGGAGCTTTCAGTTCCGACCAGTCGTCAGCATGGGAGTCTGGAATGATCGCGGTCGAGTGAGAGGGGAGCGACTCGATCGAACGGGACATTGGTGTCTCGAGTCGGGTCTTGACGTCGGTCGAGTGGGAGATATCACGTTCTGAACTCTCTGTCTCAACTGCACGTACCTCCTCTTCATCAGATAGCTGCTCGAATTCCTCTGATCTATCCGCTTCTTTATGGGAATCTAGCAGATGCTTGTAACAAGTGGTCTCCCCATGCAGGAACCCTTCTTCTCCATCCTTGGTTAGAGCAGTTTTGAGATGATCCTCCTCAGCTAGTTCCTCCAACAGCTCATCAGCCAACTTATCCATCTCTTCAATGTAGAAGACTTGTCCTCCTATTGTTGGCTTCTTCAAAGTGTCTTTGATGTCAAACTTCATAGTGAAGTCGTCGCCCAGATTGAGGTCAATCCTGCCATTTCTGACATCAATGATGGCTCCAGCAGTCGCTAGGAACGGTCTTCCTAAAATCAGAGGATCTTTAGGTTCTTCATCCATCTCCAGAACCACGAAGTCAGTTGGTACTTCCACGTCTCTGATCCTGACAGGTAAGTCCTCTAAGATACCATGTGGAAGTCTCACTGATCTATCTGCAAGGATGAGGGAGATGTCGCATCCCTTAAACCTTGTGAAACCCAACCTCTTAGCCACAGAGAATGGCATCAGATTAACTGAAGCGCCAAGATCACATAAACACCTCTCAAAAGACATGGGTCCAATGGAGCAGGGTAGAGTGAATGATCCAGGATCTTTGAGCTTCTTGGGTACAACCTTCTTCTGGATGATTGCACTGCACTCAAGACTTAGTACCACCATGCCTTGAACTTCTTTTGATCTCTCCATCACTAAGTCTTTGAGGAATTTCTGGTAGTGAGGGACAAGTGCGAATGCATCCAGCAATGGCATCCTCAGCTCAATCTCCTTGACTTGTTTTTCGAACAAGGCTTTGTACTTCTCAGTAAGCTGCTTCTTGAACCTCACTGGAAATGGTAGGGGAGGCTTGTACGGTGGAGGGATGAACCTTGCAGGTCTGTCTTCAGAAACAACAGGCTCCTTAACAGCTTCAGGTTTGGACTGCTTCACTGGTTCAACCGGGTCTTTGACTCCTTCGACTGGGTTCTCCATCTGGGCGTCATCCTGACCAAAATCCTCCCCATCTAATTCTTCGCTGTCCTTAGTGACGTCTGGAACTCCTTGCCTGGGAGGCAATGTTTTCCCATTTCTCAGCGTAATGGCATTGGCAAACTCCTTGGGGTTCTGAACAGCCTTACCTGGGAATTGGCCAGGCTTTGGTGCAGAAGTAGAAGCGGATTGGCCTTCCATGTACCGTATCTTCGAATTCAGAGCTTCAAATTTGACGTTCAGATCATTGTAGGAACATTCCATCCTCTGACTAAGGTCAGCAAACTTCTTAGCAGTGTCCATGGAACCCCTAGCTTGACCCTGAAGAAGTTGTTGCATCATTTGCTTCATTTCTTGATCTAGGCGGTAGTAGGTTGAACTTGTTGAGGGCGGAATCCTGGTGGTGGTCCTGAAAGAGCTTGGTATCCCTGCTGGAACTGCTGCTTTGGGGCGAATCCCGGATTGTAAGGCACAAAAGGTTTTTGTTGACCATGCTGTTGTTGTTGAGGCGGGTACACCTGATCTTGTGGATTAACAACATTATTACTTCGGTAAGACAAATTGGGGTTCGTCTTGTAGGGGTTGTAACCTTTGTTGTACCCACCCTGTTTCTGGACATAGCTGATCTCCTCTGTCTGCTCACCCTCCCCATCTGGAACTTGGAAAGGGTCATCCTCAGAGACAGAGTGGATGCTCCTCTGCTGGCTGAGCAAGAGGCGGTCAAGCTTGTCATTGACACTCTTAAGGTCCCGCTTGTACTTCTCCTCAGAACGAGACTCTCCTCTAACTGTGCGGTCATAGTCCTCGTTATAATTGCCATCAGACTGGGCGAGGTTTTCAACGAGTTCCCATCCTTCATCGACGTCCTTGTTCAGGAAGTTTCCGTTTGAAGCAGTGTCAAGCAACATGCGTATCTTTGGTATCACACCACAGTAGAGAGTGCTCAGCAGTGACTCGTTGCTAAAACCATGGTGTGGACACTGGCTGTGGTAGCCCTTGAAGCGCTCCCAGGCTTCACAGAATGATTCTGAGCTCTTCTGAGTAAAGCTGGAAATCTCATTC
>NC_025685.1:21161374-21161959 GCF_000633955.1 Camelina sativa | reverse complement strand
ACACCTGATCTTGTGGATTAGCAACATTATTACTTCGGTAAGACAAATTGGGGTTCGTCTTGTAGGGGTTGTAACCTTTGTTGTACCCACCCTGATTCTGGACATAGCTGATCTCCTCAGTGTGCTCACCCTCCCCATCTGGAACTTGGAAAGGGTCATCCTCAGAGACAGAGTGGATGCTCCTCTGCTGGCTGAGCAAGAGGCGGTCAAGCTTGTCATTGACACTCTTAAGGTCCCACTTGTACTTCTCCTCAGAACCAGACTCTCCTCTAACTGTGCGGTCATAGTCCTCGTTATAATTGCCATCAGACTGGGCGAGGTTTTCAACGAGTTCTCATCCTTCATCGATGTCTTTGTTCAGGAAGTTTCCGTTTGAATCAGTGTCAAGCAGCATGCGTATCTTTGGTATCACACCACGGTAGAGAGTGCTCAGCAGTGACTCGTTGCTAAAACCATGGTGTGGAAACTGGCTGTGGTAGCCTTTGAAGCGCTCCCAAGCTTCATTCCTGAGACGTGCCGTTCTGGAGTTGGAGAAAACCTTGGCCAAGAAGGCTTTCTTGCAGGCGTCCCAAGTGGTGATTGATC
>NC_025685.1:21115325-21161314 GCF_000633955.1 Camelina sativa | reverse complement strand
GAATGACAAATGCATCATCAAAAGGTGTAAAATTTATACATATCAACAAACCAAGCGCATGCAAGAAAACACCACAAACAAACATAAAACAAGCAAAACAAAGGAATCTCAGGCTTAGATCAGCCATGGTCATGCACTCACCTCTTTTGCAGGATTTTTATGACCAAAACCGACGAATCCAACCCTTTACAAAGCTTCTTCTTCCTTCCCTGTACCAAATCTCTACTTCACAGGAACAGATCTCACAAAACAAGCTAAGAATATCCAAAAATCTCTCAAGAACACTCTCTTTTTCTCCTTTCTCACTCTCTGGGAATCGTCAAAAGCTAAAGGAGGCGACACATATGTTTTTCTCCCATAAAACGTTGAATTCTCCCTTAAATACATTTTTTTAGAGGTTCCACTTAAACCAAACCAAACTAAATCGACACTTTAAAGCAATCCGGTCGAACTAGAAAATGGTGGTGTCGATCGACACCCACCCCCAAAACCGATTATTTGGTTCGCGGATGTTACACTTAGTGTAATGCCAGAACAGACGATCCGGTCTAAAATATTTACTTATCGGCAAACTTAGAGTAATCTGAATATCCTCCGGATCCATAAACTCTTCCAGGATAGGCATATCTCACTCCTTTGTGACTGGATTAATTAAATGATTTACCATCAAATTCAGATGTAAAAGTCGGCCCCCACCATTAGCTGGTCTTGGTTGGTGGTATGGAATCCAATTATCTCTCCATACTGAAATACTAAATCCAGAACCTAAAGTCCACCTGCACCCCGTTCCACTAATTCTTTGGTTGAAAAATACTTCACCACCCAAATGAAGGAGAGTATGGTTTTTTGCCAATAGAGGGTATGTTTTCCTCAAATATCGACCCTTCATCACCCGAGCCATTAAGGAATTTGGATAATGAATTAAGCTCCAATATTGCTTTGCCACCATGGCTTCATTTAATTTCTCTAAACCCCGAAAACCTAAAGTGCCCTTACTTTTATCCTTACATAATTTATTCCATGCTACCCAGTGTAAACCGTGTGCCTTATTATTAGAACTCCACCAGAAATTTGAGATGACACTTGTTAGTTTATCCGTCAAATCCTGGGGCAATTTAAAACATGACATGACGTTAGTTGGGAGAGCCTACGCGACTGATTTAATCAACTTCTTTTCTGCCTTTCGACAAATACCGCACAGACCAACCGTTCACTCGATCGTTCAGGCGGTCCTCAACATACTTGAATACCTTAACTCTCGAGTCGTCTAGACTTTCAGGAATACCCAAGTAATTAAGACCTCATACCCCCTTCTTTAGAAATACAAATAACAGACTTTCACTGCTTCTTAATTGGAGAGAAAACATTCTATGATTTTAGTTATTTTAGTTTATTCTATGATTTTTCACAAAAAAAAAAAAATGACATTAGTTGTTTATCTTGAATTGTAGCATCCTTGATTTTAGAATCTATGAGACTGTTCGTACATTCCAACATGTTTTATCAATTAAATATTAAACATAATATTACTATGAATTATATAAGTTTTCAAAGAGTTTTTAATTTCCACTATTCCATACCTTAAATCACCCAGAAAAAAAAAACAAAGATTGTAAAAACACCTCTAACCAAACAAGTTGTATTATATAAACTAGATAAATACCCGCACTACACGCAGATTTATGATTTACTGTTTTTAAAATAACTAGGTTAAATTTGCGCTACGCCGCGAGGTTGGTTTTTTATTTTTTTTTCTGATTTTATGATGTAATATATATATTCTTTGATATCAAGTTCATAATTTTTTGATAAATTCAATGGTTATTTTTGTATTTTTAGTATTATTTCTATTTTCATATGATAGTTGAGTTTTTTATTTCATAAATGTAGTTTTTACATATATTTTAAATTTTATTATGTTAAGAAATAAGTTTTTGTTTCTTTGACTTGAAAATTATATTATTCTCTTACTAAAACAATACTGAATATTTTGGATGTTAATATAGTTAATCCAAAATATTTGGTTTTCATTAAACCAAAAAATTAGATGTATATTTGAAAAATTAAAGTATCTTCCAATGAAATTAAAATTGCATTTTTAATTCCACAATAAAACTTTATTTCTTAGCTTACAAAATGAAAGTTATCTTGCACCTCTTTTTTATTTTTTTTTATTGCTTACAATGATTAATGGGATAAGTGATCATTGTAAGGAGGATGTTTACTGTGAAAGCAGGGACATAGAAATAAGATACAAAGTCTGTATGAAGCATGATAATCGGTTCCTTTGATAAGCGATACAAACTTGAATTCAAACAATAAACAAATATCATATGTATATAAAACTCAACCAAGTAGAAGATATCATTTAAGTGGACATCAGTTGCAAGCTCACCTTTGCTTCTCTCTATATGCTTCTAAATTTGCTATTAACGTTCATCAGCTGTGTTGGTTAATTCTGATCGGGACCCGCTTCTAGACTACTGTGTTTTTCTTCATCCTTTATCTCACCAGCAGATCTTCCTCTTCGGCATACTTTGCAGAGATCCGACACAAGCCACAGTCTCCACTTTACATGCATTATACAGACCCAGAAACACTTAGGTGAAACCATTTCTGATCAACTTCACAGTCACCACAATAGCCAGCCTTCCAGATCTCAACACGATGGCCTCATGCTGTCAATAGTACTTCAGAAAAGACAAAGGTCTCTGGCCTGGAGGACAATATGTTTGTGAGAATAGACCGTGCAAACAGCAGCAAAAGACAAAGAATATTCCAAGGAAAAAAACTCAAATCTGAAGATAATAATGTTAAAGAGAATGAAAAATCAATAAAACGATTTTCAAAATGTTCAGTGTGTTTACGGAACTTGCAAATGTTTCTCATGTAGAATTTTATAACCACACACAAATCTTGGACTTTAATGAGCCTCTCATAACCACCTATTCTTCTACTGCGATTTTAGTTGGAATTTACGGAGATTGGTCACCTCAAGAGCAGGTTTAGTGGAACAAAGAGATTGGGAAGATACTTAAATATCAGTGCAACAGTTAGCAAGAAACAGATCTAAGATGAACTCTTAAGCTCAGCTCATTGTTTAGCAAGCGCTTATATATCTCTCTACCTTCAGATCAATTGAGACTCCTTACAGGTTCAAAGAGAGGTTCTGATCCGAAACAGAATGTAGAGTCTGAGAGACTCGCAGCCGTAGCTTGCTTTAGACATGTAACATAATCGGTTTGCAAGTTCATATGCAATACTGAATTACTGGAGAAAACAACTTCCCCTGGCCTGTTCATGATTACATAAATATTTAGGATCACAATATACATGATAAAATACTAACTGCATCAACATGACGTCTAATACAAGACTCTGGCTAAAACTATCTAACGATCAGAAACTTCAAAAAATGTTGAACAGCTAAAGGCCTAGCCTGACTTGTCCACAACACGAAAGTAACTTCACCAACTAATACTAATTTGAAAATCATAATAAACCTAGAGATGGAACCACTGTGAGAAGAAAACTTACATAAGGAACACATTCTGTGTTGCGTCTCCTAAGGTGTAGGACTTGAAACTCGGCCACTGGTCTAATTTGATGTCATCTTAGCCGATACNGCCTGGAGGACAATATGTTTGTGAGAATAGACCGTGCAAACAGCAGCAAAAGACAAAGAATATTCCAAGGAAAAAAACTCAAATCTGAAGATAATAATGTTAAAGAGAATGAAAAATCAATAAAACGATTTTCAAAATGTTCAGTGTGTTTACGGAACTTGCAAATGTTTCTCATGTAGAATTTTATAACCACACACAAATCTTGGACTTTAATGAGCCTCTCATAACCACCTATTCTTCTACTGCGATTTTAGTTGGAATTTACGGAGATTGGTCACCTCAAGAGCAGGTTTAGTGGAACAAAGAGATTGGGAAGATACTTAAATATCAGTGCAACAGTTAGCAAGAAACAGATCTAAGATGAACTCTTAAGCTCAGCTCATTGTTTAGCAAGCGCTTATATATCTCTCTACCTTCAGATCAATTGAGACTCCTTACAGGTTCAAAGAGAGGTTCTGATCCGAAACAGAATGTAGAGTCTGAGAGACTCGCAGCCGTAGCTTGCTTTAGACATGTAACATAATCGGTTTGCAAGTTCATATGCAATACTGAATTACTGGAGAAAACAACTTCCCCTGGCCTGTTCATGATTACATAAATATTTAGGATCACAATATACATGATAAAATACTAACTGCATCAACATGACGTCTAATACAAGACTCTGGCTAAAACTATCTAACGATCAGAAACTTCAAAAAATGTTGAACAGCTAAAGGCCTAGCCTGACTTGTCCACAACACGAAAGTAACTTCACCAACTAATACTAATTTGAAAATCATAATAAACCTAGAGATGGAACCACTGTGAGAAGAAAACTTACATAAGGAACACATTCTGTGTTGCGTCTCCTAAGGTGTAGGACTTGAAACTCGGCCACTGGTCTAATTTGATGTCATCTTAGCCGATACAACTCGGTTAAAATGACACTCAGTTCCTTGAAAACAAAATGTGACACACAAAATCAAATACAAATTATGTTCTCTACATATTACCTTATCATCTCTAGAATTACACAGCTTTTTACCACACAAAAATAGCTCTCCTCTTTCACCGGAGCACTCATCTTTTTTTCCCTCGGATCTCCTCCAATTTCTAGATTCAAACACATCAATACATTCTCAAATTCACAGCCTAGAAATCTTCCTTACTCTCCCCAAAATTAAAAGACATAAAGAATAAAATTATGTTACCTGGGAACGAAAAGTAGAAGAAGAAGAAACCCATCATCGTCGGATCTGATGAACATATTCTGGTGGATCGAAGAAGAAGAAATCCACCACAACCGATCGACCAGCGATGGGGGTAACATCATCGTCGGATCTGCTCAGATTGGTAGAGAGAGCCATGGCTAGGATGAGCAACACAGTCGGACCATGGTATAAACGGCGCCGAAGAAACAGAACAGTCGATCCATGGTATCACGACGACGAAGAAGAAGAGATCGAGCCATTGATTAAACGCTATCGTTTCCCTTTTGTTTAGTCCACATAGGAGTAAATATCATCCGAGCTGTATTAATGTTATAATTTGATAGGGTATATTTTGTTACTGAATTGTCTAACACATGCTTGATAGTTTTAGCTTTTTGGTGATGCATTTATTTTCTTAAGACATATTCTAAACCTTTCTAAATTCTTTAGTTAAATATTGAAACTGTTTGTGATATAAAAAAAAATATATATAAAACATGAAAGATGTTTCATATTCCTTTTAGTTTAGGTTTGTTTGCTTTTAAGGAGGACAAACAAGTGGCACTCTCTCCACTGCTGACGTGTTACTCATATGGAGAGAATTGGTCATCTTTCATAATATAAATTAAAAACTCAAAAAAAAAATTGAACGATTTTACGATTTTAAACAGAACCAAACCGAAACCGAATAGTTATTTTTGAATGTATTTTTAGAGGAAACCAAAACCAAACCGAATAACCTAAATACAATTTGTCAAATTCGGTTTTAGACAAATCTTATTATATAAAGCTTGATATCAAAGTTACTCATTAACAAGATCGTGACACGTGTCAATTGTATATTTAAGATTTTTACATTTGTCCAAAATACTGCTTAATATGATCCCGACATATGTTAAAATAACGATCTTTGATTTTGATTCATATCTAAGTTAATCGCTAGAAAAAAAGTTAAAAAATATTTAACAAACAAAAAAAACTAATCCAAAAGCAAAAAGGAAAAATTTACCTATCACGGTAAGGAAATTGAGCATATGTCTTATTAAAAGTTCTGAACCTATCATAAAAAGAAAATCTATACATAAGTAACAATAAATAACTATTTATATATAAAAAAAAATTGAACTAATTTCTTATTATTAACCTAATTCTGCTAGATTTTTTTGTATTTATATAATAAGTAACACATATATAAATGTTGGTTTCAATTTAGTTATTAACATGATCGAGACCAGTGTCAAGTCTATCAATAAGATTTTACACGTGTCAAAAAGTTTGGAAAATGTAAACTAACAATTTCATCATGTAAATTTAAATTTGTGTTTTCAAATTTAGTCATCAACGTTATCATCACATATGTCAAGTTATCAATTTAAGATGTTGATAAGTGTAAAAGTATGTTCTCAACGTAATAACAACACATTTATACAAAACTTTGTTTTGAAGTTACTCATTAACATGATCGGAACTATATTCTATTTTTATGTTATATATTCTTATAAATATTATGTATGAGATTACAACACGTATAAACGTTTGTAACATGTATCACGATTTAATTTAAAATATTATATCATTTATTTCAATTTTATTATCAATTATAAATCTGTGATGATGTAAATTAAAATTTTAAATGTTTTTATTCAAATTTTTTTTTCAGTTAAGGATTTAAACGATTAGTATTTGATTAGATTCCTTCTTCTTAATATTTTTTTTCCTTTTTAATGTAGCATTTTTACATTTTACATTATTTTACTTCAATTTGATTTTCAAATTAGAAATCTGTGATGATTTAAAATAAAGTTTTGTAATATTTTTTTATGTTAAGGATATGTAATATCGAAAAAATTATTTTTGAAAAAAAAATATTATGCTGTAGTATTTCTAGCTTCTATTTATCTCTATGAATTATCCAAGTCTCATGTGTTATTGTGCTTATAATTTACAATTTTTTATTTTTATTATGTCAAATAAACTTCTTTTTATTTTTTTCCAATTTCTCAATTTTTATTGGGTTGGTTATAAACTCATTGCAATGGTGGAGTACTTATTCTAAGTTTTTTTTGTGAGTAAACCATTTTAATGGTTAAAGAAACTATGACACAAACAATTTTAGTGGTTAAAGGAACTATGTCAAAGTGAAAGCAAAAGGACATAAAATTTGTTCAATTTGTTCATAGACACATTGTATAGATGGTGATAAAGAGTATACTTTAACAATAATATATTTTTGGGTGCATGAACACATTTTTTGTGGTAAAACTTAGAGTTAATGGATGTTAATAAGATGACGCTTTGACGAGTTGTTTGCATGTAAAATAATATATGAATAAGTTGTGGAATGTTTTTGAAATTTGTCAATAATGATATTCATTTTGAATGTTTGGCAAAACTTTATGAATATTTGGCAAAACTTTTGGTTGCTGATAATTTAATTTTAGATTATTTTAATTATTTATATACTAAATTTAAAATATAAAAGTATAAATTAGTGTATTAATGTAAAAATAAAAAAAAACAAATTTCATCTACGGGAATATTATTTTTCCCAAACGAAAAATATTTATATATATTTACTTTCCAAAAGTAGTTTTTATTTATAGCAAAATATTAATATATTATTTTATTTATTTTTATTTGACAATTTAAAACCCGCACGATAATCTAGTATCTTATAATAAACTATCATATAAAAAAAATAACACTAAGCTTAAATGGGTAAACGGGTATTAACGAGCCAGTATAAATTTGACGGGCCTAAAGGGGCAGGGTTTAAACGGGCTCGGGTTTAAACGGGTATTAAAAAAATTATGTGAAATAGGTTCGGGTTTAAACGGGCTGAGTTTAAACGGGCCGGGTCTGCCCATATTAACATCACTAATCATATCGTTTCCATTTTACAATAACAAACATCATGACGTTTCAAGCGCTCAATAACGACACGACATTTGTCTATGAGCCAGAGAGAGAGAGAAGACAAATTCAAAACCTCGTTGGAGGGTTCTAGTAGGTGTACGATTCTCAAATTCCGAATCTAATTAAGATCTCGGAGAGGGGTGAGCTATGGCGACAGAGTCATCGGAATCGGAAGAAGAAGGAAAAATCAGAGGAGGAAACGATAAGCTAATCATAGAAGACGATCTGAGAGAGATGAGCAAAAACGCAGCTTGGAGCGTGAGCTCTTGTAAGCCTGGCAATGGCGTCACCACTCTCCGCGACGACAATCTCGAGACTTATTGGCAGTTGAGACAAAAAAAAACCCTTTAAATTTCATCTCTCTCTATTTACTCAAATGATTCGACTTTATATTTTTTTTTGTTTCTGATTTTGTAGATCAGATGGGTTACAACCACATCTGATTAACATTCAATTCCAGAAGAAAGTGAAATTGCAGGTATGGTTTTGTGAATCTGTTCGCTTATTAGATCTTTCGTTTTGTTATCTTTGGGTATTTTGATTTTGAGTAACCCCTTTTTGTTTTGAATTTTGAAAGTTAGTGGTTCTGTATGTTGACTTTAAGCTTGATGAGAGCTACACGCCTAGTAAAATCTCTATTCGAGCTGGTGATGGTTTTCATAACTTAAAGGTAATATAGCTTTTGCTTAGAGAATCTAACTTCTGATGATGGATTGATATTTCATGTTGTGTGTTACTCTTTCATTGTTTAGGAGATTAAAAGTGTGGAGCTTGTTAAACCAACTGGTTGGGTTTGCTTATCTCTCTCTGGAACTGATCCACGGTATGTTTGTTTCTTATTCATATTATGGTTTTGTGGTTGTTTCTTTACAAGAATCTAGTCTAGCTAGCTGCTGATAATGATGAGGAGAGGTGTTTGCTACAATGTTTAGTTCTATGATCAGAGAAAGTCTGCTAGCTAGTAGCTGCCAAGTTTAGACATGTCTTTAGCTAGCAAGTATTAGCTTTTGAGGTTTCACTTAGTAAAGGTCTAAACTAATTTCTGCTGTCATGAATGATTTGTTTCTGTTGGTTACTACTACGCATTGAGCTGGTAAGTTTTAACCATTTGTCCTCTCTTCTCAGGGAAACGTTTGTCAATACATTTATGTTGCAAATAGCCATTTTGTCGAATCACCTCAACGGGAGAGATACTCACATCCGCCAGATCAAAGTTTACGGCCCTAGACCGTGAGTCCCATCTCTCCTTCACTTAAAAACTGTGCACATTATGATTTCCTTGGCGTGACTTTTGATCTTTGCAATTGCAGAAATCCTATTCCCCGCCAACCATTTCAGTTTACGTCAATGGAGTTTCTAACTTATTCAACACTGAGATGAGAATTTTGGGCAGGAGAAGTTTGAAGAACATGGACTATGAAAGAGACCACTGGTATTGGGGGAAGTGTTTGTTGTCGTCACGTTAGGTTTTGAAGCTTAAGAGTTTCATATGTTGTTTTGTAATGGCTTCTGTTTATATATTACATTGGATATATAATATAACATCATTAAGCTTATCCACCGAGTGCCCCATCAAACAGAAGCATAGTTCAAAAGAGCTACAACATTCTACATACAAAGAACTTTTCGTGAATTGAACATTGAAACCTAAAGATAAGAAAAGCCATCTATGATGATTTGCGGAGATGGATTTTACTCAAGGAGGGTTAACTTTACCCTTCACAAGCCGGTTTGGTGTCAAAGCTGCTGATGCATATAGCAAAGGCTTGAAAAGCTGAGAGAGGGTAGCGATAATCCATGGTGAATATGTCCTTACCGATTTTGCCAAACTGTAAAATCACCCTCTCATGTTCTTCAGGCGGCGCTTCCAATGAAGTGTCAATGTCTGCCACAAGCTGGAAGTTTTTAACAGAAGCCACGGTCACCCTCCCCTTGAAGTTGAGGCACCAGCACTGCAATTGCTCGTGCCATCGTGGGGATTTGTTTTTGAGAACCAGCGGCTGGTCTCTTAAGCTTGGGGAAACATCAGGGACCTCTCTGTCTGTTGCGCTGGTTTTTTCTTTTGGTGAAGGTGACGAAGATATTTCTATGCCTTGAACTACTGATGGTTCAGCAATAACAGAAGAGAGAGGTATAGAATCCATAGCGCAATGCATTCTTCTAGGTCCCCTTGTGCGAAGAACATTGAGCTCGTAGGTAATGTTTCCTACGGTAGAGCTATTGGCAGGTAACTTAGGGGCCGCTTGCTTGGGGTGAAGCCTTCTGTTAGGTTGAGCTTGTGTTGTGGATGATGCTGTTTGGTTGTCATATATTGTGAACTTGGTTCCCAGAAAACCAGACCTATCCCACAATATAAGTACAGACTGATTAGAAAAAGGAGCTTTGGATGGTTAAGACTTGGTGCAGGTGGAAAGAACTCGGGATAATTACCTTAATTTGCCAACATAAGTGCTGCTGCTGCGTGAGAAGTTTTTACCAGACAGTGAGATTATAAAATCCGTGCACGTCGCTCTTCTAACCCTTCTCGCTGCTAACAACAATTTGTCATTCTCCGTCTCAGCTGAAACTCGAAAAAGGATCAATATCGTCAGAACAACCATTTCTACATCATTGGACAGCAATTTCTTAAACTTGAAATAAGGATCACTCACAAGGCATCAAGCCATAGTAGAGAATATATGTAGCTGTTGCTCTGTTCCTCTTAATAAAGCACTGAATTGGAGAGTCTCGAGGCCCCGGCTGTTCAAAAATCAAACAAGAAGTTTAAATAAGCAAACATGAGTAGCTCTACAGCGACTGAGAGCTTTGAATATAATGATGTGAAGAAAAGAACCGTTCTTTACCTGTTTCAATGAGATTGGAAAAGTGAGTTTCCCACACTGCTCAGGGATCTTCACAATCTCCATAGTGATTCCTCTCCATGATTTACAGACGGAAGCACAAGAGACCACGGCAGCTCGAGCAGGCCAAGACGTCTCACTCTCTTCAACCCTCCGGATTATGTCGTGAAGCAACTCAGGCGGCAAAGAAGCCCATGGGCTCTGCGGTATGTTTTCCAGAGGTGTTGTTGTTTGATCAGGAGCAATGTGAGACGACTTTGACCAACTACGCTTGGAGATACCTCCAAGTCCATCCCTCACTTCCTTCAGATCACGAAGGATGCTTTTCAAGGACATCTCTTTTCAGCATACCAATAAACTCCCCAGTAACTGCAATCACACAAATAAAACAAAACTAAAGCTCAACACTTTGACATAAAAAGTTGGTTTTTGCAATCAAAGTTGAGGTTTTTATAATCTAAAGCTAGACACTTTGACAAACCCAAAAGATAAAAACATGATCTATGCACATGAGACCCAATCTTAATCAATCTTAGATTCACATTACTCCCAACTTATTAACCATTGAAGCTCCTCAAATCCAATTCAGAAAACAAAACAGATCCAAAAACAGAGGAAGAAGAAGAACAAAGAGCCTTGTTCCGCAAATGTGAAAGAGAATTGAAAACAAACCTCAAATAAAATCGATGGATTCAAAAGACAAAAACTTTTAAAAACTGCAAAAGATGAGATCAGCGGGCAGCTTCTCTTCACCGGATCCGAGAGACAATATCGTAGAGAGAAAAAGAAGAAACAGAGACAAACATTGGCTGTTTTCTTGATAGATTCTTCGATGCTCTCGTCGTCTCCGGGGAAGAAGAAGGAAGAACGGATTCGCCAGTGACTATCTCGGCATGACTCCCGTCGTCTTGAGTCCGCCGCCGATCTCACCGCAGGTAAATAAATAAAAGAAGTGGTCACCACCAAAAACGTAACCTCTCTCTCTCTCTCTCTTCTTACAAATCTGAGAAAGAAAGGATCCGAAGTCTTCGCTTTTTCTTATAGTTTTCAATGAAACGCTTAAAGGGCAGATAGAAAACTCCAAATTATAATTAAAACATTTTAATACTGTATTAACAAAATAGCTTTGGTCGGGAAAAAATATTTTTAACTTTTAATAAAGTTTAATTCTTTAGTTAGTTGAATAATTAGAAGAAGCCTTATATGATAAGACCTGGCTTTAATTGATAATGACTTACTGCATGTGGCAATAACATATTTGGTCGGTAAATAATATTACTATTTATATCAATAAACCCTTTAGAATTAGCCGACAAAATAAAGCTTTAAGAAAAAAAAATTAACAAAACAAGTCGAGAATTTTTTTTGTATAACTGTTTTTTTTTTTTTTGGTTTTCAGTTCAATAGATTGGAAAATACAACTCATATGTTTTCGTCCGTTAATTTCTTACTAATAACTATAAGTTGGATAAAACATCTGTCTTATGAAACTTTATAGTTATTATCCTCTTCTTATGAAACTGTTTTGTTACCAATGTTTTCTTTTTCTTTATTTAGATAGAAGTTGGAGATATTTTCTTAGGGTTTTCACAAGACATAGAATGTTCATTTTCATGATAAATAACTCTTATTTAATGAGAAGTAGCAATCAGGATGTCAAGACAATCAATAATTAGTCTAACACTATTCTTATAAGGCTTAATTAGTCTAGTCCACATCCATAACATAAATTTCTTTAACAAAAAGTACATATTCTCTTGCTAAGTACGATTTTCAACTTTAGGTTTCTTTCTTAATCTAATTATATTATTCCCTCCAGACAACTTCTCTTAATCGGTGGCCAATTTGCATATACGTTAGTACGCTTGCTTGGATACGACCATCAACTTGTTTTGTAATAGTTAGTTACTTGCTTGATCTACAAAACTTTTTATCAATGTTTTTTCTCTATGTTTTATTGTATCTAATTAGTGTTTCTATTTTTTCTGACCTTAAATGTTTTGTTTTCATTTATTTTCATGAAAATATATTTGTTATATATATATATATATATGAAAAATGGTAATTACAAGGTAAAAGTCAACAAATCTAGTTCTAATCCATTATCCATACCTAAAAATATATTTCGTTGACAAGAGAAATTATATTTGTGCTAAACACAAATAATATTTCCTTGAACATACGTACTTCCTTCATATTTTTTTGTTTGACCTTATCCAACAATGTGAAAATTCTTATAAATGATACACACATCACGCATGTATATATGATGTATCAATTCACATAATTTAAACATCATACTAGATCTCTCTGTCTCTCTCAAGCCACCCATTTTGACACCATGTATATATTTATTGTTTTACCCAATATATACGTTTAATTATATATGAGAAAGTCTGCTTCAAAAAATTCAAAGCTTGAAACAGGTGGTAATTAAGATCAAACGATCTATGAAGTGATATTATAATTATATATGAGAAAGTCTGGTTCAGAAATTTCAAAGCTTGATACAGGTGGTAAAGATCAAACTCTAGGAAGTGATGATATTATAATTTTTTGAGAACAGTATATCAATATGCCACCAGCCACCTAATCAACTTTTTCATACATTTGTTTGACAATTACTGACATATTAAATTTTTGATGACTTTTGTTATGTGGTACCTACAAAACCTAATGAATCGTATACCCGAAAACATCATTACTCTCCACCACCATAGCCGTATGATTGATTTTCTGAAAAAACTATTATAACTAATTAATTATCTTAAATCAAAATAGTAATTTTCTGCCAATAACATGATACATATATGAACATTAACACAATAACAACACTAGTACAAATCACTATTACATTTTTTAATTATGCTTTTGAAATTTGAATGATTATACGTACGATCGTGAATGTTTAGCATTGATAAGAGTTCATGGAAAAACCTACAAAATATTACTATAACAAAGAAGCATGTTGTGAATGTTTTAAGACCAGCTTCAATGGTACTTTAATCTTACTCCAAAGACTATATTTAGATTAAACTCATCTCCATTAATATTTTATATCTCACACTAAAAATAGAAAAATATGTAGATTTAAGTTGTAGGATCCAAATAATATTGCATCAGTTTCTGGATTTAATTTGTAGCCAAAACTATATTATTTTTTTGGTAATTTGGGTGAAGGGGCAGATAATGAAATTGACATTTATCTTCCAAAGACTTTATACAACAACAACAACAACAACAAAAATCTTTTATACAACAACAACAACAACAACAAAAATCTTTTGAGAAGCCTATTTCAGTGGATTCCACTAATGCTCGAAAACCTTTTTACTAAAATTCTTCGGTAACTTTTATGATTCAGTAACTGGATAGAAATTTTTGGTAATGTTCGAGAAAATTTTGAATATAGCTTAGTTCCAATGAGTAAATTATAGAATTATTTTAATGATCTACGTTAAATAAAACATAGTTATGTTAATACTAAAATTTTAACTTTAAACTTCACCAAAAAAAAAACTTTAAAGAGTAAATGAAAAGGTTAGTTTTTTTTCTTCTTTGTTTTCCAAAAAAAAAAAATCAACTTTCTAGAGTAATATTTTCTAATTTAGTTTTTCTTTCTTCTATATGTATCCTTCATTTTACCTTTGCAATGTTACAAAATTCAGTCTAATGATTAATTTCATTCATCTTGACATATAAGTATTAGTTATTCACCACATTCTCTCCATTAAAGTTATGATGATGTTGAAGCGACTGAAGAGGCTATGATAAATACTAAGCAAAAAGCTTTTTAGAAGATGAGAATCATTACATTTTAAAAGCTAAATATACATGAATCATTGAAAATTACAATCAGGAGGACTAATTAAAACTTAAAGAGGGAGTGGCTCATGTTTGGTGTGTGTGGACCACTAACCACAATACTATCCTACATATATATACATACACTCATAAATATTTGAGTATACAAAGTGTGAAGTAGATATTATGTAATTCACAAATGCATATGTAAGTTATGTGTATGGGTCCATAAAGAAAAGAAGAAGAAAAAGCATGATGGGTATTGATTCCAGTTTTGTGTGTTTGTCCATTTGGGATTGATAAAATTTTGATAAGATTGGGAACCATATGTTTTTGCCATCTTACACTTGTCAATTCTCTAAAACCATTACCCCATCACTCTTTTCTTAGTCAATGTTCTCAAAATCTGCTAGTCAATTGAAAATTTTAGTATACCTTGGTTTACTGACTAGTTGACGTAAATGGTAGACGCAAAAAGTAATTACTGAAACAGCAAGTGATCAGCCAATCATCTAATCTAAAAGAGAATCAACTAGTTGTTGTGTACTAATTAGTAAACCAACTTAAAAATAGGTTTAACACTTAAGTTAACCAAGTCTAAAACTTCGTCTATGTCCATGTCCATTAGCTTGTTTGTTTTCTATCGTTTGTACCACATCTTTGTCAAATCTCACCAAATTTTGTTTGATTCTTGTTGAAATCTCTCTACTCTACTAGTAGTCCAATCTTGTCAATTAATTATAAACTTTTGTCTCGATTCAGAATACTTCAGATATCTAACTATCCCAATAGAAACATTATCTCGTGTACTTGTCTCTTAAGTTAAGCCAGTCAATTCAAGTTTGGTTATACGATCAACACAAAAGATCTCTGGACAAAGAAAGATTCATCAAATCAAAACCTGAAATTCAAATACAGAGTCAAGAAGTTTCATAGTTTCAAAACATGAAGTTTCATAGTTTCAAAACATGAAGTTTCATAGTTTCAAAACATGAATTTTCTGATCATACACAAATCATGAAAACATCTACTGAGAATAGAGATTAGAACAGTGCAGTATCTCTCAAATTGAGATCATTCAAAAGAACAGAAGAAGCAACCAAATCTCTTCTCAAAACACTCAACGAGAAGCAAGCATTGAGATGACACACACAAGGAGAATAAGAACACCCAAAACCGAAACCCAAAGAACCCAGCTCTTAGTCTTCTTCTTCATCTGATTAGCATAATACAAACTGTTGGTTCCTCCACTGACATAGCTCCCTGCATTAGCCACATTAGCTTCAATGTCATCAATCCGATCTCCTTGAGTCTCAACAAGAACAGCCATGTCAAGAAACACTTGATGAAGCCTGTTAAGACTCCTCTTGATATCATTCACTGCTTCATGTCTCTCTTTAGTCTTCAAATCCATCTCTGGCCTCACTTTAAACGTCTTAACCAAATCAGAACCAGAACCAGATCCAGAGATCATCTTCTCCATGTCCTCATTACTTGGTTCTTCACCAGTCGCTAAAAAATACTTCCTTTTGAGATCTTCTCTGTAATCAGCAAAGATCCTTTCCCTCAGACGATGGAACTCACTCATCGTATCTCTCAGTTTCGCCCTAACTCCATTAGTAATCGAAGTTCTTGTCCTGTACACGCAAGACCCTTCCTTGAAACTCGCACGGTTCGCGACGTTGCTCTTCTCCAAAGCCTCGATTAGGGTTTTGACTCTGTTGGCCTTGCGAGAGATGGTGACGATGTTTGATTCCATCCTGTCTCTTAACCCGCGTAAGATCTTGGCGCTGTGAGAAGATTTGGTCTCTTCGTTTAGGTTTTGGAGATCGAGTAAGAGATGAGTGATCTCTTCGATTAGGGTTTTGATGGTTTCGATTTCTTGAAAGAAACCAGAGAGGTTCTCTTCATCCGCTGGGCTGAAATCGAACTTAAAGTCTTCACCTTTCTCCAAATCACGATCAGATTCCATATCTTTCTTCGCTTGTTCCTTCAATTCAACATAACTTAAGAACGATTTCGTCATTAGATCATTCATCTTCTCTTGTAAACCCTAGAACAAGAAACAGAAAAAAAGAAACTGAGAATTCACCAAAATTAAATTGAAGATTCGAAACGAAACAGAGGAGATAAGAACAGAACAGATCATTACGGTGATGGGTTTGTGAAACAGAGTAAGGATCTTCGTTATCTCTGAAACGGGATGTTTCAGTTTTCTTCGGGAGAAAGAACTGCAAAAGACAGAGAGCAGAAGCGATTCAACAATGGCTGAGACTAAGAAACTCTAAAGATCGAAGAGAAGGAAGAAGAGATCATTACCTAAGAAGTGCTTGTTAATCAAGGAACCGTTTCTCTCTCAACGTCCCTTCTCTCTCTCTTTCTCTCTCTGTGCGCTCCTTTGTGATATCAGAAGAATGATTCGAATTTTAAAAGAGAAGGAAGAGATATGGGGAAGTTATAAAGAAGATCTACAAGAATCCGATTTTTCAGTTTCCAAAGATTTGTTATTCAAAAAATTGCTCTTTTATTAATCACAAAAGAGCCGTTGTTGAAAACGTTTCTGTTCCGACTTGGCTTCTTCATGTTTCCTTTGTAAACGTTGTCGTTTTTAACATACAAACAAAAAACGTGACGGTTTCAGCCAAAAGGTATGCAAAAGTCTTGACCTTTATTGATGTTGCGAGTAATATCAATCTAATGAATACACACAAACTTATTCCAATAACAAACAAAGTTGATTTTACATATGGCTAGTTCCGAGTTAGGGAATGCAAAGCTTGGACCTTTATTGATCTGTTTCAGCCAATTTACAGCATTTGAAGTATACAAGATAAGTGTATTAAGTTACAATTACAAACAAAGTTGAGAGTTTAAGCATAATGAGTTTATAATGTTTTTTCTTCTGCGGGTTGTTTTTGTTTCTCGGCTTTCTCAGCCTCCAACTTTCTCAGAGTACTCGAACTTATCTTATTTCCACTGGATCCATCAGAAACTATTTCCACAACTTCAATCTGCAAAAGCATGTCCAAGAAAGATTGGTTCAAGTGATGATGATTGAAGATTTTAAAATGCATCAGGAGGTCACAATGGTGGAATAAAAAGGAACAAACCTTAAGTTGTGAAAGCCCTCTTTCTGCTCTTTTTCTGTTGACTGACAAGCCACCAGGTAATGTCTCTTTGCTGTAGATGATGCTTAGTTAAAAGAGTCTTTAAACATGGAAATGGAATAGAAGAACATATGCAAAAAGGATCAATAGATAGATGGTAAAAAACCTGACAACAATAGCTTCCAAATTTTCATCAACAATAGAAGGACCATACGGATCCGTAATAGGTTCAGCTTGTACAACCAGCTCGGGCTTGATAGACTACACAAGAAGAACATGGAGAAACGTAAACTCACGTGATAGCCTATTTCATCTACACACTCTCCTTTCACATTAAATGATTCAATGTAAACATTCCATTGAAGAAGAAGACTATGTAGATGTATATGAAACTTGATGAGAAAATTCCACTTTAAGATGAAATTTACCTTGACATAGTTCTCCACATTACTCATCCTTTCTTCAATGGGTTGTATCATTTCAGCGAACTGTATCCACAAAAGAATGAAATGAGACCTCGAAAGAAGTCATCAACAAAGCATAAAAGTTTCAGACTTTATAGCAAAGATCAGTTCAAAGGTTCTTCTTTTTTGCAATATTCTCATTAAGTAACAACATCACTCCAAGTCGAAATCAATCAAAGCAACTTAACTTAGCTACATATATAAAAAAGAGATTGCTTACTTGCTTGTTCGCCAACATAGGACCATCACAGACTCCAACTACGATCCGATCCCTGGCCAACTCTGCAGCCGCCTGATCATATATATTTCACCACAAACAATTCAAAATACTACTTGGATTCTCAATAAATCGAAGAAAATAAAAATACCAAATTTACCACCTTGAGGAACATTCGATGCCCATCGTGTAATCGATCAAACGTACCGCCGAGAACGACAGAACCAAACGAATTCGCCGGAGACATCTTTGACTCTTCCGCAGCTGCCATTTCCGAAGATCAGAGTATATAATAAAATCAACCAATTGGGGTTGTTCGTCTCTGAAATTTTTGATTAGGGGATCGAAGGAGAAGAAGATTGAAAAAAACAAACCCGCTGGTTTGGTTCATTTATAACATGTCGGTTCACCTTGTCTTCCAACGAACCAGTTTAGTAGGTGAACCAAAACACACTGTTTTTTTGGGCAAAAGGTGAACCAAAACACACATAACTCCAATATCAAATCTTATTGAACTTTGGTTTTGGGACAAAGCTTTAAGATACCCCATCTATATTTTATTAGAATGTTTTCATATACAGTTTTTTTGGTTGGAAGAAAAATACTTATACTAATTATAATGTGCAATTTAATATTTCAAATATATTGTAGTCTACAAGACGCTAGAACACAACTTGATCATTTGGCTGGCAGAGACATATCTTAAAGAGATGAAGTATGAGAATGGAAAACTGGAACAAGAAAACCACGAGTTGCTTGGTTCATTGAAAGAACTCGAGGAAGCTACAATTCAGGGATCAGGAAGTTCTGCACTATCGAAGCTGAAAAACAAGTTTCCGAACTTGGAAAACATTCATAAGAACTTAGAATAGGAAAGGTTCAAAGAAACCAAATGTTTGAGGCTACTAATGTTTGATCCCATCCAAATTCTATTTTTCTCCTCACCCTCAAATCATGATGAAGCTGTTTTGGGAAAAAATCAAATCAATTTACACATTTTGATTGGTTTACAGATTTTTGGTTATATTTAACCGGTTTAACCATTTGACTCAATAAAAATAGAATTGATGAATTAAAATGGTTAAACTATTATCCATTACAACTCAATTTATTTGATCCATTAAACCAATTAACTCATTAACCCATTTTATTCATGAACTAGGTTAGTACCCGCGCTACGCCGCAGGTTGTTTTCATATATATATTTTTGTATTTTTTGAAATAATATTTGTTTTCATGTTGTTTGGAATCAAATATTATAATGAGAACTTTTTCAAAATGACACATTTTAAGTTTTTTTTTTCCCAAAAAATACAAAATTGTAAGTTTTTCTTTCAAAAATACCACAACATCTTTTTTCCAAAAATGCCACAAACACAAAAAACTGAAATTTTATTATGTAAAATTTATATTTCTAGTTTTGGTTGACTAATTTAGATTTAAGGTATAGTGTTTAGGGTGTAGGATTTTGTGTTTACGATTTAGGGTTTAGTTTTGAATATAAAACTTTAGTTTAATTTTGTGGTATTTTTGAAAAAAAAACTCATTTTAGTGGTTTTTTTGGAAAATAAAACTAAAAGTGGTAATTTTGGAAAAATCATATTATAGTTGTATTTATGAGAATTGCCCTATTATAATTAATAAAAAAATTATCATGGTCAATGTTTTGTTTTTGTATTTTAGTTATTATTTGTTGCATCATTTTATTTTTTTGTTATTTTAATCAAACAATCTTTCTTTTCATCTAACAAACTTGGGACTTAAGTACCCAATTTTTTTTTTACAAAATTTAAAGAACAAACAAAAAAAAGATCAGGAATTACCAGAAAACAACGAACTGAGCCCGTAGATAACTTTATTATAAAATCGAATTGTTTTGTTAAACTAAGAAGCTTCTTTCTCTTAACTCTCTCTTTCTTTCGGAGTGAGCGAAAGCTCTGTTTCTTTTCTTTTGTTTTTCCAGTTAACATCAGGGATCTTCTGACAGTACGTGTGTTTAAATATTTTTCATAATTTTTGTCAAAAAAATAAAGATGGAACAAATTATATATAAAAAAGAGAACATGGATAAAAAATCTTGACAATACAAATCAATCGATTATAGTAATATGAAATTCAATAACCTATGCCATATTACAGTCAAACAGATATCATATTACCAATAGCCAATAGCCAATAAAGGATGTGTAAGTTTGATAGTTTTTTTTTCTTTTTGTGTTTGATTGTTACTGTGATAAAAATTCAGTAGAACTGTAGAAGTAACTACGTATTCCTTTTATTAACAGTATGAGTTTACACTTTGAGCGTATAACTACTTCAGGTGTTCCTTCTCCTTGCTAAGTGCCAATATTGAAATTGTGATATATATTCGATAAGATGATATATTGCTGCACGAGTCAAGAAGACAATAGTGTGTTAAGAACCTTCTTCTTTCATATTAATATAATTTCAAGTCTTTGTGGTGTTTGTTTGTTTGTCAGTTTGCTACTATCATGCTCTTGTTCATATCATCACGTCCAGTCAAGAATTAATTAACTTACCTTAGCTTTGCTAGTTTTTCAAACATAGTTTTATCTTTTGATACTTCAACTTGCTACTTACTCCTATTTCTTTATATTACCCTTACACTTAACTTGTGGAGATTTATCTTGTACTTTACTCATGGTCTTATGGGCCTGAACTATGATCATTGTGGAGATCGCTCCTCTCTATCTTGCAGAGTTTCTAGAAGATTCGGCGAATAACCTCGGACTAAATCACTCTTCTCAAATCCTTGCTCCAACTTTGCCTCTTCCCTCCACGGAGTCAGCTTGCAACAACTACAAGGTTTATAAACTCTCATTAGCAAACCTCTCCCTCATTAACAAAGACTTAATTATTGCCTTAACAAACAGTTACAACAAATTCAGAAACACTAAAAAGGTATATCACAAGAAAATATGTAGGTTATTGTAATCTATCACAAACGGTTATTGTAATGTATATTGTTGAAACTCAAAAGGGTTTTTGAAGCTAAAGTTGTAGATACACTAAGCTAAAGTTGCAGAGACATTCTAAATGCTTTAGAGTTTTTAAAAGTCTTGCATTTGTTCTCATCGATCAACAAAAGCTTCACTTCTTCTTTAGACAATCCATCTTTCAAAATCGCACAAGTCTTCTCCAGCAAAGTTCTAGCTTCTTTCAAACCCAAATAAGTAAACAGAGAGATAATATATCACATTGGTAAAGTCACAACAGAAGTGAAGCCACCAAACTTAAGAAGAAGAAACTAACCACCATGAAAGAGAAAAAACATGAGCAAGCTTCAAAGCAAAGACGCGTGAAGGAAAAGAGCAAACAAAACACCGAAGGCACTTGAAGAGACTTCTTGATTCTTCTCTTCACCAACATTCATAGTAATTTCAAATTTCAAACACATAGCTTATCTCAAAAATTAATCTCAAATTCACACATTTACAGCTTTGAAATCTTCCACAATCCCTCAAATTAAGAGACATAAAAGAACAGAATTTTGTTAACTGGAAACAAAAAGTAGAAGAATCATAGTTAGACAGACTAAAACAATCACCGTACGCTTATGCGATCGTCAGAATTGTCATGAATAAGAGTTTTAGTTGAGATGCGCAGAAGATAAACAATTTTGTTAGGTTGAAATTCTGAAATCGATTGATGAAGAGAAGACAATTATGTGTCCACTGTGGCAATTTGTAAGCTGATCTGTATTATTTGTTTTAATTTAATTGATCAATGATTTTAACTGATGTGTCAATAGGAGCTTCAAAGTTGAGGCTGATGTGTCATGCTATGGTGAGAAACATTATAATTTTATTGTATTGACTCGTTAATTCATTAGGGTTTATGGGTTTAATTGAGTTGAGTTAATCCATGAAACTTGACTCATTTTGACACCTCTAATTATAGATGATGGGGTATTTTTAAACTTTTTTTTCCCTTTGGTTTTCAAAGTAGTTAACTCAGATCGCAACACATGTATGTCATCATTTGTCAATTCTAGTTGTTAATATTTTAAAAATAAAAGTAGAAGAGTTCTTAATAAAATATATAAAACAAAATACAAATTATTTTTACATTCAATTTTTTTTCAAATATTAAATTATTAACTTAATATGGTTTTAAAAAATAATCTTATTATATAAACCTTGATTTCAAAGTTAGTCATTAACGAGATTTTGAAACCGCTCAAGTTATCTATCAGAGATTTTGACAACAAATCTAGAGAAAACAAGCTTATGAAAAATTATCTCTATATTATTATATAACAAAGTGGCTAATAATGTGTTTTACTCGGTTTCACACATACCATTAAAGCATACCCAAAACCAAAGAAGTGTCAGGTTTTATGGATTGCAAGATCATTCCTCATTGATTTCAACCCTTGCTTAATGAATGCAAACGTCGCTGCTCCCCAATCATAATAAGTCATTGAATCTCCAAATAAGGGTAGATATATAGGAGATACATTTTCTGTTGTTTTTGAAAAAAGCAAACTCCCCACCAAAAAGAAAAGATATGCCTTTCGGTAAGGCATCAAATCATCCGCTTCAACTGGCACCATTTCAAATCTAGATCGCAGCTTCTTGAGACAGATGGTGAAAGAGTTTTGTCCCTCCTTTTGATAAAGCAAGCTGCAAGCCTCATCTTCTGTAACTTTTAGGTGTTCCATAATTGTACGGCAAGGATATTGATCCTCATATCCATATACCTGAATTCAGGTTGAGCATAAAAATCAAAAATTAAAATTATAGAAAAAAACAGATTGAGCATAAAAATTTAAATTAAATATATGTAACCCATCAATTGGAAGTCTAGTACTATATAAGATATCTTTAAGTTAGATATCTACATAGAATTTACTACCATTTCTCTCTCCAAAAGCAAAAGCGTAATGTTCTACGTTATAAAACTTTGCTAGAGCGGTGATGAGCTTCATATTCAGATTAGGTGCCCTCTTAGGAATACTTAAAAAGTATCTAAAGCATGTAGCTTCCACAAGGTTTTTGATTCTTGGATCTAAATTCCAAGAAAGAAATGTCTGCATATGAGACAAAATTTTAAAATGATTTTCCTGCCCCATTACGCCTGCCATTGTGCCTAAAATTTAAAGGACATAGATGTTCATACTCATCACAACAGAAATAGGTAACACTTAACACTTGAAGAACGTAATCTTTGATTAAGTTACATGGGCAGCAAAATTTGAAGAAAGAGAGCTAACTAAAAGTAAAGGACTTTCAAGTCGGTTCCACGTGTTGGAAGTAGCTGACAAAAGATGGAGTTAGAGTTCAAGGCTAAGAACAGAAACTCAAGGTGTTAACAAGAGGTAAAAATCAGTAAGAGGGTAACTTAGAAAATAGTAGTGCCAATGAGCCAATTTGTGGGTAAATTGTTTACAAACAAAATAGGGTGCGGAGAGGAACGCGCTCGGCGTGCCAATGAATCCGCTCATACATTAGCATTTCTAGAAACCTGAACTAAAGAAAAGGAAGAAAACACCTCCCTGTCAATCTTAATATCGTCGAGGTATGTTGCAAAGGCTGGCCAATCCTAAGGCGAAGACACCATCTTCACCAAGTCGGAGCAGTTCGTGAAAAAAACCACCTCCCGGAAATCATGACCAATCATGCAACGCATCGCCCAGATGAAAACTTCAACTGCGGCATGTAACGGAGACAGACTACGTCGGTAATTGGTAGCTCCGTGAATTGGGTAGGACCCGTGTTTTGTGTGAAGAAGTACAAACTCATCCTCCACCTGCAAAAACATCAATTGCTTTCCAAGAGCCATCCACAAAGCATCGTTATCCTGAAAAAACCGACGGCAAGGAATCATTAAATCCCCGATTCCGAGACAGCAGAACACTAGAGGAGGAGGGAAGCTCATCCGACTCTGCCTCCACATGTGCTTTCTGCCAAGTCTGCGCTCACCGAACGCCATCCGGACAACCTCATCTGGCCGTTCGACATGATTCTCGAAAACCCGAGCATTTTGTGCTTTCCAGATATACCACATTATCCAAGAAAAATCTGCGACCTGTGAACCCGGATTTGTAGAGCCAAAAAATGGTCCACATTAGCATAAACAGAATCCATAGGAAAGAGATGTGGCCCGACCGGAACATGTGCTAGAGCCCAGGCCTGGCAAGCCGATGGACAAAGGAAAATGGCATGGTTGATATTTTCCACAACTACCCCACACCGTGCACAGTCTAACTCACAATCCACCCCTCTCCGTCTCAAATTAGCCGATACCGAAATACAGCCCGTCAAAACTTGCCACATAAAATGCTGTAATTTTGGTGGACATGGAACCCACCAAACGTTAGCAAGAAGAGAAGTAATCTATGGACCAGCCCCCGAAGCCTGAAAGGTGTTCGGGATCTCGGAACGCTCCACCTCATATCCTGATTTAACCGTATATTTTCCATGTTTAGTAAAATGCCAACCTAAGTAATATACCTTCGAGCAATTACTTAAAGGAAAAGCCTCTATCAAAGCTGCGTCCGTGGGGTCAAAATACTCAAGGAGCAAATCCCTACGCCAAGTATTCGTTTGACGATTGATCAAATGAGTCAATCGAAGGTCTGGATCCTGAAAAGGACCGTTGCTTAAAGCTGGTCTCGGGATTGAGCTGGAATCCAGGGATCATGCCAAATAGAAATGGAGTCCCCAGAACTGATCCTTTTAATAAGCCCTTTGCTTACCAGAGATCTAGCTGAAACAATTCTTCTCCACCCATAAAAAGGAGAGTATGACTGTATCTGTTCCATAGGATTTGAATTTCGGTAATACCTACTCTTAAAAACCCTAGCAAACAATGAGTCCGGATATTCCATCAACCGCCATAACTGTTTTGCCAACAGAGCCGTGTTAAAATCATCAACACTCCTAAAGCCCAAGCCACCCAACTGCTTGCTACAACAAAGTCTCTCCCAAGCTATCCAGTGCATGCCTCCAGACTGGCCATTAGAGCTCCACCAGAAGTTTGCCACAACACTCGTTAGTTTGGATATTATTGTTTTTGGTAATCGAAAACAAGACATCACAAAATTCAGTACCACGGTCACAACTGACTTAATCATCACCTCTTTTCCTCCTTTTGATAACAATTTTGCTGACCAGCCAGTCGTCCGATTCTGCAGCCGATCCCTAACAAAGGCAAAAACCTGCGTCTTGGACCCCCCTAAACTCTCTGGGAGACCTGAATACGACCCCATGCAACCAAAATTGGTTATCCCGAGAATCCCCTGCATCTCTGCCTTAGCCAACTCGTCAACCTTATGACCGAACTGAATGGAAGATTTCTCAAAATTTATTTGCTGTCCCGAGGCGGCCTCATACTGCTTTAAAATATTCAATACCACCCCACATTGATCCCTATCAACCTTGCATAAAAAGGCTGTCATCCGCAAACAACATGTGTGTAATTGGCGGACACTTATTTGCCACCTTTATACCCGTAATCCGCTTTTCTGCCTCCGCCTTCCGGATATTTGCAATCAGGACCTCCATACATAAGATAAAAATATAAGGAGAAAGCGGATCACCCTGCCATCAGCCCCTCTCCGGGACTATCAATTCATTAGGTTGACCATTGACAAGAACTCTATACTCAACCGAAGAGACACAAAACATTAGCCACGAAATCCATTTATCCGCAAAACCCATCTTTCGTAATAGAGCATCGACAAAACTCCACTCCACTCTATCACACGCCTTACTCATATCCGTCTTTATGGCCATAAACTTACCTTTACACGAATTATTAGTACGCGAACCATGAAACATCTTCTGAGCGATCAAGATATTGTCCGAGATCAAACGAACAGGAACAAATGTTGATTGAGTCTCTGAGATTAGACCAGGTAATAACTGCTTAAGCCGTTGACACAAGACCTTTGAAATGATCTTATATCCTACATTGCACAGACTAATCGGACGCAATTCTGCCATCCGAGTCGGTTTCGCCACCTTGGGGATGAGACAAATATGTGTCCGATTTAAACCCTTATCAAAAACTCCCTCATCGAAAAACTGATTAACCATTGAGACTAGATCCACCTTAACAACCTCCCATGCCTTCTGAAAAAAAACAAAGCTGTCATCCCATCTGGGCCAGGAGCTTTGTCTAGGTGCATCATAAATACCTCCTTCTTAACCTCCGCGTCTGTAGCAGGGACCGTTAACCGTGAATTATTTGTGTCTATGATGACATGTTTGACCTCCTTCAATACATCCTCAAAGTTATCTGGAGAAATCGTAGCAAACAACTCCTCAAAATACGACATTGCCGTATCACAAATGTCTTGATCCTCGGTAGACCAAACCCCTCATATAATGCTTAATATATATATATATATATATATATGAACACTATATGAAAATTAATATTTTATAAACTGATTCTATTAATATTTATTTTCTAACTTAAGTATGTGTATCATTTTCCTTTTCTTGAAAAATGACACAAAAACTATTAGTCAAACACATATCAACATAATATCAATATATGGGTCTATATTAGTAAAAGACATTATTAGCTTAGAATAAGGATAACTTAAGTTCAGTATCATTAAATTTTTTAATAGACTCTTTCACATATGTTGTTTTGTATATTTCTTCTTTTTTTTTCTATCTAAGAAAAGTGTAAAATATATTTGTTTCAACAAAATACATAAATATATTATACTAATAAATATGAAACTAAAGTAAGTTAGTAATATATACATATATATATATATATATATGAAAATCTTCTTTTATGTTCTTTTCTTCGACAAAATATTATATTTACCTAATGTTATTTAAATTAAAAATAACTAACAGTAGGGCATTAAAATAGAAGAGGGTATTCCAAAAAGTAAATAAAAATCAATTAGGGCATTAAAAATAGGGAGATTCTCAGAAATAGCACAAAAATAAGTTTTTTTCCAAACTTAGCACAACATCTCTAAAATTCCAAAAATAGCATCAATTAATTTTTTAAAATTAAATCATAAATTCAAAATACTAAACTCTACTTCTCAAAACTATATCCTAAATGTGAAATTGAGAACCCAAACATAAAAAAACAAAATTTTAAATATTAATTTTAAATATTTTAATGTGTTAGATAGTGCTATTTTTGGAAATTTATAGAATGTGTGCTATAGTTGTCCATAAAACTTGTTTTAGTGATATTTGAAGGTATTTTTCTTAAAAATAAACACAAGAAAAAACAGTTGTAGCAAAAACTGAATTTGTTAATGTGGTTTTCTACAATCAATTCAATATTATGTTCATATTTTCTACAATCAATTCAATATTATTATGTGGTTTTCGATATAATTTTAACTTTACTTTTCATTTTTAATATTCATATTTTATATTATTTGGAGTTCAGTTAGAAATTTTTTTACGTAAATATTTAGTGTAACCCTATCTAATCTATTACATTATCTTAATTAGTTGGGTGTTACATTAATTATAAGATACATTAATTGTGTTAACCCAAGAATCCATCAAATTCTAATAGATCAAATCAACATGTAATTTTATTAGTTTTGTAAGTTAAATGGTTAAATATGTCGAAAAATATTATAGTTTATATCAAATATATATATATATATATATTTGTATATATATATTTTTTTAGTCTTAGTTTTAAAGTGATGCCAGAATTTTAAAAAGCGATAGCAATTTTTATTTTGCATCATAATTCTCAATTGATGTTAATTTGTAAAGACTTTACAATCAAAATTAGTAAAATAAATGACGCAATCCAAACATATACGGGAAATTATATTTTTAGGTAGGAAATTAAGAAAAAAACATTTTTTACAGAAACATTGAATAATCATGTTTTAGGAGATAATTGTTTTTTTTTTTTTAAGAATTTGGAAATATTATTGATAATGGTGAATATTTGGGAAATTTTTTGATGGTTGACAATCTAACATTACTAGATATTTGTAATAAATGTAATAATGAATTTTTAATATATATCTGTCAATAAATTTATTGAGACAAAATATGTAAATAACTCTACTTACTAACTAAAAATATTCTGTTGTCAAAAAAAAAAAATAATAATAATAATAACTATAAATATTCTCAATTCTTAAAAAAAAAAATATTTGGCTACCATGCATTTCCCTAGAATAAAATTTTTAATTTTAATCTTTATAAAAATAAGTAATCCGCCCATCGGAAGGGTGTTTTACAGTTTTAATACCCACTTTCATAATCATTCTCAGTCAGAAAAGCAAACATTACAAAGATTATGTGGAAATGGATCTATATTCCAAAAACAAAATCAAAGAGCTTGTTGTTTTGTGGGAGTGAGGCACTTTTCCAAGAAGTTGCGAAGCTGTGAGGAATACAAGTCAGGAAAGTTCCGGTAATGATCGACATGAGGAGAGGATTTGAAATTGAAAGAATGTATGTTTCTTCCCATCTTCTGTTGTTCTCTGATGCGGAGCTCAACGGAATGAGACGGAACTACTTTGTCCCCGGAGCTGTAAAGATAGAGCTGAGGACATGGAGGATGGTTCTCATATAGTTTTTTGATGACTTTCGTTAGCCTCCTGCAACAGAGAAGATAACTCAGATTGATCAACCTTAAAATACAAAACAAGAAGCCGATGGGGATGTCTGTGTGGTGTGAAGCTTACGCATTGACGTCCTGGAGGTTTAGGATGATGGGGAAGACTTTCTCTAGAGATGATAGCAGCATGCTTTCCATTCCTAAAGGTTCCTTCTTTTGTGGGGTTGAAGCATTTTCTTCGTTTATGGAACAATTATGTTCTGTGGTTATGGTGGAGCTACGCTTCTTCAGTATAGCAGCGGTAAACCCGGCTGCCCAAATCTGCACAAGAACAGTATTCAATCTTTCATCTATATAATCTTCAAAGGTATACTCAAATCTATGCAAGACGAATGATTATGATGTCTATTAAGACTATGAAATGATCAAGTACACGAAACAATTTTCAACAAAAAGAGACTTCAGAACAAACTAGGGCATGTGCTATGACGCTCATTTTATCTTGTTCACATGCCTAAGACATCAATATCTTGCAAGAGAACAAGATCGCATTCACAAGATATATAGACCGATGTACCATCAACCTGTGAATGATGGCTACGTGAATAAAAGAAATCAGCGGTTTTAACTCATAAGTATGGTTTTTTCTAGGGAGTACCAAGTTATCTATCTACAAAGCTAATTGCTTAGATATCAAAATCAAAGTCCTCTAGTCATGGTTTCGTAAATGCTTGTAATCAATACAGAGTTCTTCAACATAAAACTCAAACTAGCAAAGTTTCACAATAGCATAGCTCAAAAAGATAGATCATGTTCTCTCAAGAAAGCAAAAAACCTACAACTACAACAATATTTGCCTATCCACTTGCAATAGAAGATAAGGAAGTATTGGTTACATGAAAGAGAGAAACATTATAAAAGAAACAAACCTTGGTATCTAGAGGATCTGCTCCTCCCGAGTCAATGATACAACCCTTAATCTTTTCTACTAAATCTTGTCTACCAATGAAGCTTTCGAGCAAAGCACCATATCTGCCACAAGTAAAAAGCTCACCTAATTCATCATCTAGCTCAAATCAACACTAAATTCATCATCATCATCAGTAATAAGGAGACCAGAATCACAATCAAAATGTACTAAGTTTGACGAAAGGATTTGGCTTCCATCAACCTACACAAGCCAACCAGTGTTGCTGAAGCTGTGAAACACCAAGCATTTCTCTCTACCATCATCTTCTTTCACCGATACCCAATTAACCAATTCGTTCCCAAATTCAGCTATCCGTCGTTCAAGCCTCCGACCAAGATCTAACCGGAGCAAATCCCTAACCTCGACGGTGAAAGTAACGGCGTTAATTCCCCTGGAGTTATACCACTCAACGTATCTCCTCAGATGTTTAGCTTTTGCTCCTAACCAACCAAGTAGAACCACAGTCGTCTCTTTCCCCTCGCTCCCGGCTATTATCGCCGCGTTCCCACCTCCGTTCACGGTCCGCGGAGCTCTGTTCCAAACCGCGACGCCGTCGTTAGGTTCGGATCGGAATGGGTTAGCGTGAACGGCGGAGTTCTCGAGACGAAACGTTGACGTTAGGAAGAAGAGAGATTTGAAGAGATTCGCGTTTGGAGGAAGCGAAGAGCACCGTATACGAGTGGCGGACGCAGATGACGATCGTCGGGAGACGGCATTGTGTGAGGGAAAACAAAACTGATCTGTGAATTTGATCGAACGGGTATCAGGTTTTAGGTTGAGCTTACTGAGAAGAAGACGACGATTGAGAGCAGAAGCGCTCAAGATTCTTGCTGTTGCTTCCATGGCGGATTTTGGCTTCCACTAATCCACAGGGAAAAGGAGAGATGGTTAAAGTATCTCGAAAACACTCTGTCTGACTCGGAGGGTTTCCTTTGCCACTCTTTAGCTACTCTTACTCTTAGCCTAAGAGACAATGCTTTTTTGACCAATCTGCATCTGTTTCTGTAATGTGATTTGTACCAGTGCAAGCAAGGAATTTTGAGGCTGTCTTTGTGTGATTCGTTGTGTCCAGAGTGGAACTAGAATCTACAGTCATGTGATTTACAAATTCATTCAACCGTATAATTTGTAAATACACTGTTACACATTACAATTGAAAACCAGAAAATTGCAAGAGATTACTCAAAATCAGAAGAGTGATTTCTTAGTTCAGTTAAGCTGCAAAAACTTTGTTTTTTTTTTTTTTCATATTTCATCAGCATGACTCTATAATAGTACAATTTACTTGATTGATAGTCTCTTCTTCTTAGTTTGTATCCTTTCGTGTGATCAGTGCCTGATCCATGGTTTACATCTAATCCTGTTTTTCATTTCCCTGAGATGAACTGCTGCTACTTGGCGCATCATTTCCACCATCATCCCTCTGTCAAAAAAACATAAACACAATACATGTTCATCACTCTTTACTTTCCAAACTACTAGAGATTCAAGACTATCATCCAAAACAAATCGTTTACCTTGATTCTTAAAAAGGTCAGAACACTATCAGCAAGAACCTTGAACAGCTTTACAGGCTTCCTAACGTCAAAAGGGAAGTATCTATACTTCCACATGTGCACGATTAAGCGTTTCATAGTCAGAGAATACAGAACCAGCCAGTAACACAACAAGATGGGCCAGAACACAGGTACATCCAAGAATGAGAAGAAAGTCATCACAAACGCAACAACAAAGGCCTTAGTTGCTGCATACCTGAATCAAGATTGACCAAAAAAAACAAAACTTCTATGAGAATTCAGAATATATCTATTCAAAACTTTTATGAAATTGGTAAAGTACAAATTTCATGACAAAAACCTAAATTAGACCTCACACTAATCATTAATTAAACTATCTATTACCATCCATCATCTAAACTAAAGAGAAATTTACCAGAACTTGAACAAGAATGGCAAAAAACACAAACTTTTCATGAGAGAAGCCAAACCCATGAATCAGATCATCCAATCATCAAAAGCAAAAAAGAGAACTATCTTACCAGAACTTGAACTCAGGAAGACGACGAACAAAGGGCCTATACTCATCATAAACATCACTAGGCAAAGAGTCAGGATCCAAAGCTTCAAGCTCAGGATCAACCTTAGGAGAGAGGAAACCAATCAAGAGGTTCAAGATATAAGTAGCTAAACCATAAGAGATGACGAAGTATCCATAAACATAGTAAACCCTATAGATATAGATCACAGCAGCGAGTAAAGTCACAAGCCATCTTCGAACAATGTTAGGAGCAGATCTGTCTAAGTAATTCTGAAACGATCTCGAGAATTCGATTCTCCATTTAGCAAGTGGTGATGCAACTATGGTGTCTCCTTCACTTTCGCTCCCTTGTTCGTCTTCCATTGAAATTGTAAACTGGCTATAAAACCCTAATCACAACCACTGATCTCTAAATCAACTTGAAACAAATCGAAACCAAAAGAAAGTTTCTGAAAGAGAATCAAATCAAATTGAGGATGATTTTGAACCAATTGAATTCAATTTTTTTCTCAGTTTTGTCTGAAGTTTTCTTAGTCGTGTTAAAGTCGTTTGCTTGGGTTTTTTTTTTTGGAAAGAAGAAGAAGAGGGAGAAACTCAATGACGTGGGTGAGTATAATCGACACGTGTCACGCTTTGAGATGCTCTCCGGGAAAAGAAAAAGGCTTTATAGAATTGTTTAGCATATTGGGCTTCTTATGTTACTTTTAGGCCTACTTTACATTTGTGAATTTTTTATTTTCATTTCTTGAAATTGAGAACTAAGAAGAATTTTACATTTTGGCAGTGGTCCATTCGATTCGATATAAGAGTAGCCCGACCAAACGTTGAAAGAATCTAAAATCGAATCTTTTTGTTTTGGTTTGGGACATTTAATCGAAGTTTTAACCTTTTTTTCTCGGATGATATAATATCTACCAACCTTTGATTGTAGACTTCTCATGCTATAGTTGACAGTCACCAGATAACAACTGCGCACAGCGACACAGTTTTTTTTGTGGTTAGTCCTCACTACTGAATGATATTCATTTTTTCCCATTTGAATATTAGATACTTATATGAAAGAAGAAAAACACCAAAAGTGGTAGTTTTGTTACTAGTGGAGACTAGAGTTCAACTTGTATTTATGTATATACGTAGAATATATATTTTAAATTGGTAACAAAAATCTTGCAATAATTTGTTTTTGTTGCCTTAACATTTTGTCTTCCTCTTCTCTTCCTTGAGGTAGAGGCGTAGAGCTAAACCCTCAAATCAAATGAGATATACAAGATCAGCGCCTAACATTAAAAAAAAAAACGCAAATTGATTCTCTAGTTAAAATATGGTGAAATGAAAGATTCATCTACATTTTGCTAAAGAGTATTTTGATAGATTTTAATGACAAGTATAATTTATTATCATCTACTCTTTCAAAGAATGAGCAATTTGAACCAAACACAAAACCAGAAACAAAATATAAGAAAGAAGAAAGAATGAGTGATATAGATTTCTCTCTTTATCTTGAGAAATAAAATATAAAGGAATTGTTGCCATAAACAGAAAACAACAAAATAAAAAAAGGAGGAATCTTAGTGAAAGAAAGTGCCTAATTTTCAGGACACGCGTCATATAACAATTTGTCAGTGAGATACTTTTTTGGTACATCAAGCCATCAATTAAATTTTTCCTTCAATTAAAAAGGTACAACACACATATTAAAAACTACAACCGTCGGATCTAATTGGCCTTTTCAAATTCAACGTACACGATTCATCGTACAATTGACGATGTACAATAACCAAGGAAAAAAAAAAGTGACGTCAGCATCTTCTTCTCCTTCTTCCTCTTTCCAACGTCTTATAAAGAAGCGCCATAAGAAGTCACACTCACACGAATGCTCTACTGTAACTGCACAATCTTGTTTGTTTTCTCTAAAACGAAGAGAGAGAGAGAGAGAGAAGAAGAAGCACAATAAAAAAAAAATAATAACGTTACGAGCTCTCTTCTTCGGTTGCGCGATTGAAGCGCTTGAAGTTGCATCTGTAAGATCATCTTCTCTCTCGTTTGTTTTCATTCGGAATCCGTCGATTAGGTCCATTTTTGTTTATTATGTGGTGTTAGTGGTGCTTGATTTTGATCTCTGCTTGTTGAATCGGATCGGTTTCGTTTGATTTTGCGTTTTTTTCTTTAAGGTCGGTTTCGTTTTGAGCGGCGCGAACTTGTATTGTTCTTCGCTGATGATCGATCTGTGGATTTAGTTGTTTTGTGTTGGATTAGTACTATCAGATTTTTCGATTGATGTAGCTAAGTACAGGTTACAGTATTTGGTGATTCCAGAGTGTTTGATTTTTGATTTGTGTGATTTTGATTCATGAAATCGATGATGGATCTGTGTTCTTCGTATATCGCTTATACATTTAGCCTATCGCCTTGTTAGATTGTTGCTTAAGATGATTATGGAGTTGCACTAGAACAGTGAATAGTCGTAGATTCGCCTGTGTGCTATTTGAAGAATCATCATTCGAAGTTTCTTATGTTTTAGAAGATTGGGTTCTAATGGAATGTAAAAGGATTTGTTCGTTTTATATCCACTGGTGGTTGATTTGTTCATTAGTAAATAATCTTATATGTGATTGGGATTGGGTTGATATGTTTTGAGTTTGGTATATGATTGAATGACTCTCTCCTTTTGTTTGCAAGTTATAGTGAACATTCGATATGGCTGATAACAACGATGAAGGAAGCTCCAAGGGCAATGCATTTCCTCTCAGGAACCCTAATGTTACCTTGAACGAGAGAAACTTTGCAGCCTTCACTCACCGATCAGCTGCTGCTCATCCTTGGCATGACTTGGAGATTGGTACGCTAATCTTGTGATACATGATTTGTATTTCTTACTGATTCATATACGTGGCATGTATCCTTCTTGCCTTTGTTACTTGAAATAGTCATGTGATGTGAGTAAAGGCCATACATGTCGCTGCAATGAATCATGTTTGCTTGGATGAATAAACGTTCATTCTTTGATGTGAGTGTTTGTTTGTTGAATCTTTCAGGTCCGGAAGCTCCTGCTGTTTTCAACTGCGTAAGCGTTATCTTCCTCCCCATCATTTCTAGACAGCAGTTTTTTGGTTATCCTATGATTGTTAAACCAGCTTGAACTCTTTGCCAGGTTGTTGAAATTAGCAAAGGTGGCAAGGTTAAGTACGAGCTTGACAAGAATAGTGGCCTTATTAAGGTACAGTGTTCTTTGGCTTTATTTGCTTGATTGAGTATATATACCTGTCTTCTGATCCCTCATATTCTTGTTTAAATTATGCGGTTATATGCTTCACCAAGTCGCATTATATGCATTTTCCACCTAAACATTATTCATCATAAGAGGAAAAACTCAGATCACTGAATCTTTTTCCTCTCTAGGTTGATCGTGTTCTCTACTCATCCATTGTGTACCCCCACAACTACGGTTTCATTCCTCGAACTATCTGTGAAGACAGTGATCCAATAGATGTCCTGGTGCTGATGCAGGTGCTTTATCTAGCTCGCCTCTTTTTAGCTTTCATGGTCATGCAAACTTATAAAAACAGGCAGTGAAATAACGGAAAAACTATTGTTCAGGAGCCTGTGCTAACTGGATCATTCCTCCGTGCCCGTGCTATTGGTCTAATGCCCATGATTGATCAGGTAACAACAACCCGTGAACCCAATTCTATCTCCCTGTCATGTAAGAAACCATGAATCACCTTGTTCTGAAACTTGCAGGGTGAAAAAGACGACAAGATAATTGCAGTATGTGCGGACGATCCTGAGTTCCGTCACTACAGAGAACTCAATGAGCTTCCCCCTCACCGTCTAGCTGAAATTCGCCGCTTCTTCGAGGACTGTATCCACAACATAACATCCCATATTGCATCTAACTTTAAATTTTGTTTTAGCTTGTGTTATTTTCAGTTTTCACTTAACAATCAACTTTTAGACAAGAAGAACGAGAACAAGAAAGTCGACGTTGAAGCTTTCCTTCCAGCTCAAGCTGCCATAGCTGCAATTAAGGACTCCATGTAAGTTTGTCTTACGCAAAACACCAAAGTATTTAACACTTTTTCTTCGATAATAACGAGAACTGTACTGTTTTGAAACACAGGGATCTTTACGCAGCTTACATCAAAGCTGGCCTGCAACGCTAATGAAGAAACCAGTCCACTCCGTTCCTCCTGGTTCACGTTGATGTCACTATCATTGAAGCAGCCTTCTATACTTGCTGCATCTTCGTAATGCACATCAAAAAACATTGTCGAACTTATATCTTTCTGATAATGACGATGAAAAATTTCTAGTACAATCATTTAATTTGGAATATTAGCTTCTCTTTTTCCCAAAATTTGATTTTGTCTATTGTTGTTTGGTAAACATATGAAAAAGTAATCCCACAGAATCAAAAAGAAGGTACAGAAAAACTAAGCTACTCTTGCCTTCTTCTTCTTGGTCTTCTTGTAAGTCTTATGCCAGGTCTTATAAGTGCCCTTAGTTTTCTTAGAGGTCTTATTAGATGTCTTTGTCTCAGGATCTGTAATTTCGTCTGCTGCATCCTCATCATCATCTTTGTCTCCTCCTATATCAAACAGATCATCCTCTTCCTCTTCATCAGAACTCAACACAAAGTCCTCCACAACGTCATCTTCTCCTGCACCATCCTCGTCTTGCTTTTTCTCTGATTTACTCTTACCACCTCTCTTCCTTTTCTTCTTTTTCGTCTTCTCTTCCTCCGGCTCTTTCTCTCTGTCAAGCACATTTGCTTTAGGTTATATAGCACAACGGCCAAATAAAGTGTCGACATTCTAGGCATAAGAGACGACCAGATTCAGCTCCTATCTACATTCCCCCAAGTTAATCAAGCCACCCGTAACTATTCAAAGTACTTTAAAACATAGACACAATCTAGATATGGCTGTATTGGGGGAAATAATTTTGCAGGAACAACCCCTACTCACACCATAATCTACCACACCAACCCTGTGATTTACCATAAGAAATCCTGATATGTTTGTAATTCAAGAGGAAGAAAGACATACTTGGGGTCACTTCCCGGTAACCAGGAGGAATTGAAAGCTGCAGCACCCTTTTCAATCCTATCTTCATCATCTTCCTCATCACTGCTTGGTGCGTTTTTCCCAAAGACAGCTGAGTTCTCTCCCACAATAACACTAAGAGAAACCAAACGGATTATTATTAGCAGTCAAAGTCATAAAAGAAAATATACAAAGTGATCAAGTTTAGAGGAATGTAACGCACTCTGATTCCACCAGTGATTCGTTTCTTTGCTGGGCTCTTTGGCGGATAATTTCTGCGTATTGCAATAGAGGGCTTTTTCCTGACTTCTTCTCATCCTGAACAGAGAAGACCAAAATAGCATAACATAAATGAAGCCATGTTTATATGCTTTGCAGCAGGAGTTCATAGACACGTGGAGAAAAACAACAAATATTCAAATGAATCAAGAGAAACGATTTACTAAACCTCAAGGAATGATGCAGCAGCAAGATCATTGGGTAGAAACTTAATTGAAGCTCTCTTTTTGTTGACAAACTCTGAGTTAGCTTCAATCTGAAAAGCAAAGAAAAATATAATAAGCAAGAGAGATTAAAGGAGTCATCAACACACAAGTCAATATAGTCATATAGTCAGTTCTTTTATTGCAAGTACAAGATACATCACGTAAAGCCCTCTTTTTTTTTTGGTTGAAGTACCTGGCTAATGAGTTGTTTCATTTCTTTCCTAAACCTCTCAGCTTTAGTGGACTTGGAAAAGCTACGCAGCCTTATGGTTGGAATAAATGACAGTTCAAAGAAAGCGACAGAACAACTCCACTGAGACAAATGCTCCACAAGCTCCTCAACTACAGAATAAACACATGCCTCCTGAAACGCTCGTGTCTTCACTGCTGGTTTACTTACCTGAAAAGAGATTTCAATATCCAAAACGGTTAGTTTCCAGGATAAAACATCATCCTATACTCTTTATTAAAGACCCAACCAAGTAAGTTTTTACCTTCAATAGTGTTCGTAAGTCTACACCTTTGCCAACGCCTCCAGTGGGAGGTCTGTTGAGCTCCTTCATCTCTAACATGTCCACAAGAAGAATTGAGACGGGTATATAGGTACCAGTTGAAGCAGCAATCCGGTTTAGCATACGAACACATCTTAGTCTAAGGGGAATGTAGCGAGCAGTGGGAACAAGTCGTGCTACACCAGTTATTATTTGGGCTAGTGGATAAGCAACTGGTCTGAGTTCAGACTGAGAGCTGTATGCACAAACAGCTCCAGTCCAAAGCTCAAGGCAATGGATGAATTTCCATTGATACACTTTCCGAAATGCTTCCTGTAAAAAAACAACCAAATGTAAATAAGAGTTAACAACAACTTTTCACAACACACAACTGTTAGCAGAAGTACTCAATTTATGAAGATTACTGAGAAAGTAAGTACTTTTGTTTTGGTGTTAAGCGCTTCACGCAGAATCATTGCCAATTGCCTTATGAAGACAAAAGCATGCTGATATGATGCAGAGATATCTGTGCCAATAAGCTCAATGAAGCAGTTACCAAGAAAGAAAATATGCCGCAATTTATCAGCATTCACAAACTGGCAATTCAACACATATGCTTTGTACATTCCCTTGATGCAGTCATCCACACAGTCAGATCCAATACGTATGCACAAATCTCTCAGGAACAACAAGGAAACAACAGGGAGCGCGCCACTACCAGTTCCCCAGAAATGAAGTGCAACCTAGATGGACGAAAAAGCAGTGAAGTGAGCAAAGACAGAACCGTAAAGAAACATGAGCATAATACTATTTCGCTCCAACACACACCTTAATATATTTCCTTAGGAGGCTCGGGAAAGCAGCTAGAAAAACCGAGGAGTGCTTCAGGCGACGCAGAGTAAAAGATATCATTTCCGTGTCAGTCATCTGGTTCAGAACATGAAGAGAATTGCCGAGATATGATTTGAGTAAATGGTTATAGTTCTTCCAAGGCCTGGTGTTTGTCAGCTCCAATACAGTCTCTTTCGTTCCTCTAGTGTCTTCAGGAAACCTCAACAACTTACGAAGAATCCCGTCCATTTCACTCAGAACAAATATCATTATCTCATTAAACACAGCGCTTGACATAACACTAAACTTTGTGGACTGATCATCCCCGGTATCATCACCATAGTGACAGGCAGTTCTATAAGCTCTCAAGATAGAACGCACTGCACCTAGCTTCGCGTCTTCTCGGATTGAATCACACCATGATTCAACCATCGCTAATGTAATCGTTTTCTGCTCATTCACTTTCTTTGGGATTTCAACATCATCATCTTGCTTCTCAATGTCTTCTACGTCAGTATCAGGCTCAACATCAGCATCATCCTACCAAAAAAATGTGAAAATCGCTAAAGACAAAAAGCTTCGAACACAATTTGGCTTCAAAGTCAACATATGCAATATACAAACTTACCTCGACTTCAGTAGCATCAAACTTAAGAAGCTCTGCATCATGCTCCTTCATATACTCATAAAAATCAGCTTGCTGCGGCAAAAGAAAAACACAAATCCGCATAAGTTAAAAAAACTCATATATCCATCACAATCAAACATGTAACACATAAAGATGACTCACAGTTTCTTGAAGCCTCTTAAGCTGTTCTTCATGCTCCTCAGCTTCTGCTTTCTTAGACTTCACCTTCTTCTTTCCACGCTTCTTATCGCTCTTCTGATCCGTTTCTATATCATCTACATTCAATTCTTCAACACTCTGTTCATCATCATGCTCCTCAGCTTCTTCTGCTTTCTTAGATTTCAACTTCTTACCACGCTTTTTATCACTCTTCCTATCCATTGCTATAACATCTACATCCGATAAAAAGTTTTAATCCATCTCAAATCCAATAAACTAAAAATCACAATTATGAATCCAAAAATTAAATAAAAATCGAACCTTTGGCACCCATTTGTTTCAAACACACCACCCCCTGATAAGTCCACCTGCAAATCAAAACCATCAATGGTAACAAGACCAAATCAGTTTACAGTCGGAATTAAAAGAGTCAATATAAGTATCAGTATAATCAATTGAATGAGAGAATCATCCAAAAAAACGAAAACCCAAAAATAACGAAACAAGATAAGAAATCGCACCGGGAAACAAAGAGGAAGAAGAAGAAGAGTGTCGACGGAGAGACGAATAAACTAGGGTTTAAGCGGAGGGTTTTTGATACAATGTGTTCCTTTGTTTTTTTCTTCAATCAAATTAACCGGACATAACCGGGTTCGATTTCGGCCGAACCGCAATTTCGAATTGTTCTAGTTTCCCAGAACAGAACAACAACAAAAAAAAAGAAAAAAAAAAAAACAGAGTTCCCCAAATTGAGAAAACAGAGAGACACGTAAACGAGATTTACCGAAGATTCACAGAGAAGAAGAGAAGAAGAAGATGTTCTCTCGTGGTCGCCGAGCGATTTAGGCTTTAACCGGCTATGTGTTCTTAAAATCCTTTATTCCTCGTCTATCTTCTTCAATAAAATCTATAAAAAAAAAAAAGTGCTTCTAAAAAATAAATATTCATTTCATAATTAATCATTTAATCATGATTAGCCACTGTAAACATTTTAAATATAAAAAAAACTTAGATTTTCACTGGTTCGAAAATTAGTATCGGTTTTGGTCTAGAATTCTGTTAGTGAACAATTTGTTAGTAAAAGAAGACATAAGAAAGAAAATTCATAAGTTTGTATTTTTGTTAAGAGGATGTTGGTTACCTTATTTATATATATATATATATATTAAAATGTATAAAGTATATAATAATATTTGAGCAAAAGCAAAGTACTATATTCCAATTTTACAAGTTTATAAAATGCTTAATCTTATTTATCTTAAACTAAAATAATTGTTGAAAATAGTCCGCACTATAGTGCGGGTCTTACCTAGTAGTATTCTTAAAGATTGCAAATTAACCAACTTCAATTCTTTCTCTTTTCTTTGGTCAATTTTAATTTGAAGAATTGCCATGAAGATTATTAAACTCTCCAAGACTCCAACCATAATGAAAATCGAGATCTTAGCAGATATAAGTATTCTTCTCTTATTAAAACTATATGTACGAGAATATATATCTTACAAAAATATTTGAGATAGGATGACTTTTTTTTTTTCTTTTTTTGATCAAAGGGTGATTCTATTCAATCAAACAGAAACAATACAAGGAGAGGGAAAGAGAATCCCAAAGTTTAAAAAGTTATAAGCATAGACTTTCCCCAAAGTTATTAGCAAAAACAAAAAAAAGGATAACAACAAGCAAATATCCATGAGAGCTAAGAAACAAGAGCTAAAAAGCAATTGGAGACTTGTGGGATCATGGTTGCAAGGTGGGACATTGTCGAGAAGCTCGAGAGATGCCAGATAGGTCACGGTCAAAAGACATAGTACCGTTGATAGAAGAATCAGGGCCAAGGAGCTCACCGTACTAAGAAGTATTAGCGGAAGCAAAGCTATGGCATGGATTCGGGGGCAGGAGCCCGGATGGTGATGGAGTGGCTGATGGTGAATTGCTCAATTAGGTGGTTCCTGAAGTAGATAGCTAAGATTGTCGAGGGGTGAGAATTCGTGGAAGAGCCTCTACGACCATAAACACAATCTCGACACATTGAGTTCATCACTAAGACGCCATGGGACTTCAAAAACTTGGGAGCAATAGTGATTAGCATAAATGTTAAAGCCAAGGTTTGCACGGAATAAATGTAAAGCCGGAACATAACAGGTGGGTCCTCTCTGCCATGAAAATGGTGATCAATAAATCCACACAACGTTTGTAGTCGGCCAGACACTAACAGAGAGTAAACAGACCTGGTACAGGGGGATGGTTGTTGGGTATTGGTAGCGGTAACGAACATCATGGAAGATAAGAACAGGTTCAATAGATAAGTTTCAAGCCGTGACAGAACAGGTGGATCTTCTCTGCCATGAAAATGGTGATCAAGAATTCCACACAAAGTTTGTCTTAGACAGAACACGCACAAGGGATAATCAGACCTGAGTTCCAATATGATTTCTAATACCAGGATTCTCAAGAGTAACAAGTGACACCAACATAACCATGATGAATTACTACTCAAATGGCAACCATGAAGTTCGTAATCTTGACCACACCATTGTTTAGAGATTGATGGCCACAAGATATGTAAGTAATCGTACCTGGAAATTTTTGATGTGGGCTTGGTTTCGTGAATCGTTAATGGGCCGGCAAAAAATACGAGGCCCACCAGAAGAGAATCTCTTCCCTCGGTGGATGACCTAGCTGGACGAAGCATGCGGCGGCGGTTGTTCGGAGATGGTGGATAGGTATGCACGGAACGGGGCATTTCTAGGGGATAAGACTTCAGCCAAAGCAAATCGGAGGGAAGGTCAGAGGCTGGGACGAGAGACCACAAAAACAGTCCATTTTTGTGGAGATGAAAGCTTCGCCTGTAGAAAAGGACGCCGTGTGCCGTCGACGTTTCCACCGGGTGAGAAGAAACAGATGGTCCAAGGAGGAGCTCGTTTGTTACCCTCGGTGTCTCAGAAAGAGCTTTGGCAGGGGAAGGCATACATCCATATCTGGGTTTAAGCATATCGGCTGTTTGTGGAGATTTAATGCCAGTTGAAATAATCAGAGAGAGAAGGAGGGGGTTCATCGGAACCGCCCTCGTCTTTTGTCTCTGTCCATTGAAAACTCGCCGGGATCTGAGGGGATATGGGAGATTTGTAACCAAAAGAAAAGAAAAATAAGTGAAAAAAAAATCAAAGAGGTAAAAGAGGGGAGAACAGAGGTAGAGCCGCAGGTAAAGAGATCCCGACGCCGGTGAGCAGAAGCTCTACCGGCGTCGAAAAAAATTATCGGAGTTGGTTATTCGATATTAGTGTCTGAGAGAAAAATCGTTTTATGATAAAGAAACTAGATGATCAAAATAAAAGGTTTTGTAGTTGAGTCAGGATGACTATGTTTGATATATGTCCCAAATCGTGGGGTACTTTGTTGTGTTTCTAGGTTCTCTACACCTATGATACTATCAACTCAGTGATCCCTTAATACGAGTCTTTTTCGGCTAGATTCTGAAATTGGTTGTAAACCAATCATGTTATTCTTCTTTGTTTTCACATTTACTCATCGGTTGGGCTGAATTGAGAAGAATATGAGCTTATGGACTCCATTGCAACTTATTTTAAACTCACTTATTTTAAAAACTAAGCCCAACAAAATAACATCAAGTTTAACAGAAAAAGTGATTAAGGAAAAAGTGAGATTATTATTAGGCCTGGACACTAATACCCATTATCCGTATTCGATCCGTTACTCGGCTCGTACCCGTCCCGAAAAAAAGGGTAACCACTGCTTTAGGGTCGAGTAAAGGGTATTATAATTATATTACCTGTGAGTAAGGGACGAGTATAGAATATTAGTTTAGTTTTTAATACCCGTCCCGTTACTCGTTCATTTACCCGTTTTGTTACCCGACCCGTAAATACCCTTTGATATTTTGTATTATTCTTATTTATTATTAATTTATAAATATATTATAGAGCTAAAGTTAAAGCATAACTTCAACTTAGTCCAACTGGATGCCCAATTGAATTAATATTTTATTTTTATTTTTTAAGTTTGTAATTTTCTAATTTTTGGACCTATATGTTGCATACATTTATGAATTTTTCCTTTTTTAGATTTTGGAATATGAAATTATTATTGCGATTATTGACAATTTTTTTATTGGATATTCATTTTTCCGGGTAAAGGTAAAGGGTCGGGTATTTAAAGGGTCAACTATTTTTTTCCGGGTATCCGTTTTTCCAGGTACCCGTTATTTAAGGGTCGAGTATGAGTAATTTTTTTCTATTACCCGTGAGGGTCGGGTCGGGTAAAGGGTATGAGAAAACTCAAGGGTACCCGTCCCGTGCCCAGCCCTACTTATTATAAGTCGAGATATATTGAGTTATATTATTTAAAATGTTTTTATTGGCTAACGACTTTGCTGAAATATCAAGCTGAGAAGAGCCTAAAATGTTGAGTTGTCAGATGAAGAGAGCAGCACATTCTAACATTCTAGTTTTATTGTATTGATTATCAGATCTTTTTGGAAAACAAATTAGCCAAATTATACTATAATATATATATATATATATAATTTGCCGGTAAAAAAATGAAACTTATTTTTCAGGAGTTCTAAACTATTAAGAATAAATAACTTTTTTAATGTTTATAATAGTACGTGCAAAAGGCTGAAAAAATTAAGACTCGAAAAATATTTAGTTTTAAAATAGAATATGTTCAATATGAATATATATATACTCAAAATCAGAATGATTTTTCTGATTTAATCTCAAAATGATTTTGGCTACAAGCCTGATGTCAACTTTATCAGTTTCTTGGGATTTTTGGTTATTATTTTGTATATATATATTTTATATATAATTGTGTCTTTCATTCCGTGAAGGAAAGAAGAGCATTGGCGGATATGGAATCTTTGCCGTGATTTACTTTTGTTTAAAGTAATTTGTATTCTTTATGACCCCGATAAAAGCTATACTGTTGTTTTTGCCCCAATGAGGCAGTCTGCCATACTTAATATAGCCTCATTTGTCAGTTTCCTCCATAATGTCTTCATGCATATGAGGGATCTATGCTTCTGTAATATGTGAACTCAAATTCCACACCGGAAAACTTGTTGCCTAAGAAGGATAAAGAAGGTTGGAGATATCAGACTAATACCCCGTTGTAGAAGTTGAGGCCGCATAAAGCTTTCAGTTCTAGTTTGAGAAAAGGAATTGATGTCGCTTATAATTTGGATACATAGATATAAAATTTTATTTTTTAAAATTTGGATTGGTTTGCAGTTTTTTTAAATTAATTAGTAATTTTCGTCCATTTGACGAAGAAAATATTTTTTCAAATTAATAATTATTTAAAAGATTTTATTATTCTAATATTAAAATTATTTTTTGACTCTTACTAAAAAATTAAACGTTTGTGTTAAGACCAATGACATGACAATGTAATTTTTTACACTTTATAAAGTTAGTTTTATATTTGTACTTCTTAATTAATATTATAAAATAGTTCTTTTATTTCCAAGTATTATAAAACAGAAATTCAGCATGGATGTATACCTGCAACAAAGAGTCTTCTTAGACTTTTTCTCCTTGAAATAATTTTCACAATAACCAAAAGAAAAAAAAATGAACAAAATTAAGCAAAAACTATGAAAATTATAAGAAAAAAATGAATAAAACATATGTTAAATATGACAAAATAAAAATTAAAAGATCCAAAAAAATTGTGATATTAAAACAAAACTAAATGTTTAGTAAGTACGAACTACACAAAAAAGAACATGTAGTTGCCGGCAAGAACAACATCAGCTCTAAACGAGTCAAAGACCTCAGAAATTTTTTCTAAAAAATTAATTTTTCCTCACCATTTCACACAGTAACTAAATTTTTGTGCCTCATAACAAATTCAATAAACTTGATTATTTTAATATATAAATAATGTTAAGTGGTAGTTATCTATTCAACTAAACTAATTTGCTAAAATGAAATTTTTTATCCCACAAACTACACTAGTTACCAGTACCACTAAGCTCTAAGCCTATAACTATAACTGTAAATTTATTAAAATAAAAGCCTTCATATTTGTTCTAAACGTAAAAACTTTAAAAGAAATATAGTAAAAACCGCATTTTAATGAATGCTTATTCAACACGTATCGATTTACATTTTCTACGAGGTACCTAAATGACCATTTGAACAAAGTCGCATGTTCTATAATCAGGTGATGTGATGTAGTCTTCAACTCTTCATTCTCTTACGTGATTATCTCATGTTTGTTGTGGATCAAGTATTTTATGCCTTTTCTGGTTTTTCGTCCTGGCTTGCTCGCCTCCACCAGCAAATCCGGTCGAGTGTAGCACTAATGGGAGAAATTGCACCATAGTCAATTCCTATGGTGCCTTCTCGGACCGTTCGACATGCATTGCTTCCATGACAGCATATCCAACGACAGAGAAAGATCTACTCGATGCCGTAGCTCAAGGAACACAAGCAAAGCAGAAGATTATTCTCCCACAGCATGACGAAGCTTGCTTGCACTGATGGTTATGACGGCCGGCTAATCAGCACAGAGTTTCTGAACCGTACACTAAGTGTGGACGTGGAGGCAATGACGATTCCGGTTCAGAGTGGGGTTTCATTGCGTCAACTCATAGAAGATGCTGCGA
>NC_025685.1:21080852-21114621 GCF_000633955.1 Camelina sativa | reverse complement strand
CCACCAGCAAATCCGGTCGAGTGTAGCACTAATGGGAGAAATTGCACCATAGTCAATTCCTATGGTGCCTTCTCGGACCGTTCGACATGCATTGCTTCCATGACAGCATATCCAACGACAGAGAAAGATCTACTCGATGCCGTAGCTCAAGGAACACAAGCAAAGCAGAAGATTATTCTCCCACAGCATGACGAAGCTTGCTTGCACTGATGGTTATGACGGCCGGCTAATCAGCACAGAGTTTCTGAACCGTACACTAAGTGTGGACGTGGAGGCAATGACGATTCCGGTTCAGAGTGGGGTTTCATTGCGTCAACTCATAGAAGATGCTGCGAAGTTCGGACTCGCACTATAAGAATGGCACCACATTGGTGGGGACTGACTGTTGGAAGGATAATGTCTACTGGTGTACACGGCAGTACTTGGCACAGCGATGGATCTGCTTTTCATGACTACATCACGGAAATGCGAATGGTCACCCTTGCGGCACCACACCTAGGATATGGCAGAGTTAGACTCCTATGAGTAGAAACTCCTATGAGTTAGACCATCCAGAGTCTCTCTTGGCGTGTTTGGTGTCATCTCGGAGGTACCCTATATTCAATATTAATACTTCTAGAGCCAAGTCAGAGAGGTTAAGGGATATGACTTGATGGTTATCGAAGTTGCATATAACACTTTCCATTTGCAATATGCAAATGAAGATATCGTAAACCATCTCAAATAAAATAAAAAACACTTATTATCTTTTTTTCCTTTTTTTAACAAAAAGAACATATATAAAAATGCAACAATAATGTTAAAAAAATAGTTGGACATCGAAAAGTAAATAACATATATACGTCACGTCATATACAAGGCAAACAAATAGTTCTTTTTTTTCCAAGTATTATAAAACAGAAATTCAATATGGATGTATATACCTGCAGGAAAGAGACTTCTTAGACTTTTTCTCCTTGAAATAATTTTCACAATAATCAAAAGAAAAAATATTGATCAAAATTAATCAAAAACTATGAAAATTATAAGAAAAAAATGAGTAAAACATATGTTAAGTATGACAAAATAAAAAATATCTAAAACAAAACTAAATGTTTTGTAAATACTAACTACACAAAGAGAACATGTAGTTGCCGGCAAGAACAGCATCAGCTCTAAACGAGTCAAAGACCTCAGAAAGTTTTTCCAAAAAATTAATTTTTCCTCACCATTTCACAGTATCCAAGAAGATTGACTAAATTCTTGTGCCTTATACCGAATTCAATAAACTTGGCAAGCGTTTATTATGTTAGTTAGCTAAAAAGATTATGGGTAAATTGTGAAAGTATTTCCCGTACAAATCTCTAGGTTTATATTTATCATGATTGTATTGTAAATTAGAGTTTAAATTAAATGGTTTGACAAAAAAAAATTAAAATTAAATGATACTTTCTCCGTTTCATACAAATTAAAAAAACAATCATATTTTTTCAAACTTGATTAAGTTACTTTTTTAAAAACTTTAATAGTGTTTCTATGTTTGCCGAATTTACAAGTTACGTTTTTTAGTGGATGAACAAAACTGAAGCTATTTTTAAATTTGTGTGTATTACTTTTACGCGACATATATTTCATATTCTTTATATTTTATCAGATCTTTCTGGGAAACAAACTAGACAAATTATACTATACAATATAATCTATATAATTTGCCGGTCAAAAAAGACAAGTTCTCTAATCTCTAGTTAGCACTACTTAGAGCATGACCATTGCACATACTCATTTTGAGTGTCTGTATCTTTTAATAATATTAAAACTAATACTAATCTCTTGACATCCTTGTCTTTAATTTTTGTCTTCTCATTAGTCATCTTTGGGTGTCTAATTTTTTGATTGACATACAAGAATAGAACACACCTCAATCAAAACGTTTAGCAGCTTTCAAGTTCCAACAACTTAAAGGCAAACTCATGCTTTTGACTAGCTCATTTGAATATGCACAAGATTGGTCCACATATATATATATATATATATCTAATCTAACACATCAGGTTTTTTTTTTCGTTGTAGCTGATCATGAATTACAATAATTTGGTTACGTAATGTACTAATACAATAAAAACCATTATGCATGCAATTGTGGACTAAAACCTAGTTTTATACCCAACAAAAAGAGTAATGGAATGTTGTACAAACACATTTATACTAGTATTTTGCAGCTGTTTTTGCTCAAAAATCAGTTTTTGAATTTTTTTTATATTTAATATCATTTAATGCTTATATTCATATCCAAACAAGTTTAGTTAATTCTCTCTACTATCCTTATAATCAAACAGAATTAAAATATTTTAAATATCCATATATATAGTATTCTATAATTAATATAGATATTTAGAAGATTTATTTCATATTAAATAAAAATTATTCTCTTCTCATCTTATTTTGATTTTAAAATTTAAATGTAGTGAATCATCATATAGTACATAAAATTGATAAAAATGTATTTTTTCTGTATATATTGTGATTTGATTTTTTTTTAAACGAACATATATTACTCAACTAATATAAAAAGTGTGTGTTTAATATACATATATCGTAAATTTACCGTATCTAGTAAATTATAGAATTTTGAAGAAGTTTATAATTTATAACTGATATATTAAAACTTAATAAAAAGTTTAAAATTATGAATATTTAAACATATTAATTTTTCAAAATAACACAAACGAGTTATATTATATCACGGTTATATAATATTACATGATTGAAATCATAATACTAAAAAATAAAATAATTCTCCTCTGCGACATAATTACTTTGCTTGTAAATCACAAAAATTCGAGAGTAACTTGTTAATAGTGCTGCAACGTGATTAGGATAACTTGTTCACGATTGATTTAGAGTAAACTCAACTCTCCTAGCTATTACTGGGCTTTTTATCTTTGTCCTTTCTGCAACATAAAATACAGAGAATGCTTTGATCATTTAAATTTTAGCCAAGCAATAGTTTCCTCCGCCTTAACCTTTTCTTCCTTCTAGATACGGATGTGGCTCTGAAGAGGATCAAGACAATGAAGCAAAGGTATGTATACATCACTTCATTCTCATTTATGCAACAATTTATCATCAAATTGATTTCTATATATGTTCTTGCTTCTTGCAGTTGCGGAAAGAAGTCGAGAGATTACGAAACCTGCTCATGTAAGTATGTATGCCTCGCTTACTACTTTTTCAGATTCATTTAGGTTTCATATGAAGTTTGACTTTCTTTATTCATATATATACATACTCTCAGGAAAATGCACGGTGTAGACGACGATGTGAGTTACACTGAGCTGCAGGCACTTAAAAGTCATCTAAAGAAGGTTAGGTCCATTGTGGTGGACCAAAAGGTGAGGAAACTTGTTCATTTAGGGGTGGTTGAAAGAAGAATAGATTTACTTCCTTCTCCTGCTTATTGTAAACTGCTAGTAATTCTCAAAACATCTTGTTTGACTGTATATATTCCAGAACAAGATAAAGCGAGAAGAAGATGAAAGGCTTTCCAAACAGGTAAACCTATTCCATTTCCCTGGAACATTCTTATTCAAGTTGTTCACTACACTTTTGAAGCTTTCTTACATCTTTTCCCAGTTTCTTTTTTTCTCTTTTCTTGGCTTCTTAGCTTTCCCCTGCATTAATTAGATGTTTGACATAAATCGCAAATCCTATGATTTTTGCAGAAGAAGGAAGCAGAGGAGGAGAATGATGGCACAAGGAGAGGGGTTTCGAGTGGTACGAGGAGAGGGGTTTTGGTTCGCTCTACTACGAGCAGGTAGATCTCTCAGACTCTGTGATAGATCTCTTTTTTTAGGTGGTTACCTTATGATATCATCTTGACTTTCTCTGATGAATATATATGTACAGCTCTGAAAAAAAAAAGACAGAAGGAGAAAGCACAAGTACGTGTATTATTATGCTCTCTTCAGGTCCTCTCTCTCTTCTTCTTGCCTCAGATTGTGTATTTAAAACTGCTCTTGTTTTTGCAGCTGCAAATGGAGCGGGAATTCGAGAGACCTTGGAGAGCAAGTTCAAGAGACTGTGGCTTTTTAACGAGTAATAATTACTCATTACCATATTTACATCTTATTGCTCTGCCAAACTCTTTGCTCTTTCAAATTTTGGGGTTTATTGTCTTGTCATCCTCACAGGAGAATGAATGGTAGAGAGATTGATACAATGACTTCTTACGAGGACCTGTGCGGACTTGAAACTCAGATATATCGTGCTTTGGGGGGTTTGTCCCGTTTCTGTTTCCATGGATCGATGTTCATATTAGCTTTCCCTTGTATATATTCCATAGGAGAATGACGGGTAAGGATTTGGACGGTTTGACTTTCGCTGAGGTGCAGTTGCTGAAATCCCAACTAGAGGAAGCCTTGGTCATTATGAAGAACCAAGAAGAGGTTTATAACACATGAATATATTACTTCTCCTGTTACTTAGTGAAAAAATATTGTCATTCTCAAACATCTTGTGGTTATATTATGACATGAGCAGAAAGTGAGGGAAGAGGAAGGCTCTTCTGGTTTTATTGTGTTCAATCAGGTTAGTAGTTTTATACAGTCCATTAGGCTAGGTCTTCCTCTATGACTATTTCACCTGCCCTCTACAAAAGATTCTCAAACCCTCTACGATTTTGCAGAAGATGAAGAAAGCAAGGGATAAGAATAAAGCTACGATGAAAAGGTAATCTTTTATCTAAAGAAACAAGTAAAAAGATCACTTTTTTTTTCTGTTGGGATTGGTTATAACTGAACCAATTGTGCCTTGTTCTGGGTATATGGTGGGATATATAACAGCTCTGGAGAGAAACAAGGTGATGAAGCACCACCACAGGTACGTACTATATAATATATATATGCGGTCATGTATGATACATGATGTATCTTACCTTGCATTTCATTGTATATTTAAATGCTTCTGTTACTGCAGTCGCGTTGGGAGATGGAATTCGAGAAACGAAGAGCTGAATCCATGCAGAGCGAGTTTGAGAGATTATGGCTCTTGAAGGAGTAATTAACTTCTCACTTGTTGCTCATGTTTTTTCCATTTTGGTTGCTCGTGTTTTTTTACTCTTTGGTTGCTCATGCTTTTCCTTGAATTCTCACAGGAGAATGAGTGGAAGAGAGCTGGACAATATGACTTCCTCCGAGCTGTCTCAACTTATCTGTCAAATCTGCAGAGCATCGATAAAGATGTCCGAACTTGTCAGTCCTAGCTTATTTATTTATAGTTTAACTTAATTTTTTTATTTAAGTAAAACATTGTTTTCCTTCCAAAATCTTCTTATATTAAACTTTAATCGTTGGGATGACATGTTAAACATTTTTCTTATAATGCTTTGATTTATAAATAGTTTAATTCTCAATCGTATAATGCCAAGACAATGGTTGAACACAAGTAAAAATTTGGTCCATCGTTGTCTTGGAAATTTTGGAAACATCAAGATTCAGAATGCAGCAAACTGAGATCTGGTTTGTGAATCTTACCCAGTCGAAAGTGAGAAAAATGTGTAAGATTTGTTTTTGGTTTTGAAATGAACATGTTTCTGACATTTTTGGTACTATAGTGCTTTTTTGGTTTCTTGTTCAACAAAAGAGGAGAAAAATCCGTTTTTGTTTTCTTATGTGATTTTTTTATTTGTAGTATTATTTTGGAATCTTTTTCAATAACAGATTTCAAATAACACTAAACTAATTTATAGCTGCACATACGTTAGGAGTTATATTTGCGGAGATAATTATTTTATATAGCATTTATATAACTCATCTTTATAATTTTGTATAGGTTTGTTTTCACCTAATTTGTAGATGTTTGAAATAATAACTAGGATCAGACTCGTGCTACAGCGCGAGAAATATTCATCTATTTAAATATGATTTATAGTAGAAATTAGAATATCAATAAAAGTTATCGAATATTGTATTTGTAAAAATATAAATTCATAAAAGACTGTATTCGTATTAAAATTTACATTTATAATAATATGCATTTACAATGTATATGCGAAAAAACAATTTTTAAAAGATTACATTTGTAACAAAATACACAATTACAATATACTTACAACCCGTAAAGTATCTATATATACATTTTTGAAGTACATTTTGGTTTCTATCCTTTTAATTTAGCTTATTTAAAATTTTAGTCCCTACAAAATTGCACTAAAAGCACTAAGTAAAATATGGTAAATTGATAAAATTAATTTTTAATAGAAACTAATTAATTCTACATTTCTTATTAGTAGCAAATTTATTTTCTATATATGTGTCCCAAAAAAAAAATCAATCATTAAACTGTATACACTGAAAACTAAACAATCAGTTCAATTAAATAATTATATATTAAACAAAACAATAATAGTATTATTTTAAATAAATACAAAATATTATTCTGATTAATTATAAATTAAACAAACAGTATATTTCATAATTTTAGTCTTTTATCCTGATAAAATTATAATACTTTAAGAATAATTGTATCACCGCTTATATATAAAAATACTAAAAGTTAATAAAATATAATTTTATTACTAAATTAAATACCGCTTAAATCAAACATCATTATAAATAAAATTAAATAATTATCTCGTGGTACACCACGGTTAAATCCTAGTTACATTTGTAAAAATATATATATATTTGTAAGAAACACACAGTCATAGTGTATATTTTAATGGACCAACCCACTAAAAGATTAGATTCATAAAAATATATTTTTGCCAAAAATAATATTACAATGTGTTTTGACGGACCTACACATAAAGGATTGCATTCATAAAAATATCATATTAAATTTGAAAATTTAGTTAGAAAAGGTATGAACTATTAATCATACGAAAAAATATTCAAGCAAAATATTAAAGATTTCTTGAACATGACAATCATTATTGATATGTTTTTCGTTGTTTAGAATTAGCTGCACAACAGATTACATGATTAGTATACTAACAAACAAACGACATAAAATATGAATGTTTTTATAACGTAAAAAAACAAAACGTGATAATGAGCTGTTTTATACATAGGTTCTCATAAAAAACAATGGAGATGTGTGATGTTTAGTTTGCTAATAAGATGATATATATAGAGGTCATACACAATTATGTTAGTTTTGATTCCGAATCAAAAAATATCTTTGTGAGCAAGCCATATTTATTATCATTGGCCACAATTAAGAAACGAATTAAATTAAAATATATGTGTAATATTCTGTATTAATTGGTTAAATTAAGAGTTTTTCCATATGTAGTCATTTGAATTTATAAGCATAATTTTGTTTAGAAAAATTATAAAAATATGAAATAAATGAGGATTTAATAATATAAAATTTGATTATTTTTGTTCCATTATTTTTCCATAAATATCTCAAATTAAATAACCAGATTAAAGATGTTTACATTGTATATGAAATTTCTAATTTAATAGCTCGATTTTTATGGTAACAACTTTAAACGTTTTTCATAAAAATTGGCTAGTTATTATCTTCTAAAAAAAAAATTAATTAATTATTGTTTTTGATTTTCGGGTTTCTATCCATACTCAACAAATGATCCGATTTCCAAGTATCTGAATGTTTAATTTCAGATTTTTTTAAAAAAATTTTGACCGACCTATAATCGATTTTGTACTTCTCTTTTACTAATACAGTAAAACATCTATAAATTAATACTCTATAAATTAATAAACACTATAAATTAATAAATTTTGCTGGTCCCAAGTCGGGCCAGTGTAAAAATTAACAATATTCGATAAGATAATAAGATAATAATTTTTTCGAAATCTCCTTATAAAATATGGTCCCAATAATATCATAAATTAATAATTATGTAAATTTATATATATATATATATATATACTGATATAATAGTGTATGTTTCTCCTAAAGCTCAATTCTATAGAACAATTGTAATGTTGTATTTTCAACCTATAATGATATCTCTAAAATATTTTATAACATGTCATACAAATAATTAAATTTAAAGTTTTAATTTTTAGATATGCATCATTTACAATTTGATAATTTGACAGATTATTAAAATAGGAGAATTGATATTATTATTCATAGATTTGAATTTATGTGTCTCATGTGTATAAGTCAATTTGTCTATAATATTTGTAATTTATTGTAAATAGTGCTTTCTAAATATTACAAGTTCAATTCCTAAACCATAAAATTTATAACATCCGAAAGTTTAATCTTATTTTGCTATAGTTGTTCCAATTCATAATTTTTTAAAAAATAAACAATTAAAAATATATCTATAAATTAATAATTATTAATTTACACTATAAAATAATAATTATTAATTTATAGATAAATTAATATCACTATAAATTAATAAAATGTCTTAGTCCCAACATTATTAATTTATAGAGGTTTTACTGTAGATGAGGATGGTTTCACAATGACAGATCCAATATTGATATGACGGTGGATCCGGATCAATATATCGGCAGATCTTGATCAATTGTGAACCAAAGTAATCAATTAGATTTTTGCAAGCATTTTAAATATTAAAAAACTTAGATTTTCACTGGTTCGAAAATTAGTATCGATTTTGGTCTAGAATTCTTTTAGTGAACAAAAACCTTTTTTTACTAAATAGGCGAAACAAAAGAAATGAGTTGTTTTTCAAAAATTGACAAGTGCTTGCAAATTTTGCTTTATTTTGGGCAATGAAAATTTAAGCTATTTTTAAATGTGAATATCTTTAATCGTAAAAAAATGGTGAAACAAAATATATATGAAATTTTTCAAACTTTGATAGTGTTTGTAGAGTTTGCAATATGTTTTTTAGTGGATGAACAAAACTGAAACTAATTCTAAATTTGTGTATATTACTTTTATGCATTGTTCAAGAAAGTGATCTAGGCGGCCGCCTAGGCGCCGTCTAAGCGCTAGGCGCTCAAGCAAACGCCTAGATGACCGCCTGAACCGCTTAAAATTACATAAATTTTATTTTAATATTAATATTTGATTTTTAACTTTATATATTTAAATTATTAAGTTTTATATATGTATACATAATTATAAACATCTTAATATAACTTAAATAAATGTATTTTTCTTACTTTTGTTCATAATTTATAATTTTTTTTATTTTTCTAACATATATTTATACATAATTTTATATATATAATATTTTATATTGTAAACGCCTAAACCGTCTAAAAACCGTATAAGCCCTGACTAAGCGTTTTAGGCGTTAGGCGCTGGATCACTGCCCAAATATCGCCTATCGCTTTCTTGAACACTGCTTTTGCTTTTATGCATATAATTCATATTCTTTATATTCTATCGGATCTTTCTGGGAAACAAACTAGCCATATTTTAATACAATGTACCATTTCCCGGTCAAAAAGACAAGTTCTCTAATCTGACAAGTTAACACATCAGGTTTTTTTTTAGCTTTGTAGCTGATCATGAATTACAATAATTTGGTTACGTAATTTACTAATATATTAACCCATCAAGGCATCAACCATGTGCTCGTTGGCCATTTCTTTTTGTTTATTGAGTATTTTATAGACACGTACATTTATAAGTCTTGTTTCTTAATTATAAAAATAAAGTCTGTGTGTTTATTCTTTTGTTTACACAACGTTTATCATGCATCGCAATTCCTACTCTTTGTATAATACTAATAGAAAAGACGATACGACCGGTGAAGTTTGAATTTTCCAAATTGGCTACCTAACTTTAATAATGCACACTCATTATTTCGTACCTACAATTTTTAAATTATGTCAACAAACTATATAAAGGCAATCGAGAACTCTCTCTTTAATTACAACAGCCACAAACAACAATAACTTTCTCGTGACGTCTATCTCTTTCTCATCATCACCATTACCTTCTTAACTCTCCTCTCTTCCAACAATTTTAAGCCTTGATCTACCTAACAAAAAGAAAACTAATCCAGATATGCAAATGATAAGAACCCTAAGCACGAGGACAAGGAGCCGTCGCGGCGGATACGAGCGTGTAAGCGATGATTTCCACCTTTAGCTTGCTCGGAGCAAAGCTGAGGAGGTCAACTAGCGTCCCGTACTATGCTCCATCGATAAGGCTTGGTGGAGACTTTCCTGTGATTTTGGAAAAGCTTCCAAGCCAAAAACCAAATAAGACAGTGGTGACAAGCAAACTGAGCCATCCGATCTTTAGTTTATTTGATGGTTATCGCCGCCGTAGCAAGAAGAAAGCAACGGCTAAGCCGGAGTTCTCTAGATACCATGAATACCTTAAGGAAAGTGGAACGTGGGATTCGAGATCTAATACTCCTGTGACCTACTTCAAGTAGATGTATATATAAATTATGTTGTGATTTGTGTTCATTTTATAATACTATTTGTGACAAAACTAAATGATACGAATATTGATTATCTCTAATTAAGATTGACAAAATAGAACTCCATGTTAACGATCATTGTGTTTATTCGACATGCAAAGTGCAAACAATAAATATGAGTTTTAAATGTAAGCCATACAGAATGCAACCACAACTTTCACAAAAATGTCTGCTAATTATATACCTCAGAAATAACATTTTATTGGCGGCCTCGTTAGTTTCGTTCATCTTTTCTGGCCAATCCTCGTCTACAAGATTCAAACAAACATTTGAGCAATACGAATTCGAGGCAATTTGCTGAGAAACCATGGATTCTAAAAACCATGGATTCTAAATTTTGTTTCAAGATCTTGTCATCAAATCCGCTAACGGATAAATCAGACATCCCCGGTCTTGGAAAGTTCTTTATCAATCATCTCCAACATAACATCTCAGACGCAGTACTAAACCAGATACAGTCTATTGTCAAAAACATAATTGATACTACTTCTAAGAAACTTTATAATAAATGCCTGGAGCATCTCAAGTGGTCTTCTACATATTGCGATAACGCACTTCAGGAATTGGCGATGAAACTCACTTTATAGAATTCTCTTTTTGATGCGACTAAATGGGGGAGATGAGTGTAAGTTCAGGATACAAGATGTTCAGAAGATTGAATGATTGAATGATTTGATGCTTTTCAGAATGCATGTGATGTTTCCGTAGTGTTTGTCAACAGGTTGCCGTAGACAAGTTTATATAACAATAAACATCTGCTGGTTCTCTTAATAATACCATTTGATATTTTTTCTGACAGGAAAAAAAATAATAATAAGTAATCACTCCAGTGTACCTGTTATTAGATGGCATGATGCTGTTAGATCAAGTTAATTATAAACCATTTTTTCTATTTTCTTGTTTATGGATCGTTCTTTTTTTTTTTGCCATCTGAATTTCATTAGAAACATACAAAAAATATTTGTGGAATATAAAACTAGTCCGAAAAACGGAGACTTGAGCCGGCATATTATAAACCTAACCTCTAAAATTAAATACTAAAAACAAACAATATAAAGATTGACAAAACCTAAACAGCAGCAAATAACACGATTTAAACCTAAACTCAATATTTGACGACTGATTTGGATATGCAAGAGTCATATATTTCTTTTAACCATTTTTTTCGTCTCAAAATTCATGTTTTGCTTACAGTATTTGGAGCTGTTAGTGAGTTACAATCGTACGGTTACGTGATATAGTAATATATAAAACTACAACCATGTGACATTTTGGTATGATAACATACATGTCGTCTAACGTAATTAGTCTTTTTGTTTTTTTGGTCAACAGTCTTGTGTTTTATTCTATTGTTAACACAACGTTTATCATGAAACTAATGCAAGTCGTAGTCTTTATTAATTTATTCTAACGGGACTAAAATAATATAACTAATGAGAAAAGAGGATACGACCAACGAAAGTTCGAATTTCCAAATCGGCAACTTAACTTGAATAATGCACAATTATCATACCTACGATTTTTATATTATATCAACAAAACTATATAAAGACAAACGAATACTCTCTCTTTACAATAACCACAAACAACAATATACTTTCTCTGGACTCCTCTCTTCCAAGAAAAATTCAACCTTAATATTCAACTTCGACACACAAACCAAAAATCCAGATATGCAAATGCTAAGAACCCTAAGCACGAGGACAAGGAGCCGTCGCAGCGGATACGAGCGTGTAAGTGTTGATTCCACCTTTAGCTTACTCGGAGCAAAGCTGAGGAGATCAACTAGCGTTCCGTATTATGCTCCATCGATAAGACTTGGTGGAGATTTTCCTGTGATTTTGGAAAAGCTTCCAAGCCAAAAGCCAAATAAAACAGTGGTGCCAAGCAATTTGAGCATCCCATCTTTAGTTTATTTGATGGTTATCGCCGCCGAAGCAAGAAGAACGCGACGACGGCTAAACCAGAGTTTTCTAGATACCATGAGTACCTTAAAGAAAGTGGAATGTGGGATTTGAGATCTAATACTCCTGTTATCTACTTTAAGTAGATGTGTATGTGTATAGAAATCATGTTATGATTTGTGTTCAGTAATTTTTTGCTTGTGAAAACCTTATTGATATGATTGCTATAATTTAGAATTTACGCAAGTACTATCTTTTCGTTTTTTAAAAAATCAACTGGGATGAACTAGATTTTGGTTTCATTTGACATAAAAAAAAAACTGATAAATTATAGTATTATGTTAGTCATTGCCAACGATATATAGTTACCGGAATTAAATTGACCAAATCTCACTTGGCCTAACTTCAAAAATTCAAATCTAACATTTAAAATTTTTGGAAAAAAAAAAAACTAAAACAAAACATGACAATAGTTTATTGACGTTGTTAGTGGTGTTCATCTTTCTTGGTGCATCCTCGTCTACAAAATTCTAACATAACATTTGAAGGATATATATGAGGTCGACAAAAATTTGCTCAGAAACACTGACTCTTCATAGTCTCAAGATCTTGAAATCAAACCCACTGACAGAGAAATCATATGTTCCTGGCCGTGATAAGATTGGCAGCTTGCAGAAACTATTTGAAATTCACAACTTATGCATATGCTGAAGATTATTGATGATCTATATATATGCATGTGACATTTGCTTTTCGTGTTGCCAACAAGTGTATGTTGGGCTCAAACTTCTAAGATCTGCTTTGGGGGAAGAAAATGTTTGGGCTCTAAACAGTGAACACCCTCGGCCCACTAAGAGAGAGGCAAAATTTTATTATTCTAGACGTATCTGTACTTTATTCCCCGTTTTAAAAATCACCGCCTAACACCGATTATGCCCCGCAAAATAGTTAGATCCATCCTCTCCACCTCGATTAATGACTAATCCCCACCTAGCATCGATTATCCGATTATACCATCTAATCCGATTAATTCCCGCATAATTTTGTATATATCGATTATTTTTGGGACCAAATATAAATCAAATATATATATTTTTGTTATTTAGTCATTTAAATTAAGAGTTTATGATGTTTTACAATAACTAATGTACAAACTTTTAATTAAAATCATAATTTGTTTTCTTAACATTACGTTTTTATGTTTTTACCGTAATTTAAAAGACAATACTATAGCTTTATATTTTATTTAATATTTTTCTTTTCACATAAACATAATTATACATATATTTAGTACCATATATTTTTAATTTACTATTAATTTAATAAAATAACCCAAAAACTAGTCCTCGATTAATCTCTGTTTAATCTCTGATTTTTTCGCTAGGCGCTAGGCCCATCCCAAACGCCCGACTAACGCCTAGCAATTTCTAAAACAGGGACTTTATTCATCGAACCGACCAAATCAAAGAGTGGAAAGAGCCAAGTAGATTCGTTCGTCACATGTACTAATTGACCTCTGACGTGTACACGGACGTCGTCTCCTTGCGGCGCAAGCTTCCCTTCCTTACTAATTTTTTTGTTTGGTAGGTCAAGTCTCTTTACTCTGTTAAGACTTCTTTATTATTTTCCTATTTGGTCATATGTGAAAACAATTTTGGGCATCTGCGTCTATAAAAAGAACACTACCTCTTTCTCACTTTTTTTTTAACTCATCCCCATCACATCTTCTCCCTCATCAGTCTCTTTCACCGGAATAAAATCTTTAGGTCATCGGCAAATTTCATCGGTTTTTTTCTTTGTGGCATATCGATTCTCAAGATCGATGTATCCATCATCCGATTTCTCTTTCTCACCATCGTCGCTGTTCTCAGCGTACGCATCTTTAACGGGGTTCTTGATGCTCTTTAGATCGATGCTCCACGATTTCGTACCGGAAAAGCTCCGATCTTACTTCTCCAGCTTACTCGACCGGTTCTTTACTCCAAAATCGAAGTATATAACGGTGGTTATCGACGAGAACTTCGGACTGAACCGGAACCAAGTCTTTGACGCGGCGGAGATGTACCTCCGGAACAGAATCGGACCAGATACAGAGCGTTTACGAGTCGGCAAGATCCCTAAGCAGAAACATTTCACGATCTCCATCGAGAAAGGGGAAGAGATCCTCGATACCTTCGAGGGTTCCGAGGTGACATGGAGCTACGTTCAATCGGAGAACGAGAAAGGTGATAAAGTGAAACGTTACTACGAGCTCACGTTCGAGAAGAAGCTTAGAGACAAAGTCATGGATTCTTATCTGAGCCACGTTGTAGCCGAGTCAGAGGAGATTAAGCGGAACTTGAGAGTGGTGAAGCTTTATAGCAGAGATGTGTACGCCAGTGATGATGATGATGGTATGGCTGGTGGGAACTGGGGATGTATTAATCTTGAGCATCCATCGACGTTTGATACGTTGGCCATGGATCCGGATGCGAAGAAGAAGATCATCGATGATCTGGAGAGGTTCTTGAAGAGGAGAGAGTTTTATAAGAGAGTTGGTAAAGCTTGGAAACGAGGTTACTTGTTGTATGGTCCTCCAGGAACTGGTAAATCGAGCTTGATCGCTGCAATGGCTAATTACTTGAAGTTTGATGTGTTTGATCTTGAGCTTAGTAGTATTTATGACAATGGTGAGCTGAAGAGGGTTTTGTTATCTACAACAAACCGTTCGATTTTGGTTATTGAGGATATTGATTGTAATGCTGAGGTGAGAGATAGGGAAGCTGAGAATCAAGAAGATGATAAGAGGAGTGGAAAGGTGAAATCTTTTTTGAATTTTGTGATTTGGTTTTGATCTTTTAAGACAATCTATTATTGGTTCTAACTGTGTTGATATTGTCTTTGAGCTGCAGGTGACTTTGTCAGGGATTTTGAATTTCATTGATGGGTTATGGTCGAGTTTTGGAGACGAGAGAATCATCGTGTTCACGACGAATCACAAAGACCGGCTAGACCCTGCTCTGTTACGTCCTGGGAGGATGGATGTGCATATCAACATGTCTTACTGTACAGGTCTAGGATTTAGGACATTGGTCTCGAACTACCTCGGTTTAGATGGCTTAAACCATCCTCTTTGTGAAGAAATTGAGGCGCTGATCGATTCTACTGAAGTTACTCCTGCTGAGTTAGCTGAAGAGCTGATGCAAGATGATGATACCGATGTTGTTCTTCGTGGAGTAATTAGCTTTGTTGAGAAGAGGAAGGTTGAGAGAAGCAAGGGCAGTACTAAGGAGGTTTCTACTTGTAAAGCAATTGATGATGACGAAAAACAGAGTGGTTCTTTGGATTGTGTAAAGAAGAAGAAGAAGAGTGGTAAACAAAAAGGAAAAGGGAGAAAGGCCAAAACTTATTAGATAAGAGATAGCTTTGTGATATATGAAATGGTGTGTTGTGTAACTTGGTACTTTAACATTAAGCCTAATAAAATAAAAGGCTTGTATGGGTTGTAAACCTTAGTACTTTTAACAGAAGCTTGTATGAGGTTATTAAAAATTACTTTTTAAGTTACCAGAACTATTACCAATGTTATTAAAAAATAGTGGAAGGCACTGCAATTTTTCACCATTACGAAAGTTGTTGACAAAACCTAAAAAGCGGCAAAGTAAAGAAGCAATTTAAAAGGTCGTGAGTATGTTCGAGAATATGATATTGCCATAGTGGTTGCCAACAGGATACCTACTTACCGTAGAATAACTATAAATCGATGTTGGTTCTCTTAGTAAAACCATTTGGTATTAAAGCTATTGATCAAATAGTGAGGAACAGATTTTATTCTCTTCAGACACAGGTTCGAAGAAGCATCAGGATGCATGGTTTGTCTTGTTGGTTTGGTTCAAGATTATAAAACTCTACTTGCTCTGCTTTTAAACTCTGTTTTCCTTTTTGCCTTCAGCAGATTTTGTCAAAGGATGCATATAATGTAAACAAGGTTTTTTGGGGATATATGATATGGTCTGTTGTGTAACTTGATGGGTTATGGTCGAGTTTTGGATTGTAATGCTGAGGTGAAAGACAGGGAAGAAGAATTTGTTTACAATTGGAGCAGAATCTCATTGGCCAGGTAAAAATAGAGAAAATTACATGACAATAGTTTTTTTATAAATTAAAATATAAAATAGAAATCCTATGGCAGAACCTCATTGGACAGGTGAGATATGTTTTATAGGATAAAAGATTGATACTGAAACAAAGATTTCAACATGATGATTAAAATATCATTACACATTATTATAATATAAAACTAGGATCAGATCCGCGCTACAGGAGGAATATTTATAGATATATATAATTCTTAACTAAATGACATATGTTACATCTCATAACTATATTATAGTCAATTATGTGAATTATATATCTGTTTAATGAGTTTGGATAAAATAGTATATAAAAAGTGAATATAATACATGGTGATATAATAGTAAAAAATAAAATAAAAATAAAATTGTTTAAACATATAATTATTTAAACAGAATGATAGGTTTAGTACAATGGTGGTTCGATATATATAGAGACCAGGAAAGAGATACAACTTCACAATAAAAACAACATTCAACATTCAGCTATAATGTCAGTACCGAGTAATTGTAGTAGATTCCTGCAGTTCTTACCTCTGCATTTAGGTTTTTTTTTTTTTTCCTAGCTTAGTCATCAGCCAAAGCTTGGCCCTTTGCAGTTGGAACAGCCTGCAAAAGAAGATCGGTTCTTTTTGTGTTTCTAAAGAGTAAAGATTTGTTTGCTTTTGATATTCTTGCTACTTCGATCCTGCTGGCTTCAAGAAGAGGCAAAACAATTATTAAGTTCATCATTTTATTACATAATCAACAAAACAGCAGAGCCTTAAGTAAACGATCAAGTGTGATTTATTCACAATTTCACATAATATGGAGGTACCTAATCCATGAATAAGATATTAATCGATGGGTTAGACAAAGTGCAAATATAACTATATGATATTCTATAAAACAAAGTACGAATAATCTCAAGGAATATTTTAAAAGAAGGAAAAGCACAGATTCCACAAAAACGGCAGAAAAAACAGAGTTTGGTTTCACTGGACAATGTATTTCTTTTTGTCTAATTTAGTAGATGCCATTTTCATTGAGTTAACAAACATTATTGTGTGCTATTATTAGAAAGATATCGAATGTTTAAAGGCATAGAAAGACAAGTAAGACTCTCGATCCGGGATGTTCGAGTATGTCGTGATTCCATAATTCATATTACTAAGTACATCAGAAAAAAAGTTGGAGAGTTGTTTAGTATTATAAGCTCAGCTAATAGATAATAGATATTGTATTTGGTATGAAACTATTTTACGATCAGTCAATGAAGTGAAATTTCAAGAACAACTTTGACAGAGGATGGATTGAAAAGTTTCAAAGCATTTCTGCTTGTACTTGAGATTCAATCTTACTCTGATTCATCAATCTAAGTGTGCCTAGTGAACCTCTTACTGAGACTACTTATAGAGCTTTGACGAAGTTGTGAAGCAAGTGATATACCTGCAACAACAACGACTGTGAGCACATCTCCAATCCTCTTAAGTTTGTGCACACTTTTCTTGTGGGACTGAATCTCTTCAAAGCAGAATCTTCTGCCAAGAGCTGCACAGGATTAAGATTAAGCAACACAACACACTCATCAATTGTACTACAAAAAAAATGCCATGAATCAACAGTATAAGCATCAACAACAAACCCAAAACTCTCCAACAATATACTTCTCTCAAATGAATCTAGACTAAGAACGAAACTAAGATAAATCTAGACTGATTCACAACAGTTACAAAGAAAACTAACCTTGCCGGTGCCCTTCGCCGTCCCCGTAAGTCCATCGGAGATCAATTGCCGTCAAATCCGAAACGTCATATCGAGATTAATAACGATTGGAACCAGAAAAATCAAGGTGAATCGATTGAAATCTAAAGAATCAGAAGAGATTCATCTGTTCTCATCTGTTCATCGAAAAGCTCACTCTCGAGATAAAACAGGGATGATTTCGAAGAGAACGAGCTGTAAGAGGTTGCAAGAGAAGGCGAAGACGATGCTGAAAATGATTTGAACCAAGGCTCGCTTCTCTTCGTACTCCTTGTAAAGCCTCCGATTGAGAAACCAGAGACCGGCCGATCCTAACAGACACAGAGATCCCATCACCACTATCCCCTCGAAGATCGCCCATCCGTAACCCATCTCCGGCGATCTCTCTCTCTCTCTCTCTCTAACAAGAACAAGTGAGAAATTTTGGTTTTCTTCTTGCCCCAATTTCAACAACGTCGCCGTATTGAGAGAAGGCTGTCTCAAGAGCTCTGTCATCGGTGGCCCAAGCTAGACAATTGCTTTTTGGTGAGTAAACCACACATCTAACCATGGTTAGTTAGATTAATCTTTCACTAAACCCTAGAAAATATCTTAACCTTGAGTTAGTCATCATCTCAGCCTCCCTCACCCCATTTTAACTTGGAGAGACTTCGTCTTCTACATTCTTCACAAATCTATTTCGTCCCTCACTGTTAAACCCTAGATCTTCTTCTTCTTTCTCAAAAAATACACATCAAAACAGTTAAATCATATCTATCTGTTGTGTATTTTAATTTTGTGATTTGTATTTTTTTTATTGCTTAGTGATATGTTAAATCATATTTGATGTGTATTTTAATTTTTTGATGTGTATTTTTTTTTATTTTTTTATTCAAAATCGAAAAACTAAACCCAAAAAATAAATTGTAATTACATGCAGGCACTAAACATTTGAGTAATTTTCAGTGTTTAATTACATATGAGTAATAAACTTTTGGATAACATTTGAGTAATTCATTCTTCGAATAATCATATGATGGTCAAATAATTATTCTTTAGTTTCATGCTAACGTTGGTAATGGTTTTTTGATCATCGGCTCCTCAATTACGAAAGTTTTAAAAAAAATGTAAAGAACAAGATATATAACCAAACTGAAAGATTCTATTAGGAAAAAAAAAAGATTATAGAAAATTGGTCAAAAATTAGTTAAAATCTCATTTAAAATGCCTGTTTTGAGCCTGAACGAATAACACCACCACTTTACTACTTCACGTTTCCTTGCGACACAGGTCTTTTACTTTTTTGTTTTGTTCCCTCAAAAATACTTTTGTTAAATTTCTAAATTGGTCTTTTCAAATCAAACGAAAAAGGCAATAATTTTGAGGAAATATAACATAATAATTAAGGAATAGTATTCGTCATGTGCGTCTATATATTGTATGAAGAAGTTATAATAAAACCTTGACAAAAACATTAACTCATCCCATCCATCACTTCTGTAACCCTAGCTAGGTCATTCGACGGAGATATGTTTCCTTCATCCGACTTGTCTTTCTCAGCGTCGTCGCTGTTCTCAGCGTACGCATCCTTAAGCGGATTCTTGATGCTCTTTAGATCGATGTTCCACGATTTCATACCGAAGAATCTCCGATCATACATCACCAACTTACTCGAACGGTTTTTCACTCCGAAATCGAAGAATGTGACTATGGTTATCGACGAGAAGATGGCATTTAAGAGGAACCAAGTGTTCGACGCGGCGGAGATGTACCTCCGAAACAGAATCGGACCCGATACTGGCCGTTTACGAGTCGGTAAACTCCCTAAGCAGAAGCACTTCACAGTCTCGATCGAGAAAGGCGAAGAGATCTTGGATACTTTCTGAGATGGACTTACGTTGAATCAGAAAGCGAGAAAGGGGATAAAGTGGATAAAGTGAAACGTTACTACGAGCTCACGTTCGAGAAGAAGCTTAGAGATAAAGTCATCAACTCTTATTTGAGCCACGTTATAGCCGAATCGGAGAAGGTTAAGGCGAATCTAAAAGTGGTGAAACTTTATAGCCGAGATGTGAATTCGAGCAAAGATGATGATGGAATGGCTGGTGGGGATTGGGGTTGTATCAATCTCGAGCACCCTTCGACGTTTGATACATTGGCAATGCACCCGGATGCGAAGAAGAAGGTCATTGATGATTTGGAGAGGTTCTTGAAGAGGAGAGAGTTTTACAAGAGAGTTGGTAAAGCTTGGAAACGAGGTTACTTGTTGTATGGTCCTCCAGGAACTGGTAAATCAAGCTTGATTGCTGCAATGGCTAATTACTTGAAGTTTGATATCTTTGATCTTGATCTTACTAGTATGGATGATAATGCGGATCTGAAGCGCATCTTGTTATCTACCACGAATCGTTCTATTTTGGTTATTGAGGATATCGATTGTAGTTCCGAGGTGATAGACAGGGAAGCAGAATCCGAATCCGAATCCGAAGATGGTTATGCATATGCAAAGGTGAGAGATCTTTTTGAATTTATCTTTTGAGAGAATGTGTTGGTTCTTAGTTTTGACTGTGATATTGTCTCTGTGTTGTAGTTGACTCTATCAGGGATTTTGAATTTCATTGACGGGCTATGGTCAAGTTTTGGGGATGAGAGAATCATAGTGTTCACGACCAACCACAAAGAACGGCTAGACCCTGCTCTCTTACGTCCTGGAAGAATGGATGTGCATATCAACATGTCTTACTGTTCAGGGCTAGCATTTAGGACACTGGTCACTAATTACCTTGGTTTAGATGGCTTAAACCATCCTCTCTGCGAGGAAATCGAGAAGCTGATCGATTCTACTGAAGTTACTCCTGCCGAGTTAGCTGAAGAGCTGATGCAAGACGATGACACTGACATTGTTCTTCGTGGAGTAGTTAGTTTTGTTGAGAAGAGGAAGGTCGAGCGAAGCAAAACCAAGGAGCTGGAGGATGCTATGCGTAAAGTAATTGATGATGACTACGTAGTTGATGATGACGAAATACACAATGGTTCTAGGAATGGTTCGAATAAGAAGAAAGGGAAAGGAAGAGGCAGAGGGAAAGGGAAAGGAAAAGGAAATTAAGAAGATAAAAGAATTATTATTTTTTATTTAAAATCGGGGGCATTTTAAAAATAAAATACATCTCATTAGGAATCTAATTATATTTTTACTCTGTTTGGTTTGGTGGTTCTTGACAAAAAAAAAAATTAGAATAAAAAATATTTAAATATATGTTTCTATACAATTAATTCTTTTAATAAAATTTTGGTTCGAATAAAATATTTCTGTAAAACAACAAATGCATGTGATCATCTCTTTCTTTCCGTTTCTATATGGGGAATATACAAAGAACAAAAGAGAGAGAGAAAGAGAAATGGAGAAGAGTATCATCAATGGTTGGTCAAGAGAGATAACACAAAAACATGGGGTGTAGCTTTTAAAGAAAAGATTAATAGATATTTTTGGACATTTTTTAAATCTCCTTTTTTATCTCTCACCAATTTCTCATTTTCCTCTTTGCAGAGGTAATTTATCGTTTTTTTTCGTTTTTTTGTTCCTCCATATTCATCATCGTCACCAATGCTTTAATTATGCATGTGTTTCTTTTCGAAAGATGATCGAATCAGTTGATGATTTAGTCATAGATTGTGTTTTGGATTGGGATGTGTTTTGAGTCTGTCATTTTTAAGTCTTATGATATTTGGGGATGTGATCTTTGCAGGCATTTGGATAAGACTTTGGTTCTGTTATTATAAGAACACTCTTTTTGGAGTGCTCTTCTCGCCTGCCCGTATCTGCCTAAATCCACGCCTATCTTAAATACATAACATATCATGTCTCTCACCGTTGGTACATCTATGTTCTTTTTGACCATTGATTAATATTATTATATATATATATTTTTTTTTTCTTTTATGAATCCTTCTCTTTGTTACCTTTCATGACGTGTGTTTTTTTTATGGATCTTGTACTTAATTAGATAATGATGTATGTGTTCTGGAGACACCCAATGTGTGTTCTTTTAAAAAAAGGAGTTGCTCCAAGTTGAGCTGTTCCTTGACTAAGAAGAGAAGAAGTAGCAAAGTGATGTCCGTGGAGATCATCGAGGATGAGCATGACGCGGAGGAGTTAAAGGCGGTTGATGCATTCCGCCAAGCGCTTATTCTCGATGAACTGCTTCCGGACAAACATGATGATTACCATATGATGCTCAGGTAGTTGGCTGTCTTAAACTGTTCATATAATAGATCATGCCAATGAACTAATTAGGCTTAAGCTTGTAAAGTTCTGTATGTGTAGGTTTTTGAAAGCCAGAAAATTTGATCTCGAGAAAACTAAACAAATGTGGTCTGACATGCTCTTATGGAGGAAGGAGTTTGGTGCTGACACAATTATGGAGGTATGTACTGTTGTACACTATGGAGCTTTTATGGAATCTTGAAGGTACGTGCATTGCGATTGAAAATTTATAAAAAAAAATTGTTTGTATGTATATCTCTTAGGATTTTGAATTTAAGGAAATAGATGAAGTGTTGAAATACTACCCTCATGGACACCATGGAGTCGACAAGGAAGGTCGACCCGTGTACATTGAGAGGCTAGGTCAAGTAGACTCTACCAAGTTAATGCAAGTTACGACTATGGATAGATATGTAAACTACCATGTGATGGAGTTTGAGAGGACTTTCAATGTTAAGTTCCCAGCATGCTCCATTGCAGCAAAGAAACACATTGATCAAAGTACAACAATTCTTGATGTCCAAGGAGTGGTACGTAAGACAAATTGAATCTTATAAATGGTAGAAACTATTATCCAATATTGACCAAAAATAGTGTAAATCACTTTTTATGAAACCAACCTATTATACAAAATTCATAATTAAAACTCCTGTGGTCACAATAGGGGCTAAAAAACTTCAACAAGGCAGCAAGGGATTTGATTACTCGTCTTCAAAAGGTCGATGGCGACAACTATCCCGAGGTGAGTTTTGTACTATCATCTTATTATGTCTGATTCTTGGTCACTCGATTTATTTGTTTTTCTCATTTCTTACATGTCATCGGCTTAGACCTTGAACAGGATGTTTATCATCAATGCTGGCTCAGGATTTAGGATGTTGTGGAGCACGGTTAAGTCCTTCCTTGACCCAAAGACTACAGCAAAGATCCATGCAAGTATCTAAAACCTCTTTGCTATCTGTCTGGATGTTCTAGTGAAAGATATTCTAACTACTTTAGCTTATAAAATATTCAGGTTCTTGGTAACAAGTACCAAAGCAAGTTGCTTGAGATAATTGATGCCACGTGAGCTTTACAAAAAACTTCCGCATGAACTCTCCAAAGAGATATAGTATTTCTCTGTGTATAAATATGCATATCATGTTTCCTTGTATTAGTGAGCTGCCTGAGTTTCTAGGAGGTTCGTGTACTTGTGCTGAGAATGGAGGTTGCATGCGCTCGGACAAAGGTCCATGGAACAATCCAGATATTATGAAGGTCTGTATTCGACAAATTCTTTGATATAATATTAGCAACAACAACTCTTATATTGTAGTTAGTTTAGGTCCTTCTCTATGAAAACTAAGCTGATTCTCCCCATTGACCTACAGAGGGTAAATAATGGTGACCACAAATGTTCAAAGAGATCTCAAGCTGAAAATGCTGCAGAAAATACTACCTTTGAGGAAGATATTGTGCACTCCAAGGTCTTGCTTGCCTTGATCTAATCTATATGCATCAATAATCTTTCTTAACAAATATTTTCAGTAAATTCCTTGTGAAACAAGTTGAATGTCACTCATTCATGTTATATCATTTCCCAGGGAAATGACTCTGCAGCTGAGGAAGCTCTTGAAACTGACCACTCACAACTCTCTCCCTGTCAAAATGTCAGAATGACACTACTTTCCTGAAACATGTTGTATATATATGTCCGTATATGGCCAAAGTCCAAAGAATTTGAATGTTTCTTCTACTTTCTCCCCTTGTATCTCAGGTCGTTGTTGCTCACCCAGCATGGAACATACCAGAAGCTCACAAATTTTCCATCTCAAAAGGTAGATCTTGTGCAAACACAACTTAAGACCCAAATACTACTCCTAGTTAAAAAGATTTGAATTTAAATACTTCTCTGTGATTGAACAGGAGATGTTTACGCTATTCAAGAAGCTTGCAAAGCTACAAATGAAATTGGGAGGTCACCTGTTTTCACTGGCGTGATGGCTTTTGTGATGGGTGTATTCACCATGATTAGAGTTACTAAAAATGTTCCAAGGAAGCTGACCGAGTCTACATTATACTCGACCCCAGTTTACTGCGATAACAACTCGATGAACAAGAGCTTAATGCAATCAACATCCACCATCTCAGGGGAGGATTTCATGGCCTTCATGAAAAGAATGGCTGAGCTTGAGCACAAAGTCAACATCTTGAGTGCGCAGCCAGCAACTATGCCTCCTGAGAAGGAAGAAATGCTTAATGCTGCTATTAGCCAAGTCGATGTCTTAGAACAAGAGCTTGCTGCGACCAAGAAGGTAACATAGAAGGAAACTTAATATCACTCGTTCTCATCTCCTCATTTTCACTATGAATTTTATGTTTCTTCCACTATCTCTCCCATTAAAAAGTTCTTGGATCTTCACAGGCTCTAGATGATTCTCTTGGTCGACAAAAGGACCTCGTGGCATACATTGAGAGAAAGAAAAAGAAGAAGAAGTTGGTACGTGTTGATCAAATTCAAGGTCGTCGGTTCGAGTGATGCTTGAGAGAGGGGACCATAAAAAATGTTTTGGTTTCTGGGGTGAGAAAAATTACGGGTCTAGGCCCGAACCTTTTACTTATTCAAAAAAATAAAAATTAAAGGCCATTGAAGACATGAATCATGTGTAGTGCTTACAAAGCATTAATTGGATTTTGTGATAAATAATGTGTATCTATATGTTATTTGTGAGAAGTTAATAACAAAAGTGGCTGTAGTTTAGTGGTAAGAATTCCACGTTGTGGCCGTGGAGACCTGGGCTCGAATCCCAGCAGCCACACTTAAATTTTATTTTTTAAAATCGCTTCGACGAAAGCTCCGTTTCAAACAGAGGGTTTCTTGAAACCAAACCAGAGTAGTTGTAATGACGCACTCTTTAAAGTTAGGTTTAACTTCACCGGCTCTTAGTGGAAACTTCGGTTCGGACAACAACAACAAGATGAAGTCTCCCCCAATCAACGTTAGCCACGTGTTACTTTTCACTGCACCCACGTGCTTAGTAGCCGGTTACTTGATCCATTTAAACCCTCAATTTCTGTGTATTCGTGTACGTATATACCAAGATTAATTCTACTTAATACTAAAATCTTTACTCAAATTTTTTCTATTAGTTACAAAATTCAATTACCAAATATAGTAATAAATAATCCTGATTTGTAAGAAAATAAAAAATATCAACAAGACTTTTTGAGATTTATTTTATTTAAGATAGTTTGTAACTGAAGTTTTTTTTTTTTTTGTAACACAAAAAAAAATATCTAAATCTATCTAGAAAAGAATGTCGTTTTCGTAATTAGAAGACTTGCATCAAACCAAACGTATTTTGCTTCTTTCCTTTGCTTCTTCTTCCTTCTTCTTCCTTCCCTAAACATTCCCATTCCTCCCCTGTATGGGTCTCACCACTTCCTAACTCTTCCTCTCCTTCTCTCTCTTATATCTTCTGTCTGGTTTTAGCTATATCATGAAGAAGCAATCTCAATTCAGATCCAATCATACCCTTGTCCTCTTTATCTGATCATCTTCAACAACAACGAATTTGGCTTCTTTAATTTCAGTTTTTTTGGGGGTATGTTATGTTCCATCTCTTCCTCTGTTTGATAGAGCTTCTTTTTGAGTTTTTTTTTTATTCTGATTACGCTTAAAGTTTGCTTTTTTTTTATTGGGAGTAGTAAGATTGATAGCTAAGTAAAGGTATATGTATAAAAAAAATAGTTGGAGTTTCACTTTTTTTTTAAGACGTAAAGAAGAATAAAGCTTCAATGATTTCACAAAAATTCCTGAAATTTCGATAAATATCTATAAACCCTTTTTCAGAATTTTGCCAATTTGGGGGAAAAATATACTGAAAAGTTTTGGTTTTGTTTTTTTTTTTTGGTTTAGGAGAGAGAGAGAGAGAAATGGCGATGTTGGTTGAGCCACCAAATGGGATTAAACAGAAAGGGAAACATTACTACTCTATGTGGCAAACATTGTTCGAAATCGATACTAAGTATGTTCCTATCAAACCCATTGGTAGAGGAGCTTATGGTGTGGTTTGTTCTTCCATCAACCGAGAGACTAACGAGAGAGTTGCTATTAAAAAGATTCACAATGTCTTTGAGAATCGTGTTGATGCTTTGAGGACGTTGAGGGAACTTAAGCTTCTTAGGCATGTGAGGCATGATAATGTCATCGCTCTTAAAGATGTTATGTTGCCTGCTGTTAGATCGAGTTTCAAAGATGTGTATTTGGTTTATGAGCTGATGGATACTGATCTTCATCAGATTATTAAATCCTCTCAGTCTCTTTCTGATGATCACTGCAAGTACTTCTTGTTTCAGGTAACGTCGTATGTCCTTCCCTTAGTAAGTCTACATTTTTGAGTTTTATCGGTTTGTTGTAATATTGACATTTTGTTTGTTATGTTTAGTTGCTAAGGGGTTTGAAGTATCTTCACTCTGCAAACATCCTTCACCGTGACTTGAAGCCAGGGAACCTCTTAGTCAATGCTAATTGTGATCTCAAGATTTGTGATTTCGGGTTAGCGAGAACTAGCCAAGGCAATGAGCAGTTCATGACGGAGTACGTGGTTACACGTTGGTACCGAGCACCAGAGCTTCTTCTTTGCTGTGATAACTATGGAACTTCCATTGATGTTTGGTCAGTTGGATGCATATTTGCTGAGATTCTTGGTAGGAAACCGATCTTCCCGGGAACAGAATGTCTCAACCAGCTTAAGCTAATCATCAATGTTGTTGGTAGCCAGCAAGAATCTGATATTCGGTTTATAGACAACCCGAAAGCTCGAAGGTTTATAAAGTCTCTTCCTTTCTCAAGAGGAACACATCTCTCCAATCTTTATCCACAAGCCAATCCTCTAGCTATAGATTTGTTACAGAGGATGCTTGTGTTTGATCCAACCAAGAGAATCTCTGTAACAGATGCACTCTTGCACCCCTACATGGCGGGGCTGTTTGATCCTGGATCCAACCCGCCTGCAAATGTCCCAATCGCTCTGGACATAGATGAGAACATGGAGGAACCAATGATCAGAGAGATGATGTGGAATGAGATGCTGTATTACCACCCTGAAGCTGATATCTGAAACGCCTAATCAATCATCGTCAATGATCATCAAGAGTAAGCTTTTTACAGTTTTTTTTTTCTTTCTTTCTACAATGCAGCTTTGATGTTATGTAATATAGCGAGTCCACAAACGCGGAAACAAATGGATAAAAATGCCTGGTGCTTTGATCTCGCCTGGTTTGATGATTTAGTTGCAGTGAGTGAGTGAGTAGTAGCAAGTTAGTAACAGAGTTTGAAATGTTGCTCTCAGTATCACTTTCCCACTTTGTAAATTTGACTGTTTGTTACTAAGTTAAAAGGCTTTGTTCTTCTTACATTATTTTTGAGTTGTTGATGAGTTTACTTCAGATTTTTAAGACCAAATCCTGTATTTTGTAAGTTATTTGTCATTAGATGCTCATACTATATCAAGTAATATGCTACCTTTTAAAAAGCGGACCAACATGTTTTCTCTATTGATTAGAACGGAAAATTGGATATTGTGTCACTTCATATTTTTTACTCTATTTATAAAACAACCAAAAAAATTTCACAAATTTTATTACTTAATAATTTTTAACTTGAAATTAGTGTGTGTATGTATGTGTGTGTGTGTGTGTGTGTTTTTATTTATAGACTATAGTATGCGCCTATTTATCGCAATTCGAATTAGTAAACAATAAACGAAAATATTAAAAAAAATCTTTGAAAACATTAAACATATTATTTTTAGTTCAAAAAAAAACAGTATAAATAAGAATGGAATAATAAGATATAGGGCTGACCTAAACATTAAGAGGGCCCCAAGCACAACTCAACTTGTGGCCCATTAGCTTAGAAAATTAACCTTTTTTAAAAGAAAATTAGTGTTTATAAAATAAACTTAACAATGACATCGACGACAAAATACAAAACTAGTATAACTGTATGTCTGTATCCCACCTGGTTATTGGAACAGTAAACTTTTTTTTTTTTGGACCAATGTGCTGCTGAGTTTTTAGGCCACATAAATAAATGGTATGGTTGGAATAGAAACTCCAGGCCCAAGTTTCTATTTTTGGCTGATGGTCGCGTCAGAAAGGTGTTAACTGTTACCTACTTTGACCTATCTACTGTATAAAACAAGATTTAATGTGTATTATATCTCATCAATTTGTTAAATTACTAGGTTTTGAACCTACGCTACACATGGTTTATTTGATATATTTTGATAAAAATTATATATGATTGATTACGGTAATAGAATATTATCTCATAAAAAAAATTAAAATTTATCTCATACAAAAAAATTAAAATTAGTACTAAGGAAAAAAATTAAATTTCAGATACACAATTTTTAAAAATATAAAAATCAGTTGTGTTATAAAATCAAATCTGATAAAAAAATCATAAATTTAACTTGACGTCGAGACGAGGCAAATCAAACTGATGCCCTCACATATCCTAAACCATGTTCTTTGACCACGAGAAAAACGAAACAATTTTATAATCATGAATTTAACTCGTTTTCATATTTAATTGATCGCTACCACCTATGTTTTCGTGTTTTTTATTCAATGTTTTCTTATTCTACATATTCTTTCTTGTCATTTTCATTGTCAAAGTTTGTGTTAATTTTCATCGTAACTTTTACCGTTTGGTTCTTCTTTATACTCTTTTTCTTCTTCTTCCTCGTCAACTTCTTCATATTCTTCCACTGAAAAACCTTTTTTTAGACTACCATACAACTTGATAACTCATCAAACTCCAAGAACAAAATCATTTCTTTTCTCATAAAATTTGTAAAATTCATGATTACCAGCATAGTGAACACATGCACCCAATTATTGACAATTTTATCCATATACTTATTTGGTTTTAGATCCACGCGTTTAGAAACTTCTCAAACCAAAATCCTTACTTGGTTTATAATATTTTAAAAACATAATAAAATATACTAATAATTATTTATTTAATATGAATCATATGATATATAGAAATATGAGTACACTATAAGAACATATTAATTATAAATAAATAATATAAGTTATATTATATCATCAAATAATATCAACCATATCATATTATCAAATAGCTGTAACCGTATATAACAGTAACCGCTTGAACCGTAACCGTTTAATCGTTTGTTCAACGGTTATGGCTAAGGTTACAAAAATTTCTAACCATAACCGATGATTAATAATCCTTAACCGTGACAACCGTAACCCTGGTCATGCCTATGTATATCTAATAAAATATGTGTGTTTGTCGTCTATCTTTCTTCTTTAAACCTCAAAATTTGATTCAAACATCAAATTAAGGTCTTACAGCTCATATGAAATAAAAAGCACAAATGTGGATAAATAAGATAATTTATGTTTTACATCAATATTTTTAATATTTTAAACTTTTAAATGGTTTCGAAATATAAAATTTGAAACTTTTAAATTTTTTTAATATTTATAATATTTTAAACTTTTAGTATTTAAAAACTTTTTAAAAGTTAAGAATTTTTAAAAGTTTCAATATTTATAATATTTAAACTTTTAAAATTTTTAAATATTATAATATTTTTTTGAAACTGTTTAAAGTTTTAATTTGATCAAATAAAAATCGAGATCAAACTAAATAAAACTTTTAAACTTGGACGCCTGATAAATCAAGTTTTCCTGCTCATTCGTTGTTGGAAACATATTAATCTTATTTATACTTATTTTGAACCATTGTCTAAAAAAATTCCAGCCGATGTGGGATATTGTGCTTAGTTCTTTGATTTCCATAAATTTAATCTTTGATTTCCATAAATTTAAAATTTTTCCTTTTTCTAAAAAATTCTGTAAATTTAAAAAAATGTTAATAAATGACATGTAATTGTTTAAAATAATTCTTAATATAGAAAATTCTGGAAATTGTATAAAATGTTAATAAGTGATATGTTAAATTTCCATTGGTTGTTTAAAATCCTATGTGTACGGATTTAGAAGCTTATAGCTCCTACTTTTTATTAGTATAGATGATTAATTAAAGTTTCTGTCTAAATTTTGTGTTTTTTTTTTCTCGACATTAATATGCATTATTACCTAGTTGTTATACATAGAACTAGGTGATACCTCGTGCTACAACACGGGATTAAATATTTTGTTAGTTACTTTTTTTTGTAATGTAGTTTTTTATTTTTGACGTATTTTCTTTGTTTATATATTGTTTATTTGTATATTTGGGGTTATACAGTAAATTGGAAATCTTAATAGAGTAAGTAGTTTGTAAAATGTAGTTTGTCATGGAAATAGATACACCGCAATATCGGATAGTAGTTTTGTAAGAGAATAGACACTCCGCAATATTGAATAGTAGTTTTGTAAGAGGATATACACACCGCAATATCAGATAGTAGTTTTGTAAGAGTATGAGTTTTTCTTTATTTTGGTTTATCGTCAAAAGATGAGAAGTTGCTTGTTAAATTTTAGTGTGAGATATTTCAATAGTTAGGAAACCATTGTATTTTTAGTGAGATTAGGTATATTTAGGTTATCATTTAGAAGTTAATATTTAATATATCAAATCTCAGCAACATCGTAAAAACCAATTTAATTTATAGTTTGATAAAAATACATGTTTTGACGGGTTTAACTCAAAAAAAAATATATTTTAAAATTTTTAAGAGTAAAAATATTAATATTACTTAAATATTTATAGACTTAAATATATTATAATATTTTAAACTTTTAACGGAGTTCAAATATTTATAATAATTTAAACATTCTATAAAAATTTAAATATTTATAATCTCTTAAAAAATTTTAAAAAACGTAAATATATTATAATATATTTACTTTTTAAAAGTTTAAATATGCTCAAATATAGAACCAAATTAAACTGTTAAATTTGGATACCTGATAAATCAAGCTTCCTGCTCATTTGTACGCAAAACATATTAGTCATATATTTATAGTGATTATGAACTATATTCCAAAATATTTAGTCGATGTGGGATATGCAGTACACATTTTCTGTAAATTAATTTATAACTTTACTCAAAACATATTAGTCATATATTTATAGTGATTATGAACTATATTCCAAAATATTTAGTCGATGTGGGATATGCAGTACACATTTTCTGTAAATTAGTTTACAACTTTACATATATATAATTTCTGCGTTTTTTTATTCTTTCCATCTATACTAATCATAATTAATTACTATGATTTTGTTAAGGAAATATTGAAAAATCTAAACTAAATGATGATTTGTTTTTATTTAATTGTATTAAGTTGATTTTATGTTTCTGTAAATATCTCACAATATAAAAGCAAATCAAATAAGTTTACATATATATACAATTTCGTATTTAATCTATTGATTATTTTGGAAGCAACAAAGTCACAATCCATAAGTATTAAAGATTTCTCATTATTATTAATATTCATAATAATTATAGGGATTAAGTATGGTAATAGTTAATATCTGATATTATTGAAGCCATTAAATACTCGAATACAAGTTTCCTTATTTATAGGGATAAGACCTTGTTTGGTTGTGTGAATAATTATTCTTGAATCAAACCAAATACACGATCCGAATAGTATTAACCTGGATTACAAACGGATCCGCGTGTAGATTTTTGTTCTATTACCAGGTTAAAGAAGATCCGTGTCCCGACCCGGTCATAATTAAGTGGGCGATTAAGGGGTATAATAGTCATTTATTGAAATCGAAACTATAGGGTAATTTAATTAAATTAAGTGATTCTCTAATCATTTTTAATGAAAAACGTAACAAAACAAAGTCACGGTATAATTTGAGTTTAGTGGGTACTTCTGCTTTAATAGTATAGATTACAAAAAAAATTAGTTGACAAAAAAAATTACAAACTTTTATTATTTCTCCAATTATATATATATATATATATATATATATATGTATAAGATACATATTCCAATGAGGATGAATATTTCATGTCCAATCAACAAAATTTCTACTTCGAAATGTATTGATACATTATCACTGATTTATTATGCACATTGTTTTCGTTTTTATTTTGAATTCTTAATTTCTCCAAAGTAGTACCATTACAAAGTTTGAAATTTTGAATGTTATATTGTAGAAGAAACTGATTGTAAATTATCTTAAATATATCTACGCACACTCGTACACACACACACACACACAAAAAAAAAGAAAAAAAAAGCAGTTGACATGCTGAAGATGCATGTTAGCCTTTCAAAAATTATCCATTCAAAGGATCATTATATTGTTAGCTGATGAATTATAAATAAATTTTACCTCTAGTAAGGAAAAAAGGATATAATGAAGAACAAGTGAACAACCCACTCCAAATATGTAATGCATGAAAGTATGTTATTCACTTTATTTGATGGATACCGCAAGTATGAAGATTAATTGGATAAAAGCATGTATTTCCACCCCATTCTACTCAGTATCATTTAATGGGGAATTGGTAGGGTTCTTTCCGGGCAAGAAGGGGTTAAGACAAGGAGATCCAATTTCCTCTTCATTGTTTGTGTTGGCTATGGACTTCTTATCTAAACTTCTAGACATAGCAGCTGCTGAAGGTTCTATTCGCAAGCATCCTCTCTGTATGGACCCTATTGTCACTCATCTCAGCTTCGCAGATGATGTTCTCATTTTCTTTGATGGTTCAGAGTACTCTTTGCACGGTATTTTGGATGTTTTGAGAGAGTTTCATGTTGCTTCGGGTTTGGATGTCAACCTGAGTAAGTCATGTCTTTTTCTTGATGGGAATAACTTGACCATGTCTAGAATTCTTGCTGCTAGATTTGGTCTAACTCAGGGTTCTCTTCCAGTAAGGTATCTCGGTCTACCTCTATTACCACACAAACTGAAACCGCTTGATTATCAGCCTCTTATTGACAGGATCAAAGCTAGAATTTCCTCATGGAAAGTCAGGCATCTATCTTTTGCTGGAAGACTCCAGTTAATACAATCAGTTTTGTACAGCATCATCAATTTTTGGGCTGCGGTTTTTCCACTTCCCAAAGGTTGCTTGGATAAACTTGAGCAAATCTGCAGTGCTTTTTTGTGGACAGGTGCTCCTAACTCTGCTAGAGGTGCCAAAGTTTCTTGGGATTCAGTCTGCACTCCAAAGAGAGAAGGAGGCTTGGGTCTTCGAAAGCTGCAAGATTCTAATGTTGTGTTTGGTCTAAAGTTGATATGGTTATTGTTTGCTGGTGGAGGTTCTCTTTGGGTTTCATGGATTCACAAGGTCATAATTAGAGGAAGACTATTCTGGGATACAGATTTTCAGAATTCTGGAAGCTGGATTTGGAAGAGGTTGGTCAAGCTACGCTCTCTAGCTAGACCTCACATTTC
>NC_025685.1:21076887-21079547 GCF_000633955.1 Camelina sativa | reverse complement strand
AGTATGAAGATTAACTATTACATTTGCTTTAACAAAAACAGAAAAGAAAACTATTACTCTCGTTTCATTTAGCACAAAAATTCATTTAGACAATTAATCAGAACAATTAGATAAACTGGTTGGACTTTAAAATCTAGTTTTCGTATATAATTTGAGATAATTAAATGTCTTTTATAAATTCAATAACAAAATAGAAATAATTTTCTTTACGCACACACATGACATAAGAAAATCATCTGATGACAATCGTGTGATTTTTTTTACTTTTTAAAGATGCAGAGAATCAAATCACTTTTAACAGAGCACATGACCTGTAATCTTGTACAAAATCTTCTTCAACAGAAGTAAAATAAAGCTTTTTTTTTTCCTTGCCTCTTTAAGGCTTTGCTTAGTGGTGAAGTAGTACATAATAGTAGCTCTTTCTTTGTTTTTCTATATACTATATAGTGTAAGTATTCGCATATTAAACTATTGCCGACCTAAAAAAAGTAAGAAACTTCTAAATCACTAAAATATTGCTTGAAACACTGAAAGTCTGAAACTATTACTCTTCAAGACTTGGTATCTCATTTTTATGGAAAATATACTTTTATTATTTAGGTATTCGACTTTTAAAGACCTTTTACAAAAATGAATAACGCGAGCTAATTTCTATGTTTTGAGTTTTCTGTATTGATTTTTATGGCTAAGCTTTAAAATAGGTCAGAATAAGTTTTCATTTTGTTTTGAGACAAACAAAGTATGTAAATAGAAAAAGCTTTCGAAATTTATATTAAACGAGCCGAAAATGCTGACTTACAAGTCATTTGTAAATTAATCAACTCAATAATCATAAGATAAGTGACATCATGGATATGTCATTACATGTTTAAACTTTTATAAAAGAGGTTCAATGAATATAAAATAAATCGTTGTTTGGGAATATTCCTCATCAATTACATCATTGAGATATTTAATTGTCTAAAATTCATTTAGACAATTAATCAGAACAATTAAAATTCATTTATTTAATTGTTCTTTTAATTTTAAATTAATGAGAAAATTATTTTTCTTTTAAAAAAGGAATGGTCCAATTTAAGGTCTGACCTATGAGCTGTGGTTGGTTGCATGCAGTGACTTTGTTTTTAATTTTTTTTATTAACTGTTACTTTTCTCCTCATCTTTCCACTCTTCTCTTTTCTTTCTCAAAGTTGGAGGCCAACAATTTGTGACTCAGTAAGCAGCCCTTTTTTTTGTAGTACATTGTTTATAAAAAAATTCATGTCTAATGCCTAGTCGTATAATACATCACTACTTTTTGTGAATAAATATATTGACTTTTCAGGTAATCTGGTATGTATTATGCTGTAAACGGTTTAAACAATAAACTATTAATTTCTCTTGGGTCAATTCAGTTTTGTTTTTAAATGGGTTAGTTCGTATATGAGTTTTTAACGTTTTAGCATCTGTGAACAGTTCTAGGAATCGAGTCGACATATATAGTCATGTTGCCTAATGCCTATTAACTTGAGTACTTGACAATACAAATAGGTTTTAACCACATCTAATTTGCAAAGTATATGCTAGTGGTACTTTCACAAATCTTAATAAAGAAACATTAACATAATAAAAAAAAATTAAGTTAAAAATTATGATGGCCCCTTCCAACCTAACGTTGCATTGTCTTATCTTATTGAATCATGAAAACATACTTAATATGTTTTCTCATTATTAATACTTGATACGTAAACCGGGACGTCATTGATAAAAGCAAAACACTTAAACTTGAAAATAATAATAACAATTAATACAATTTCTGACAAAGAAAGATTCCCTAATACATGGTGGAGAATTATATTGAAGGAAATTTTTGTTAAAATACTGTCTTTTTGATACCAGAAAATATTTGGGGGGAAGCCTTTTTGTAAAGAAACAATTATTTTTAAAAAGATTGTGATGTTTTTGGAAAACAATTTTTAATGGTATCTTAGAATATTCCTCTTAAAATAATTTAATTTAAGGATTCACATATCATTTTGATAAAAACTCATCAATAGAGAAATAATGTTAATAGGGATTTCACCTAACCCAAATGCGGTATTTGGCAATTATTCGTCATTTTCATTTCCGATTAAGGAGTGATTTTGATAGATTTAACAATATTTTATACAATTAAAAAAAATTGTTATAATGAAGTTCCAGAAGAGATGAGCTATGGACCCATGTGATTATTGTCCCCTGCCTCTGCTTAGAGGTTAAGTGTTAATCACCTTTATGTATGTATTTTTGTATATACTAATGTTTCTTTGGCCAAATAGTTAAAGTATAGTTTAATTTTAAATTGGAGCTTTGACGTTTATTAAGAGCCGCTCATTGAGAACATGGATTGTGCAATGCACGTGGTCTCGTACGGTGCAGATCTATAAAAGAGATTCCCGTCAAAGACGGTGTCGTGCATTGTAGTGTAGTTGGTGAATTAGATTAATACTTCAGCAACGGTAACTCAAATGTGTATCAGGTGAAGTGAAACTGTTAAAGTTGTGTCAGCAGCCTTTTTACTCACTTTTATAAGTTACTAGGATTCGGGTCAGCGCACAGTGCAGACACAAAAATAAATTAAATAAACTATAAGAGGAAAGACTTTATAATCAAATTAATATGACGAAATATTTTAAATTGTA
>NC_025685.1:21053149-21074821 GCF_000633955.1 Camelina sativa | reverse complement strand
AATTAAAAAAAATTGTTATAATGAAGTTCCAGAAGAGATGAGCTATGGACCCATGTGATTATTGTCCCCTGCCTCTGCTTAGAGGTTAAGTGTTAATCACCTTTATGTATGTATTTTTGTATATACTAATGTTTCTTTGGCCAAATAGTTAAAGTATAGTTTAATTTTAAATTGGAGCTTTGACGTTTATTAAGAGCCGCTCATTGAGAACATGGATTGTGCAATGCACGTGGTCTCGTACGGTGCAGATCTATAAAAGAGATTCCCGTCAAAGACGGTGTCGTGCATTGTAGTGTAGTTGGTGAATTAGATTAATACTTCAGCAACGGTAACTCAAATGTGTTTCAGGTGAAGTGAAACTGTTAAAGTTGTGTCAGCAGCCTTTTTACTCACTTTTATAAGTTACTAGGATTCGGGTCAGCGCACAGTGCAGACACAAAAATAAATTAAATAAACTATAAGAGGAAAGACTTAATCAAATTAATATGACGAAATATTTTAAATTGTATTTTCGATTAATAATATGGTCGAGTACTAGCTATTCCCATTTGAATAAAAAATATGTGGTATGAGTTATAATTTAATATTTTATGTTAATATCCTTGTTGTTTCAATTTAAATAGTTTATCATTTATTAAAATAAGGGTATTAAACTACACGCTTTTATTAATTTGTGTATTAATCTACCAACCAAAAATTATAGATTCAAATATATATGATTAATCATAAATTATCTTTGAGTGTTTTTTATTTTCTCTAGACATATAGGAGGTCATTTTTTATCTCTCCGCCTCCATAATTTTTTTATAGTAAGCTTCATATTTACAAATACTGTATAGATAATCAATTTTAGTTAAAAATATACATGACTTTCAACCCAAATATATATATATATATGATTAAGAAACATATCAGAGTGTTTTCCTTCAAAACTGTAGTTTAAATGGGAAGCAAGGAATACGATTACATTAAAAAAAATTCAAAAGAGAAAAACATATCTTTACTTTTGATGATAAGATGGTGCTCAACTATACAAGACGAGGTCGTTCATTTATTCTTTTATTTTAAACTGGAAGCAATATTATGGAATATGTCAAGCATCCTCGTAGCATTGATATATACCGTAAAAGATTTAATTTTACGAATATAGTATATTTATGTGTAAATTATTGTTCTGAAATTATTTTAAACTCGGATTTTAAACTTAAATATAAATGTATTGTCATATAAAATTCTTTTAATGTATTATATGAGTTATATCACTATACATATTTCAATTTTTAAAAAATTACTGTCACATTTTTTTCAACGAAAATTACTTTATTCACTTTTTTAAAATGTAAACAAATACCCAAACAAATAAAATACCGATTTAAAATATTGAAAAATCAAATTTAAAACCACTCTAAACATATTTCACAAAATGCTTTAAATAAAATTGCCCTAGATATATGCTTAATATCACTTTTGATTCACTACTAATAATGTACTCAAAACCATTGACTGAGAATTATGGTACTAACAAATATTACATTAAAGATTATACTATGTAGTTTTCTACTAATAAAGATGCAATTTTCAAGACTTTGACTGTTTTTGTCCTAATAATAATCTTGATTATCTGGTCAAGTTTAACCTACCTATTTGTCCACCGTACAACATATCATTAATCCATTACACCATTCAAAATTTAATACAGTCTTACCACTATCAAAGTACGGTATATCATTTACCAAAGAAAAAAAAAGCAACCACCTACTGACCTACACAATAAAAAAAAAAATACAATTAATAAATTGTAATAAAACGATGGGCGCGTATTCCAGCTTTCCACCATCCATTATTTCCTAAAAAACAATACACAAGTGGATGAGATACTTGAGATTTGGTTTCTATATAATCCACAACAGACCCTTCATCAAAAACCTCTTTCCCCTTCACACATCTTCTCTTCCTTATCTCCTTAACAAAATCTTTATTTATCTTCCATCTCCTCTGTTTTTTGCATCTTCTCCACAACAAAACATCTTCATTACCTCTCCTCTGTTTTAATATTTTCTTCTTTCTCTGTTCTGTCATCATCAGAACACAAAAAAACATATTCAGACCGTAAAACCATAAAAACCAAGTCTTTGATGTTCGGAAACTGATGACTCCGGTTCTCTGCGAAATCCTGCTCTCTGGGCTCACGGTTAAATCTGCTCTCCGCCGTAGAACCCATCTCGTTCAATCTTTCTCCGTCGTCTTCCTCTACTGGTTTTACAACGTTTCATGAATTGTTACAAACTCCAAATCTAAATCATAAAGTTAAAATTACATACAATATTCATTAATTTTCAGACAACGTAAAAAAAAAACCATTAAGATCTGTCCTTTGTAATTTTTGTAAGTTTTCTTGTTTTAAAAAAAATATCAATGGCGTCATCAAGCAGCACGTACCGGAGCTCTAGCTCTTCCGACGGCGGTAATAACAACCCATCTTCAGACTCCGTCGTCACCGTCGACGAGCGAAAACGTAAAAGAATGCTGTCGAACCGTGAGTCTGCACGTAGGTCAAGGATGCGTAAACAAAAACACGTTGACGATCTAACGGCTCAGATCAATCAGCTGTCGAACGACAACCGTCAGATCTTGAACAGCCTCACCGTGACATCTCAGCTTTACATGAAGATCCAAGCCGAGAACTCTGTTCTCACCGCTCAGATGTCTGAGCTTAGCACCAGGCTCCAGTCTTTGAACGAGATCGTTGATCTCGTTCAATCCAACGGTGCAGGATTTGGTGTTGACCAGATCGACGGCTGTGGTTTCGATGATCGTACGGTTGGGATTGACGGATATTACGATGATATGATGAGTGGTGTTAATCATTGGGGTGGTTCGGTTTACTCTAACCAACCCATCATGGCTAATGATATCAATATGTATTGATTAATAAAATTAATTAAGGATTAGTATCTCTTATTATTATTGTTGCCCCTCCTTTTTTGTTTTTTTTTTTAAGTTTAGCTTTTTGTTTTTTTGGGTTGGTGTGATGATGTAATTATAGTACATGCATCTTTGATTGGTTGGAAGGATAAATATCAACTTTATATATATATATATATATATATTTGGGGCATATATATGAGTTGTATACTTTGTCATGTATTGGTGTGTGTTTTGTTATAATTATATGATTGATTATGTTTATGTTATCATGATTTTGTCTTCACTTTAATTATTCCAATTGTTTTTGAGATATGGTTTGTTTATAGTATTATAATCAATATTTTTAAACAAAACTATGATTATAAACATACTAATTACTAGTAGTTGTATTTCCCTATTTCGAGAAAAACACCTATTTGGATTTGTAATTTAATAAGAAAGACAAACACACATTTAAGAGAGCTTTTTGGTTGATGGTTTTGGTTCATTTTGAGATGCAATTATAAGTATTATGTACGGTATGTTATTTGATTAGTTATTTTGGGGTTTTGTACTCTTTTTTTTTTTGGGAGTGAAAATACAATTTTCATTTCATAATAAACTTATACCTGATTTGGTACAAACGATAAAAGAGTTGTCTTTAATTTGCTAATGCATCAGCTTAACTATTAAACTTCCTAGAAATAAAGGAGAAGCTAATTTTATGAAAACAAGAGAATATAATTAGGATATCGTGAAGAATTCTAGACTTCTATCTGAGGAATCTCCGATTTGATTACTACAATCATTTGTTTAGAACTAGAATCAAGTGAAATGACATTTTTTAAAGGTTTAATTTTAACATGTAAAAAATATATGTCAAATTTTAAAAAATTAACCAGCAGTCACCAATGTCACTGTTAACTTTATTGAATAAAAAATTATATATTAAATCATCGACTTGTATTTTTGCAAGCCAAGGTAAACTTGAAAAAATTGTTATATTGATGGTTTTTTCTTTGCATAAAACATAGATGATCAAATCTTAGGGTTATCATTATTTAGAAGTCTATTAAAACCTTCCTCAGTTAAACATTTTCGCTATATAAAAGGACGACAGAAATTCATAATAATCAATTATTGTTTTTTTTATATTAAAGCACTATTCATATAAAAGGACAGTATTTCAAATGATTCAATTTTTATATTAAAGCACTATTCATATAAAAAGGACAGTATTTCAAATGATCAATGATTTTTCTTAAAAAAATTTGATGGCAGTATATGTGAAAAGTATATATTAAAGTTTATTGTACGAACGCAAAACGTTTATAAAAACATGATGGTGTGTATCTTAAAGATTTTCTTGTATTTATTACATATGTGGTCAAGAAAACATTTAGTGTCAATTTAGTTTAATTGCTTTTTCCTTGCATTTTTGATATATTGTACACTTGTATTACTATGATTGAATAATAAGGCATATGTTATCTCTTTAATCTTTTTCCCTTTTTATATCCTATTATTATAAATATATATAAAAAGTTGGTCTTGTGTGTGTCTTTACGATTTCAATCTTAACTTTATGTATGTCACAGGCATAAATATGAAAACGAAATATAAACATCATTAACAAAAATAAAATAAAAATCACTATTGGCTGTCTTAATCTTCCGATTGTATATGTGAAGCTACACACTTGTTGAAAATAATTGGCTGTATCTTCCGATTTTGTTTAATTTACAATACATATAATCCAAAAAGTGATCTCATCACTAACGATCGGCTATTGTTTTTCGTATATGTCATGACACAATTATTAGGTTTTTTTTTTTTTTTGATCAAACGAGACAATTATTAGGTATGTATGACTACGATATATGTGTGTGTTTGGACTTGGTGCGTACACATGTGATACATGAGCATCTCGTCTCATCCTATTGTTCGTCTGGATTTAAACCATCTAAAATATATAGTTCAAACTTGGAAAATATCGTGTATCTCATGAAAACAAGATAATATTTATGGAGCAAATCGAAAATTATGGTAACAAAGCAAACAAAGAAATAATTAGGGATTATATGATAAGTTGTAACTTTGAAAAAAATCCAGTGCTCAAATTAAAACTAAAATCATGCGAGTATCGGAGAAGTTTAAAATTGATAATAAAATCCAATTGTATTTTGTTAATTATTGCTTTAGCCCATATTTTACTAAGCCTAATCAGCTTTCCAGTTTCAAAATTTGGCCCATTTAGTTATAGCTGGTCCGTTTCTTAACTTAAACAAATCAGTTCGCTTCTCAATTTCAATTTACAGAATTCTAATTGAAACTTTGTTATATGTGTTTTATAAAGCACCATCAAATCTCTGAAGTTTCTCCCTCTAGTCTTAGACTGCGGAATCAGACAAATCACTTGGTGACTGGTGAGCCATTTGTTATGGAAAAATGTAGAAACCTTTATCTATATATTGGAATCAGTGTTAATTATTATCATTTTATTTTATTGAATCAGTGCTAATTAACATCAGTTTATTATTGATAGTAATTTGTATCTTTTATTTAATTGATGTTTTATTTTGTATCATTTTATAAGCGATGCTTATAACAAACTAGAAAATACAACGATTATTTATTGATGTAAATATGTAGATTTGTATCAATATTTTAAAAATGATGCAAATCAATATAGATTTGTATTAATTTATTGAATTGATGCCAAACTATTTACTGATAACATCAATTACAATGCTATATCATTTATATTTGTCTCATTTATACATAAGAGATTCAAAATAATATCACTTAGGTTTGTGATACAATTTAAGTGATTTAATTCAACTTATTTTTGTAGTGTCATCAAGAGAGTTCATGCTACTTCAAATGTTGATCAAACGATGAAACCTAAATAGTCTGACATTGTTAGTGTTTTTTCATCTATAAAATTGTTGTACTCCGTAGTAATTAATTTAAAAGAATAATAATAACACTATTATAAACATACTGTTTATCTTTCTTTTTTTCAACATACTATACTGTTTATCATTTTATATCATAAACCCATTAATTAAACTGTCTTTTTTTCTTATGCTTCTAGACATGGCTCTGCATAGCAAACATATAACTTAAGGATTCTATTTTGGGCTTTTGTGTTCTTGATCATTGATTAGTTTCTAGAAAGAGACCATGTCAAGAGTCAAGAAACTAAGTGCAAGTAGGACTCGCAACACGCTTTTGAAATGCTCGTAGTTATTTTATTCACCCTTTAGATTTGCTTTTTACCTGCATATCCATGTTCTATGATAGAAGACAAAACCCCTTTTGCATTTTTTTATTGTTTATAAGTCAACAAACAAATGAAATTTTGAGGGATATTATTAGTTGTTATCGCATTTTTGTCAAAAGAGCAGTTAGAAACTGTTCCTACTCTTTGTCTCTTTTTCTTAAAAAAACCTTCACAAACATTGCTAGACTATTATTTAATCACGACCAAGTAAAACTATACAATGCATTTCTTACAGCTAGGTTTAAATCTTAAGTGTCAATCCTGGTCTTGTGTGTTATTTTCTATCTAATGGAATGATAACACATCTTTGATAAAAAAAAAAAAAGTGTCAAAAACTACAAAACGCGTTTAATATTTGCCGCGTGCGTTGTGACCGAATCACACCTTGTATATAATTTTATTTAACTTAGGTGAATCAACTAAATATTAGATCAACCTAATTTTGTCACAAATTTCATCTTAACATTTTAATCTCATCACTTTTCACTTTTGGTTCTATTTTGGCTCTATCAAATTAAACTGAGTTTAAACTTTATACAAACCTTAATAACTAACAAATTATTATAATAACCAAAATGGAGGTGAATTAGTCAAACAACTCATGCAAGTTTGGGACATTTGGATACCGAACCGAAGATTTTGTATAGTCTCTTTGAATTCACACCATTTTTTAAAAATGTACGTATTGTCATATTTTTTCATTTATTTATCTTAATTAATGGGCTCCATTCAAGGTACCAACTCTATTGCCTTTGCTTTTTCCTCTCCATGACGCCAAAATCCACGAACTCTCTCTCGCCTTAGTCGCCTATATATACTTTCGATTCTTCTTCTCCTCTTCCATATCTCTTACCATCACAAAGTCATCTGTCTCCTTTCTTCTTTCTTGATATAGCTAACCGAAACTGACAATGGCAAGAATCGGAAGCTTTCTCGTTCTTCTATATCTTACTTACGCTTTTACTCTCTGCATCTGCCACGACGACGAGAGTAACTATGGCCGTGAGAGAGGGAATCTCTTCCCAGGTTTCTACCGCAGCTCGTGCCCTAGAGCCGAGGAAATTGTGAGGTCAGTTGTAGCCAACGCTGTTGCAAGGGAGACTCGTATGGCTGCTTCCCTCATGAGGCTCCATTTCCATGATTGTTTCGTTCAGGTATTGAAGAGTTCTTTTTAAGTAACTTTCTCAAAAAGTTAACGACTAATGTTTGAGACTAATCTTCTCTAATTTAATCTGTTTATTCTGTGTAGGGTTGTGATGGATCGTTGCTTTTAGACACAAGTGGGAGTATAGTTACTGAGAAGAACTCAAACCCTAACAGCAGATCGGCCCGCGGGTTTGAAGTTGTTGACGAGATCAAAGCTGCACTGGAGAGTGAATGCCCTAACACTGTTTCTTGTGCTGACGCCTTAACTCTAGCTGCTAGAGACTCCTCTGTTCTTGTAAGCCACTTTATTTTCTGCCTCTGTCTCTATTCCTTTTTCAAAATTTTCGAGATCTGATTTGGTTTGGTTTTGTGTGTAGACTGGTGGACCAAGCTGGATGGTTCCTTTGGGAAGAAGAGATTCGACAAGTGCAAGTTTGAGTGGATCAAACAACAACATCCCTGCACCTAACAACACTTTCAACATAATTGTCTCGAGATTTAACAATCAAGGTCTTGACCTCACCGACGTTGTTGCTCTCTCCGGTAAGCTTACTTCACACACAAGACAAAATTTTACTTTTTTGGATTTACTTCAGGCTAACGTTAAACCTTCAAAGACAATTTAATCATAACCTTACCCACATTTTGTTCAGGGAGCCACACCATTGGATTCTCAAGATGCACTAGTTTCAGACAAAGACTTTACAACCAATCTGGAAACGGAAGTCCCGACACAACCTTAGAGCAATCCTATGCTGCCAACTTGCGTCAAAGGTGCCCGAGATCCGGTGGGGATCAAATCCTGTCGGAGCTTGACATCAACAGTGCCGGGAGGTTTGATAACAGCTACTTCAAGAACTTGATCGAGAACATGGGACTGTTGAATTCCGACCAAGTCTTGTTCTCTAGCAATGAACAATCGAGAGAGCTCGTGAAGAAGTATGCAGAGGATCAAGAAGAGTTCTTTGAGCAGTTCGCTGAATCGATGGTCAAGATGGGGAACATCTCTCCCTTGACAGGTTCGAGTGGTGAGATCAGGAAGAACTGCAGGAAAATTAATAACTCTTGATTTTGTAGTATTGAATGGGCATAATGGAAATGAGAGGAAAGATATGTTTGTGTTTTTTTTTTTTTTTGTATGAGTTTGCATGTCTAAGAATTTGTATTTGTATTTTGTGAGTTTAAATTATTTAATTTCTATAATTAAAAGGTTATTTATATAATCATGTTGTTAAAGGCCAAATGGATCATGATTATACAATGCTCTAAATAGGGCTATTAATTAGACTAGCGCAAAATGGTCATGAAAGTAGAATATATAGAAATATAATTATATACAAAATATAATTAAATAAAATCTTTAACAATAATCTTGAGAAGTTGAGTGTTTAGTTAGTTATAGTATGTGATGTTCAAGTTCATTCTACTTAGCATTAGTATATGCTGTTGAAGGTCATTCTACTTCTCATAATTATTTAGTTTTGAAAGAAATTGATCGAACCGCTTCTTATTTCTTTTTCTTGTTCGAATAATTTTAAAATTATGATAGATTAAAAGAAAGATTTGTATTTGCCAATTATTATTAAGTAAACAAAATATCGAATTGTTTTTTTGCCATGACACTACACATAATTTTTGTATTAAATTAGTCAATTATCCTATACATTTTATGCGCTTTTATTCAATTTTTTTTTTATATAACCAAAGACGATTAAATATTTAGATTTTACGATTATCGTGCAATCTTTTTTTCTACTTCTCAATTCTTTAGAACCATAGGGTAATCATTGTGTTCTTTAACCAATTTACAAGCTTAATTCACAATTCTTTCCGTTATTGCAGTCTTTTCAATGGAAATGAACACATTTTTTGAATTTCCTAACTATTATTTGTTTTGATTTTGATTTAAATATATACTTCGTGGATTTCATCGACTCAACTTAGTTTGTTTATAACTTATTCTAAAAATAGATGATAAATATAAGGAAAATTACCTATAATAATACATAAAGTAGCCAAATTACTATAATAATATGTTTCAAATCCCTCTTACTAAAACACTACCAACAAGTTTATAAATATAAATGTTGATTATTTTGAAGCGTAGGTAAATTCTTATGTGGTTAATGATTTCATATAAATAAGATTTGAAACATCTTTATGGTATATTCGATTTAAGAAATTTCACCTTAATTTTATTGTTATAGAGAATTAAACGTTTTATAATTTCGTTGATCTCTCATTCAAGAGTTCATACATTTTTAATTATTTGTATATAAACTAGGCTGATAAAAAAAATTGATTTTATTAAGTCTATTAAGATTTGCTCTATCTAAAATCAAATTGCTAGATTTCTATAATCACGTAGCCAATGGAATAGACTAGTGCAGTAGTGCCATTAGATATTGGCCGAACATTTCTTAACTCATTTTTTTTTCTACTAATTTTTTGAAAAATTGTTGAGAAAAACATCGTAACTGAATAAATTTTTAGAATATTTTATGATTCTTTTTCCTAGTGACAACTGACAAATAGTTATTATTCAGAATTCTCCTAGAGACCACCAAGGTGACCGGCAGAAACAAAAGGAGTAAAAAATCTTTAGCATAATTGTAAGAATATTTTCTAAACTATGGAACAAAATCTTTAAGAATTTAAGTGGAATATACCTAGCATTCTTTTTTTCTCTATACTGTATAAAAATTTCGATCACATCATAACAAAATCATTTACAAAGCAAGACACTATTAGATTTCTCTAAACACAAAATCAAAATGAAGTTAAACTGACACACCTTGTATATAATGTTATTTATATAGTATATCTAGCTAGAAGAATCAGCTCTACATTAGATTAACGTAAATTTGTCACAAATTTCATCTTAACATTTTAATCTCATCACTTTTAACTTTCGGTTCTAATTTGGCTCTATCAAACTTAAATTGAGTTAATTTAAACTTTATACAAATCTTAATAACAAACAAACTATTATAATAACCAAAATGGAGTGAATTAGTCAAACAACTCATGCAAGTTTGGGACATTTGGATACCAAACCCAAGATTCTGTATAGTCTCTTTGAATTCAAACCATTTTTTTAAAAATTTACGTATTGTCAATGTTTTTCGTTTATTTATCTTAATTAATGGACTACAATCAAGGTACCATACAAAAAAATTACCAATATTATGATAAATATAAAGTTTAAGCTTAATTTGATATTTTAATAAATATGATAAATATTGAACATACAAAAAAAATTTACTAAAAGTAATTAAAAAAAAGTTTTAAAATATTTATATGAGATGACAGTTTAAATGTAATGAATATGATAAATTATAATATTTAATACAGATAACGGGTTCATATTATATTATGTGATTATTTAAAAACTCATAAAACATATCAAAATATTATTTTAACATATAGAAATATTCAAAAAATTGTATAAATAAATTTTAATTCGTGCTATATATAGCACATGTTTGGCAAGGGATTAGACTAGTGCCATGGGCCGAACATTTCTTTATAACTCTTTTATTTTTTAATTAATTTTTTGATGGATTAAAATTAAAATAGATATTTTCAGTTAATATATATGTCTAATTTTGGGAAAACATCGTAACTTGAATAAATTATATTTTGTAATTTGTAAATAGATTTGTTGTTATTTTTTACAAATAATAATTATTCTTTCACTCAAATCAGCCTGATCTCGTATTCAAATATATTTAGAATAATTCCAAGAATATTATATCTTCTTTTTTTTTTTGAAACATTTCTAAAAATATTTTATAAACAAACTTCCGTTGGAATAAAATTTTTAACAGGAATTTAACTAGAATATACCTTGCATTCTTGTTTCTCTATATAAACAATTCTAAGAACATCACAACAACATCATTTACAAAGCTAGTCACTATTAAATTTCTTTAACTCAAAATCAAAATGAAGTTAAATCGTTTAACACTCTTTTGCTATGCGGTCTTGTTGCTAAGTATCTTTGCCGTGAGCCACGCCGGAGTCACCAGTAGCTATGTCAGAGTATCTGAACCATCCGAAGAAATGCCACTCGAAACCTTTCCTCCTCCCGCCGGTTTGAACGCTCCAGAACAAGTTAATCTCAATTTCTCTTTATAAAATCACTTTGCACATTTTCTATCTCTGGTACTTAATTAGCGTTCACTCTTGCTCCTTTCTCAGGTTCACATAACACAAGGAGATCACTCTGGCCGAGGTATGATTATCTCGTGGGTAACTCCTTTAAACGTGGACGATGGTTCTAATATCGTTAGATATTGGAACGCTGATACTGATGGTAGTGAAAAGATGAGTGCTGTAGCGTCAACGTCTACCTATAGATACTACGACTACACATCTGGTTATCTTCACCACGCCACCATTAAAGGGCTTGAGGTTTGTACATTTACTTGGCCTTGTCCTCCAAGTTATCAATCTAGTTAAAATAGGGTTCTTAAATATACTAACTATTTTGTGTGTTTGTGTGTGTGCAGTATGATACTAAGTATTTCTACGAGCTTGGAACTGGTCGCTCCATTAGACAATTCAACTTCATGACTCCACCAAAAGTTGGTCCAGATGTTGCTTACACATTCGGTGTCATAGGTAACCCATATATAGATTCACACTTTCAAAAACGAATTTTGAGGTTTTGTATCTAACTTCGTTAATCTTAACTATTTTACATTTATAGGTGATCTTGGACAAACCTATGCCTCCAATCAGACATTGTACAATTACATGTCGAACCCAAAAGGCCAAGCGGTGCTTTTTGCCGGAGACTTGTCTTACGCTGATGATCATCCTAACCACGACCAAAGAAAATGGGATTCATACGGCCGGTTTGTGGAACCAAGCGCCGCGTACCAGCCTTGGATCTGGGCCGCAGGGAACCACGAGATTGATTACGCCCAGAGTTTAGTAAGTTCCTATCTATTTATATTTTTCCATAATTAAAGAACACACATTTTTAGTTTTAGAGTTAAAACATTGAATTGCACGCAGGGCGAGACACAACCCTTCAAGCCGTACATGAACCGCTACCATGTTCCCTACAGAGCCTCACAGAGTACTTCTCCGCTTTGGTACTCCATCAAACGAGCCTCCGCTTACATCATCGTACTCTCCTCATACTCAGCCTATGGTACGATCTAAGACTAGAACTCTACTACATTTTGATCTATATCAGATTAATGTTAATGTTTTCGTGTGTACTATAGACAAGTACACTCCTCAGAACTCGTGGCTCCAGGATGAGCTCAAGAAAGTTAACCGATCAGAGACTCCCTGGTTGATTGTTCTTGTTCATGCGCCGTGGTACAATAGCAACAATTATCACTACATGGAAGGTGAGAGCATGAGAGTTACGTTCGAGCCATGGTTCGTCGAAAACAAAGTCGATATCGTCTTTGCTGGTCATGTCCATGCCTACGAGCGGTCAGAGCGTGTCTCCAACATTAAGTACAATATTACTGATGGAATGAGTACTCCGGTGAAAGATCAATCTGCACCCGTTTACATCACCATTGGAGATGGAGGCAACATAGAAGGAATTGCTAACAGGTTTCTCTTTATATAATATTGTATATATAGTGACCTTGATTAAAGCTTTTGTATCTTTCTTGTTTGATTAAGATGCTCTATTTTTCATGCAGTTACACGGAGCCGCAACCAAGTTATTCTGCCTTTAGGGAGGCCAGTTTCGGACACGCCATGCTTGAGATAAAGAACAGGACTCATGCCCATTACACTTGGCATAGGAACAAAGATGACGAGCCTATTATTGCCGATGCTATTTGGTTGAAGAACAGATACTACTTGCCGGAGGAGGAGACAACTTAGGGTTGGTTTATGTTCTTTCATGAATAAGACTAGTTAATGTTTTAGTGTTCTTTGAACATTGGTAGGTTTTGCTTAGTTTTCCTTTTTAAGTTTTGTTGAGATTCTAATGGATTTGATTTAGCCAAAGAATGAAAATCATTTCTGTTTTAAGAATTCCACTATCCTATCCTATACATCATTTCACTACAATATTTCAGTTATAATTGAATAAATAACTTTTTAAAAAATCTTATTAAGGAGATTCCAAATAACCTATTAAGAACAGTTCTGATATTTTTGTTCAAAATGCATCTGAAAATCAAAGTGGATAACACTTTAGTTCGGTCATACATACATAGATTACAGAAGTTCGTTGGAGATCTCCTGATATCCCTCTAGGTTTCAGAATTTAGAAAAAAAAATAAAGATTAATTACAAAAATACATAAATATATCAAGAATATAATAAGAAAAACAAAAAGACTCGAGAATCGATCAACAAATTTGAGAACGAAATTGATATCTTCTCGGGCGTTATCCTTCTCTGATCACTCCATTCTGTTTTTTGTTTATACACACAAATTATTAATTTCCACAGTTTGTGTTTGATTAACTAACACACAACAAAATATATTTTTCAATTAAGATGAGTTATATTTAAAACAGTTTTGAATTTTTTTTGCAGGACTATTCCAATTTCCTCGCTCAAACAGTTTTTCTTTTTATCGTGGGTTAAATTTAAATTTAAAACAGTTCAACTCAAAAACTAGATGAAACGAAAAATGAATGATGAAGAATATTTCGTCCATATTTTCATAAAGCAGTTAGAGATATTAAAAACAATTTGAATACATCTTCCACTAAAAAGTTAACAGTTTGAAGTTACATATTATGATTTTTTCTTTATCATATTTAACCGACAACGATTAAAGTTATCAATAGCATAACGTAGGTGGCGCTTTGTTCCCTTGAATAGCCACACTACATTTTTTTTTTTTTTTGTCACAACGCCACACTACATATAGTATTATACAAATTAGAGTAACATGCTTCTTTTATTTCTCCGTACGTCCCCTATTAATTTAAAATGGTTGTGCATATAGGATTTGAGTTTACTATGTACACTTTTTTTAACCGCAACAGTAAGAGATTAATTGCTTATGCTACAACACTTACAAACAAATAATTACCAAAAATGTGAAAATTGACCAATATCGGGGACTGGTAGAAAGTAAAAAAAGTAAAACCAACATAAATATTTCTTCGCCTGTTTTGTAAAATTTGCATTGTATAGAGTAAATTTTTTATTTTGAAGCTTCAGATTCTAAAATTTAAATAGTTTTTGTCTTATCATTAAAATTTAAGCGCAATGAAATTTTCGAATGTAAATGATTGCATGTGCTTGCACATATGTCGTATGGAATTTAAAACAAAAGAAACCTAAATTTTCGACAAGTTGTGAACTATTTGTCGTAAGAAATCGAAGATTACCTTAACTAAAATCTTTATGCGAATATAATTTAATCAGCAGAGCATAGGATGATGTACATTAATATATGACCTTGGGACACAACCCATGTGCGATTTCTCCGGTTAAATCACTGCCACATGGCATGCTATGGTCCGTGAGACGAGTACTAGTAATGAACCGAGAGAAAGAGATAAAGATGAGGTAGAGATAAAGGGAGAAATTAATGTCCTTTTATTGATTTCGTTTGCGCAACAGCTATGAAAACACACAATATGATCGGAGAGGATTTGAGCTAGGTTTTAAGAAGACCATTCAAAGAAGACAAAAAGGCGACGTGGCCGGAGTTATCAAAAGCTCAAGACTTCATGGTAACTAGGGTTTGTGAATTATGGATATTGTAAACTCTAGATTAGGGTTTAGAGGAGGAGCTAGCTAGGTCAAAGTTTAAAATGGCTGGGATAGGGTCATCAAGAAACAACGAAGAAGACAATCAACAAAAGGCAAACTGGGTTTGGTACAGAAACACAAATAACCCAAGCACGAGCCACCACACCAATCAGATATGGCAGCAACCAAGCCTCGATCTATATCCGGGTCAGATCAACGTCTGTGATTTGACCACGTCATCAAGATCCCTAACCATAAGCTGTCAAGACTGTGGAAACCAAGCCAAGAAAGGGTGCACGCACGGGAGGTGTAGAACTTGCTGCAAGAGCCACGGGCTCGACTGTCCCACTCACGTGAGGAGCACTTGGATCCCCATCGCCAAACGCCGGGAACGGCAGCAGCAGATACAGACGCCAACCTCCAATCCAATCACCGGTGGAGACCGAGTTGAGAACATCCCGAATACTTTAAACTCATCAGGTTTGTTTTCAGTTTTGCATTGTTGTTTCATATTGATATATATATATATTTTGTGGTTTCTTTTTAGTAATTAAAAATATGAAATTTTACCTTTATGTTTATAAGACAATAATGCATCACTTTTTCTTTGATCAAATATCATTGTAGATATTGCACGTATAGTCCAAGAAATTAAATACAGAAATTCTATTTCAAAATGATGAAAAATGTTTATTTGATGTAAAAAGTAAAATTAAGGTTTGTGTTTGGGACAATCAAAACATTGTGCTCTTGTTAGGATTTGATATATGTTTTGTCGTGAAGTGTTAGCACTAGCCACTAAATGGTGTGTAATTTGCTTGGGTTAGAGATGGGAGATGCAACATTTCCAGATGAAGTGACATCGGATGCACTTTTCCGGTGCGTTAGAATGAGTGGTACCGATGATGGAGATTGCGAATATGCATATCAGACGACGGTAGGCATAGCTGGTCATCAGTTCAAGGGCATTCTGTATAATCAAGGCCCGGATAAAACGATTACGCCTGGTACACAATTCTATGAAAACCCACCAAGATCTTAATTGTAACATCTACTTTTCAAACTCCTTTAATTTTTTTTTTTGGGTATGCAATGTATTTGTTTTGAAAGAGATCTATATGACTATTATTCAAGATTATCTAAAACTCAATACGTAAAAAATGGAGTAACATGGATACATGACTATTAGATAAGAAGAGTTTCTTGTACATATTCGTAGTAAATATTCCTGCAAATAAGAATGTCAACTGTGCAACCATAGTAACAGTTTTGTGAAGAACAAAATATATAATTTGTTTTTTCATATAGATAAATTAAATATGAAAAAGACTACTCATGACACGTGATTTTTGTTAGTTGTGTAACGTGCCTATGCATGATTAGGGATCGTCTATAGCAGTAAATTCCAATAAATGAGTTTGATGATGGTTATTGGCTACTCTGGCATCCCTGTACGGATGTATAATGTATTAGTATTTAGTCTAGCCCTTGAGTCGTTCGAAGCTGTCGAAGCGCAAGTTTTATACCATTTGAAATGCATATTTCAAAAAGCTACCGAGACATATTACGTAGACCAACATTGAAAACCTAAACATTGACGGAATCTTTTTGTTTCACCACTGAGAGTATAAAACATATGTTTATAGAATTTTGTATGGGTAGAGTTTTAGATCTAAGACAAGCCACAAAACTACTCGATCCCCATCTTGTTTACTACTAGTTACAGGACTCTTTAATAATTGGGGATTCACAGCTTAGTTTAAAAAAAAAAAAAAAAATCCTATTTTTTTATTAAATTTATCCACCCACTTTCCAACTTCTCTGTACTTAAACACAACTCCAACCTAAAACGTTACGATCATCTCTTTTTCCAAAAAAAGAAAGAAAACGTTACGATCATCTCCACTCCACTTTTTGGCCTACACATTTTGTTTACATATCAACCAATTATATAGATTTCCAAATTTGAAGTTATTTCATTACCTTTTTCTTTCTTAAAATGGAAACTATTTTTCTTGAATACTCTCAATCGTAAGCATCTCATAAAAAGAATCCATAATAAAAACAAACATAACCATGCATGGCAGTCGTAAATAAATGTAAAACAGTCTTTAAATGTGTTTGATTAATGTTGACCTTTCGTTGACTTTTTATCACAACCGCGAAACCAACAACCACCGCCGTTTCCGGGACCCCATACTCTGTTGCTATCTCCTCCCCACCCCCATCCTCCTCCGCCTCCTCCTCCATATCCACCGCCCCATCCACGGCCATATCCATATCCATCTCCTACGCCTCCCCCACCGCCTCCTCCACCGCCACCTCCTCCACCACCGCCACCAGGTCCACCACCACCACCGCCGCCGCCACCTCCACCTCCACCACCTCCAGTTCCAGGGCTAGGTTCACCTCCTATACCTATACCAATACCAATACCGACACCGTCACCATTAACATCACCACCACCGTTGTTCCTATCATCTCTTTTCTTCTTTTTATGGTCATTGCAATCTTCTTTTCCACCATTGTCACCTTGTCCTTTCCCATCTCCTTTGCCATTTTCTCTTCCCCGGCCTCTTCCTCCTCCTTCACGACCGCCTCTTCCACCATCACCCGGACTTCCTCCTGTTCCATTACAACCTCTACAGCTTCCATCTTCACCTCTACAATCTCCACAGTCTCTTTCTCTTCCTCCGCAGTTTACGCAACCTCCTTCTTCTACGTTACCTTCTTGCACTCTTCGCGCTTTGTTATGTCCACTTTCAAACGTCATGTTGGGACCCAAAACGGTAGACTGATCACTACTATTAAAGAATCTCTTAGAGGGTCCATATCTCAACCCGTGAACAGAGCTTGAGCTAAGTAGCAACAACACCGCACCAGACACTAACAAGAACACCACAAAGCTTATGATTCTGACCAATATCTCCATCGAGATTTTTCTCTATTATAAGGTCCTCTCGATTACCCTCCTTTTATAGTCTTCTAGACCCAATTCAAGACCACATAATAATCAAATTTGAGCTTACCACATGAACATGCATTACCCATATGACCAACCTACCATCATTTTTTGTTTTTTTTCAATTTCTGGCAACTAAAGACTACAAAAAGGAGATGAGGCTGTAGAAAAGTAAGAAATATTGCGTCACGCCCAAGGACCTTGTTCTCGACTCATATTCTCATACCAAAACTCTGATTATTATAAAATTTTCGTAATCTTATTCTTCTTAGCCAACACCAATATCATGCGTACTTCTACAAAATTTTGTATATACGTACTTCAACAAATTTGGATGGTTTCTTGCTTCACATATTTTGTGATACTACAATTTTTTTTTTTTAAAAGAAGAGAAATCAAACCACTTCTCCAAATTAGTCATGTAGAATTCACGCTATCTGGAACGATAGTTTCAAACTTAATTAAGATTCTCGTATATTTAAGACATGTTGGAAACTTTGAGCCAATACTGAATTGTCTTCACAAAACTATCAATATCAAAATGAATCAGAGATAGCAAAGCCTTTCCACATAGTAGAATCAAAACAGATTACAGAAACTTTGAAAACTGGATATAGAAGAAGAGGACAACAACAACATCAACAGGCCATCCTTCAAGTATTTCTCCATCCTCCTGCATCATGGTTCAATACAATATCCACAGTTAGTGACACAACGCATTATCTTATCAAAAGATTTAAGTAGCTAAGAGAAGATTCATGAAACTTACATATCTTGTTGAAGGCAACAATGTCACAGCTCTGGACATATTCATTGATAGGTTCAACAGTGAGTTGCTCTTCGATCATGGTGTCGATAGACACAAGGTCATCAACAATGGTGCACATGATCTGCAACTTCTTGATACCGTAACCAACTGGGACAAGCTTTGATGCTCCCCAAAACAATCCTTCCATCTGAATGGATCTTACAGCTTCCTCTAGCTTCTTCATGTCAGTCTCATCATCCCACGGCTTGATATCAATCAACACTGATGACTTTCCAGCTAACAGAAGTTAAGAAAAAAAGCAGATGAGAAACCCAATACATCTCCATATCGTTAAAACTACAGAATGTAAGACACAAAACAAATACCTACATTCCTTCTTCTTTGTAGATGCCTTCACAGAAGCTGCCCTCTCTTCAGCAGCTTTCTTCTCCTCTTCTGTCTCCTCCCCGAAAAGGTCAACATCATCATCATCTTCTTCCTCAGCAGCAGCCTAGAATTACACATATACATATGAATCTCCCTGATATACAAAGAGAACATTATGAGATCCCATAGAAAGAATCAAGATTTACCTTAGACTCAGCTGCAGGGGGGGTAGCAACGGCCTCTTCTGTGATAGGTGATTGTCCCTCAACAACAACACCACTTCCTTCAGCAGAGACACCACTGTAAATAGAGACAATTTATAAGACAATAACATTAGAACAAGCAAAAACTATTGATCCCTATATAAACTGGTAATTGGTAAACAATAAAAGGCAAGGCAATGGAGCTTACGAGATCCTCAAGAGGGCATCGATGTGGTGGAACCAACGAGATACATTGACATACTCTGAAGTTGGGGGCTTTGAAAGAGCTGTAAAGACAGTGATATCATCCTTTGAAGCTTGGTACCTATAAACATACACACACAGAGGAAACCAATTAGGATCTGTACAAAGCTTATGGTGCTCTGCTCAATTTTAATAAGCCAAAAAAGGGGAAAACAAATTCTAACCCAGTGATGTAACTGCGAGTAAGAAGATGCTCATCGAGCTTCTTCAATCCAGCGTCAGAGCTAAGGTTGGGGAAGGCCACCATTGTTTCTAAAGCTCGAAACTTTTAACTGATACAAAGCAGAGAGATCAGATCAGATCAAAATCAGCTAAAAAACCCCAAACGAGGCATAAAAAACGAAACTTTATCTTGCTAAAAACCAGATCAAAACAATCGAAAACACAAAGGATCGAATTCACATAAACATTGACAAGGACGCTGCTGCTAATCAAATAGATTTAGTTATATAAACATGGAAGATTGGATTTCTAATCAAAAACTGTTACGAGTTCTATATCAAAGGTGTATGCTTTGAGGTCGAAACAAACCCTAATGGGAGGAGAAAGAACAAGTTGAAACAAACCTGTAGTGTGTAGCAAAGAGGAGAGCCGACTTGAAGAGGAAAACAGGAAAAGCGAGAGATGCAGAGGAAGATAAGAATGGCGTAGGTGTTGATAATAATATGTAACCCTCTCTAGATTTTTGTGTTATGGGCCGCAGTTGGGCCTAATTCCTTTTTATGTGTTTAGTTCTCGATCCATTCCGATTTAGTGGTTAGCTTTTTCCTTTTGTGTGGTGCGACACCGAATTGGAAAAAATACAAAAGAACGATTTGGGCAGATAAAGCAGTATAAATATGGTTAGTGCAAAATAAAAGTTAAATGTATGCTTCCTTTTTTCCCTATCAAGTGTCAAATTTATTGTTCTTGAAACACTAAATTGAGAAATGTATGATACTGGAATGAAACTATTAACAAAAATGTATGCTCACTAGATGTACTTGGTTGTCCAACAACAAATTATCATAGGAACGTCGAAGAAAGGGGCCCAAATCATGCCAAAAAAGTTGGTCTCAAATAGAAAATACTCAACTAACATTTAGTTGATTTATAGAGCTTGTACTTTCATGTACGCACGCCCTTAAATTACTTTATCAAAATGTGCCCCTCTATTTTATTTTGGTTATGATCATCGCATGCAATTTCTTAACGATGAGTTGGATTACAATATTAGAAAACGAGGATCCTTCCTAGTTTGTTAGGTTACTGTTACATTTATTTTCAATATTGTGCGTTTCTCCAAAACGGTATACAAGTAAATAACCGAAACTCAGAAGTAAAAATTAAAATGTTTTCACTCGTAAGGTCATCGTATTTGATAAAAATTATTATGTCTAACGATGGACCAATAATCTATATACATAATCTAGTGCAACATTATTGTACATATCCAACGAAAAAGTTCTTCATTTTGTAAAAGTCAAGTCGTTATTTTATTAAGAAAAGTCCACTCTTCGAAGTTTATTTATTTATTTTTGTAAATGTCATATATAAAAACAACAATCGATAGATAAGGCCCCAGTTTATCACTATAAAAACTAGCCTTAGCCTATAATATCACATCACCTCAAAAATTAAGTGAAAAAAACTAACAATGGAGTCCTTATTATCACAAACACAAGTACTATATCCCACAACGATGGCTCTTCTCACCGTCTCTCTTCTCGTCCTAGTTTACCTCATCCCGCGATGGTGTAAACCGCTCTACCCTCCCGGTCCGAAAGGTCTTCCCATAATTGGAAACATGCTCATGATGGACCAACTTTCACACCATGGTCTAGCCAAGCTGGCCGAAACATACGGGGGCTTGTTCCACCTAAGAATGGGATTTCGTCACGTGTTTGCCATCACATCACCTGACCTGGCCCGACAAGTTCTTCAAGTCCAAGACATCAGCTTCTCAAATCGGCCTGTGACAATAGCCATAAATTACTTAACTTACGACTTAGCTGACATGGCTTTTGCTCCTTACGGACCTTTTTGGAGACAAATGAGGAAAGTATGCGTCATGAAGGTGTTTAGCCGTAGA
>NC_025685.1:21038400-21048643 GCF_000633955.1 Camelina sativa | reverse complement strand
GGCTTGTTCCACCTAAGAATGGGATTTCGTCACGTGTTTGCCATCACATCACCTGACCTGGCCCGACAAGTTCTTCAAGTCCAAGACATCAGCTTCTCAAATCGGCCTGTGACAATAGCCATAAATTACTTAACTTACGACTTAGCTGACATGGCTTTTGCTCCTTACGGACCTTTTTGGAGACAAATGAGGAAAGTATGCGTCATGAAGGTGTTTAGCCGTAGACGAGCTGAGTCATGGGCCTCCGTCCGCGACGAAGTAAATAATATGGTCCGGTCTTTGTCTAGCAACGTCGGTAAACCCGTCAACGTTGGAGAGCTCATTTTTACGTTGACAAGAAACATAACGTACCGAGCCGCGTTTGGTGCCGCATGCGAGACGGAACAAGACGAGTTCATAAGGATCTTGCAAGAGTTCTCAAAGCTATTTGGAGCATTCAACGTCGCAGACTTCATACCGTTCCTAGGCTGGTTCGATCTGCATGGGATAAACAAGAGGCTCGTGAAGGCCCGTAACGATCTCGACGGGTTCATTGATGAAGTTATCGATGCGCATATGAAGAAGAGGGAGACTGTAAACGATGATCAAGATACCGATATGGTGGATGATCTACTTGCGTTTTACAGCAAAGAAGAAAATTTAGTGAGCAAGGATTCATCAACTAATCGTAACAAGAGCTCCGTAAAACTTACACGTGATAATATCAAAGCGCTCGTCATGGTAATCGCAACACGTTATAATTTATTTTCATTTACATATTTCATACTAATCATTCTTTTTTTTTTGTTTTGTCAACTCTTAATTATCATTTAAAGGTAATCTGAATTATACAAAATATGCACGCATACATATAAATATATAATATCTTAGCATGGTTAAATTCAAGAATTAAAACACATTAGTCCTATATATTTAAACATTTATTTGTACTCGAAGGATGTTATGTTTGGAGGAACGGAGACGATGGCGTCGGGGATAGAGTGGGCCTTGACGGAGCTCTTACGTTACCGAAACGAACTCAAACGGCTCCACCAAGAACTTGCGGAAGTCGTGGGTCTTGACCAGCGCGTGGATGAGATGCACCTCGAGAAACTAACTTTCCTCAAATGCACACTCAAAGAAACCATGAGGCTCCACCCACCGATCCCACTCATCCTCCACGAGGCCATTGAGGACACGAAGCTCCAAGGCTTCTCTGTGCCCAAAGGCTCGCGATTGATTATCAACGCATTCGCCATCGCGCGTGACCTGAAACTATGGGTTGAACCTGAAGCGTTTAAGCCTTCGAGGTTTATGGAACCGGGTATGCCTGATTTCATGGGGACTAACTTTGAGTTTATACCGTTCGGGTCAGGTCGGAGATCGTGTCCAGGGAGTTGCCCGATGGGATGACACCGGGTGAGCTTGACATGAAACTGTGTCCAGGGAGGTCGCTGTGGCTAACATCATTCACAGTTTCACGTGGCAGTTGCCTGATGGGATGACACCGGGTGAGCTTGACATGAGCGACGTCATGGGTCTCACCGCTCCCAGAGCCACACGCCTCATTGCGGTGCCTAACAGGCGCCTCACTTGCCTTTTCAACTAACTTTTCAATGTGCATCAGTTTTGTTTTTATGTTAAATCTTGTTTTTATCTTCTTTTTCTGGTTGTGTCTACCTCAAATAATTACTGAAAGTAAGTCAATCACAATAAAAAAAATATATTGAAAAATGGGAGATGCTGTTTAGTTTTGCTTGACACTGAATCTGGAAAACGGGATATGGTCCTAATAATAAATGTCGTGTCTAGTTAGAGAGAGTTTCGGAAGACGGGGTAAGAGTTGTCGAGTTCGAGTCTTTCCAAGATTTGTTGAGTTTTCCATAGGTAAGATGAGTGACCTTCTACCATATCTGTTACATCAACCTGCAATGTTGGGAGTTATTCGATAGGTAATGATGAATATGATGATGATTAGTCTGATTATTTCCTTCACATCACTTGACATGAACATAAAATATATAACACAAGGAGAGAAAATGAGATACTTACATCCTCGATCCCTGGGATACAGACTGGTTGGATTCCAGCTAATCCTTGGGACAACAGACTGCAGAGATTAAGAAGAGAAACAGGTTTTCATTTTTGCAGTTTAAAACTGGGAATTGAAAAACAATTCAACATACAGTACCTTGCACGGAAGGCAACTCCGAGAGTCCAATCATTTGTGGCGTAAACATTAATGAATCTTCCAGCCACCATCTGATAACCAACCAAAAGACTTATTTGTTGCCTAGACTGTGACATCAATTGTTCATAATGTAAGGGAACACTCATAAAGAAAGTTTATTACCTTTCTTACGTCCCGCCAGTTCTCGTTCTTGATTGAAATTGGTGCTCCAAGAAGAACAAGTCTTTCCACAATTTCAGCTACCGTGAAAAATGTGTTAAGACGAGAATCAATTGTCAATTCTAAAGAAAGATAAATATGAGTGGGAGAATATACCATTCTTTTCAGTCTCGGCCAGAGTCTGGAGGCACTTAAAGACGACACGTGCACCAAGCGAAAAACCAACGAGAGTCACAGGTCTAAATTCCTCACAAGTTTTCCGAAGTGCAAAAATCAACATGCTGATGTAAAATTCTAATTGTATAACTTCCTATCATAAAGATCTGATGGAATTTATCCAATAACTATACCTATTTCCTTGCAACCCTTTTCGAAGCGCTTCAGCCAGAAGTTTTCCTACTTTGTCTGACCTGAAAGAAAAATAATAGCCATAAACTTTAAGTAGCAATAATGGTTTCATCACATTTGGTATTTCAGTATCATTACAGATTTTCTTTTTTACCTGTCAATAGCAATACTCCATTTACTATCTATGAAATCAGCAGCTACAAGGATTGTTGCCGGCCATACCATAGCTGCTAAAAGCGAGTTTAGTACAGTGTGCATGGCACCTTGTCTCATCAACTCCATAGCAACTCCTGCAACAATTTCATGTCGATGTTACTATCTATTCTTAATGCAACAACAAAAAGATAAATTTACATGGTTAAGCGTAAATGGATAAAAACTATATGATATTACTTGAAGTAAGCCAATCCTGAATTGCAGTGCTCACTGCTATAATATTCTTGGATTCCCATTGCACCGTATACCTAAGAAGCAATTATAGCAAAACATATGAATTTTACGAATCATAGTCACAAAAAAAATTGCACACGAGAACAACTCGTGTTAATACCTTTCCAAGTTGCTGGTTAACCCTTCCCATGGTTTTACAAAGTCTTCTTCCTTTAACACAAAGCCAGCCACTAAGATCTCCACTGCTAACCGCTATTACACCAAAAAAACAAAAAAAGAAGAAGAAGGACGTCATCCTCAAAATTGGATTAATGCAGAGCAAAGAGCTTTTAATATGAAGCACAGACAATAGTCAAATTTTTCCCAATGCAAAACTAGCAGCAGCAGGAAATTAAAACTAACTCCTTGATTATGATTTTCTCCAATAGCTTTAAATTCAAACTCCTCAATGTCCCCAGTTCTCCTAGCCATCTTAGTCCCTGTGAGCCCAGCTCCAGCAGCTATTCATAAACACACATAAAAACTATACAATTATCATCATTTCCATCCATGTTTTTACTTAAACGAAGCTAAAATTGAGGTCTATTTACCTCCAAAAGATGCTGCGACAGCAACAGAACCAGCAACAGTTCCGGCAGCCTCAGCAGCTGCAGCAAACCCACTGGCTCCAATTACCGGAATGATCGTGCCTAGTGTTGGTGCCAATGCACCGAACCCTGCAGCTATTGCTGGAGCAGCCAATCCTATTTCATATAATAAGTAATAATAAAAGGTGAAGAATAAGCATTTTCCAAATCCAAAGTCTTAATTTCCAAAACGTGGGAAGGGACTCTAACAGTTAGAATACATCATACCACCAGTGATGGCCATCAAAGTCCCCCCTGTTAAAGCAGCCGCTCCAACAATGCCTCCACGCTTCCATTTAGCCCATTCACTATTTGGTGACAGAGACTCTTCTTCCTTATTTCCACTTGACTGTTGTAATGCCATGGCAGAGCATGCAGACATTGTCTCAACTGCTTCCTAGAAAATACAAAAATAGTTTCTCAGCACAATGGAAATGCGCAAATAAGTTCCCATAACCAACATCTTTAGTACCTAAATCCCCAACAAGATAGCTATCATAAAGCAATGAGGTTACTATGTATGGTAGCATGATTTGAAAAAAAAGTGAAGCAATCAAACCATTTTAATCCACTGAAAGTCAAACCAAGTGGCAAGTAACCGCAGAGCAACATGATGACGCGCATCATAGCCTTTCCTAGTTCTTGTACATGTCTCATTCTCCTCATATTTATCTGCCAAGCAAGCAGAAAGAAGCTCGTAAAGAACATTAATCTTCCTCTCATGGCTAAGCAATGCTACTTCCTCAACAGGTTTCTTCTCTTGTTCAACAAACCCCGGACTGTGACCTGCATCTCTCTTTCCATCCTCTCCATGACTATCTGTTTCCTTAACCTCAGCGTCAGACTGTGCCTCGGGAACAAAATACTTCTCACGGCATTCGTTTTCGAATTCAACATGTTTCTCCATCTTAGCTTCCACAGATACAGAGCTGCTTCGAATGTTTTGACCCATAGCTTCAGCAGCTTTAGCTAAAGCGGTCTCTTTCTCCACCATTTCGCTAGAATCATCATCATCACTCACATCCTCTGAGAGTAACTTGATGAACTACGATAAACCAAATTGTAGCATCCAATCAAAAGAAGCTCATCAACACATGTTCCATGAAAGGAAGGGAAATTAGATTAGTCATACCGCACCGATGTGATCCTTAGACTGAGAAGAAGCAGCTATCTCCTCAAGGCCATGCCAAGCTGATGTATCAATCTGAAGACATCTGAAACCAAATTAACAGATACAGCTCAATACTGTATACATCACACACAGACGCATATGAACATTTCTAATTTCATTGTGATCATACCTGAAAACGGGTCGGAGGAGGCCGGAAACTTCGTGGACCCAGAGATCCGCGTCATCGGAGATAGGAATATCACCGTCGCTGCTGATTGGCTCTCCGTCGTCTCCGTCGTGGTCTGTGGTGGCAGGGATTCCGAGTGGCTTAGTCTGGCTGATCTGCGCTTGGTTGAGCGCGATCGCAAACAATGCGCTCGCCGCGTATCTCTGCGACGGCGTCATATTCGACGTAGCTTCCACCATTAGATCAACAACAAACGAAATCGAAGAAACAACAAAAATTTTACAAATCCAAATACGATCAATTGAGTTCGTCTCATTATTCCAAAAAACAACAAAGTAGAAAAAACTCGAGCCTACACTTGTCACTTTGTCAAGACATAAAAGATTTGAAAACATTCAAATATATAAGAATGAAACGTTGCACTATCATTGTCATATATATGGAATAATATAAGCTCATGACCCCTACAATGTTTTTGATTACGTACATCCCCATGGACAACCATTTTTATACTTCTTCTTCCTAAAGTACAAACAATGTAAAAATACACAAGTTGGGTATGTCTCTGTGCAAATCTTAACACAGGACAACGTTTACAACACCTAAATACTGAGAGAAAAAAAAACAATGGTGGTGGGTGCAGCCAAAAATACCGAGAAGAAACACATTTTGTATCATATATATCTTCGTCATATGCACCACTCTCTTTTTTGTTTCATTCTTGCTGATGATGATGATGATTTTGCCATTTATTTATGTTCTGTAATAATCCTGCAAAAAAAGAGAAAAAAAAGAGGGTATAGTCCACCATCGATCAGACGACGACTCTAGGACACTGGAGATGATCTATGGTAGCCTGTGCCCGTGATTATGATGATTTCTCTCTATGTGAAACCGAGCCCATCGAGCTAAAAATGCACGGCGCTGTTAGATCGTGAATGCATTTGCAGATCGTTTGTGGAGGAGCTCATGGAGTCACCTTTGCTTACATCTAGTGCTGGGCTATGTCCTTCAGCCGGGCTGAAGCTATCGTTTACTGAGTGCCGGATTAATAATTCTTCTGGACCACGGAACGTTGAAGTTGGAGAAGGAAGACGTTTTTGAGACTCCATGGCTTCCACTTCTGCCAAAAGATCCGAGACTGATTCGTCACATTCGTCTGGTCCAGCCACAATCGGTTGCCAATCCGTGGAAGTAGATGCGAAGTTGAATTTGAAACTTGGACTAAAGAGATCTAAAAAGTCTATTTCTTGATTGTCTGGGAAAGACGCCAAACCCGAGTTAGAATCCCACACATTTGAAGCACTGCTTGGAGTTGCAGCATTCCAGTTCTGTCCACATGACTGGACCGTAGCCGTGACTTGTTGTTTCTCACCTGAGCCGCTTAGACTACCGTTTTGATTGCAAGCATGCATTGCTGCGTTGTTTCCATCTGGATCTGGTTGACCAGCACTCCATCTTTCATGTGCTGGCATAGAGCAGTTTGAGTTTCCCGGTAATGTAGAGAGCGAAAGTGAACAGCTTATAGGGCTTTGTACAAGCAGAGGACTTTCAACTTTTCTTTTGTTCCAGAGAGAGGCAGAACCAACGTTATCCCTTTCATTAGATAGAGAAAAGTCCAATGGCACGTTGAGGCTAAAGTTGTTTCCGCTTTTGTTACTCACATCCGAGCTCCTTGTGATGACACTGTTACTGCTAGAAATGACACTCTGGTCAGTACACACTGAGTTGGGGCTGAAGTCCAGCATTCTACTCTCTAGTTTAGGAACAGCCACAGACCTGTGTTGATCGTTAGCTATAGTAGTTTTCACTTCCTGCTTGGGGACAGAATGATTCTGTAGTAATCCTATTTTATGGAACTGCCCATTTAGTGCGTCGGTCAGAAGTATGGAGCTGTTTTGCTGTTCACCTAACCTCCATATTCTCAGCTCAGGTGGGAAATGCCCGCTTGAATTCCATTGTCGCAGGTTAAGTAAGGAAAATGGTCCGTGAATCTTCCCATCTGGATCTCCATATAACCATACCATATTCGTATCCAAGCCATCAATTGGCTTATTGGACACAGTGGCGCATGTTTCAGGTTTTACAACGGCATGGTTTCTGCTATTAGAACTGGAAGGTCTAACCTGACTAATGTGCACGTTCAATTGCTGTGACTCTCCTTCTTGATGATGTACAGATCCATTCAACCTATCTTGATACTGTTCAGACGTATTCAACCTATCACAGCTTCTACTAGCATCGACCTGGAAGGACATAGTTTCAGTGACTGCTCCGGCTGAGGTATCTGTAACTGGAGATCTCTCTTGATGGAGGAAGTGAGAATCAAGAAGCTTCAACATTTCAAAATGATCCACTCGCTCCTTGCCAAACAATTTCATAAGCTTAGCGTCACACGTTATTTCAGAAATCTGAGGAGAGGTTTGCAGATTAATCCGTCTCACATGCTCTAGCACGAGAGTTTGGACATCATACTTTGATAAGACTGAAGCATCACCGTTTTTCATATACCGCACAAAGTCCAGGAGCTCATCTGTTGCCCACGCAGTGGCACTAGTCAATGGTGGGAGTCTGTTATCCAAAGAAGGACCCAACTTAATCACAGAAGCAGTTTCCATCTTCCTTACTTTAGCGCGACTTACTTTCATAACCTCAGGAGAATTCCCATTTCCCTTTTCATGAACCCGACTAGTAGTTCTTCTCTTAGAAACAGTGGAAGAAGAAGATTTCCATGGATTTCTTGCTTTGGTAAGATCATCTAACGTTAACGATAGCTTTTCTTTAAGAGAAACCCAGTAAATCTTAAAAAGATACTCCCAGCTGCCTTGATCATCAAAATCGACCTGAACCTATAACAACAAGTAATACAATTAGCTTGAAGAAAAAAAGAAGCTCATTTCAAAACAAGAAAAGACCTCAATCAAGTTCCACAAAGAAACATTAATCTAGTGCTGATGAGTAAAAGGGAAAGCAACAAAATGTGGATATAGAATCTAGAATAGTAGTACCTTCTCTTTGGTAGGATCAGCTGCATTCTCAATAAGCAATATAGTCTTCATGCAGATACCACAGAATCCTTTGTTTTCCCTTACAACTACATACTCTGAGCTTCTAACGCACCTCTTACAAACTGAATACGGACAAGTATAACACATGTAGAAAGAATCCTTTTGACAAGCAGTACATATATGCCAACCTGAAAATAAAAACATCATCATCCTTTATTAATTCTCCAAAAAGAGTTCAAACACTCTGAACCATTTCCAAGAACATGAATGTTAACCAAAAAACTTACCACAATTCCATTTAGCTCTTGATCTGAAGAATGCTTCAGTACGCTTAACACAAGCTGGATGATAAGCTTTTGGACATCCCCTGGACAAATTAAGAAACCCTCAAATTACATCAGAAACAGCAAAATTTCTATTTTTAGAAGCACGAATCTACTCAATTGAGCTGAAGAGTAGTAGTAGTAGTAACTTCTCCCAAAAGCTCAAAAACACACTCACCTACGATCGCAGAGAACAAGACTACCACCGTCGAAGCAAACAAAACAAACATCTTCATCTTCTCTCCTCTTCCGCGAAACAGGAGACGAAGAAGCTTTACAACCCAAAGTCCTCGGGGGACGACCACGTCTAGTCGAACGACCAACGCTCTTCTGCTTCTTCAAACAATCCGAATCTTCTTCTTCATCTTCGTCGTCGTCTAGCTTCACATCCAAATCTACAGAGCCGCCACCACCACCACCACCAGAATCGAAGAAACCAGGAGGTTTAGCATCCAAATTCAGATCGGAAACACAATGATCGACTCTCATAAGATCGATTTCCGGCATCGGCTCTTCGTGACAGCCAAAGAACACTTCTCCACCTCCAAAAAATTCACAAATCGGAAAAGATCTGAGTTCTATAAAAAAGATCGGGGTACGGTGGTGGTGAAAGTAATCTTCGAATTAAAAAAGAGTTGTATAAAAAAAAAAAAGGAAGAAACCCTAGGGGTCGTATGAGAGAATTGGGGAATCGAAGAACGGAGGAGGGAGGTGGTGGTGGAGATGGTGGCGTGTAGGGAGAGAAGTCACAGTGGGCACATGTGATAAAAATAATATGGACTTACTCGCTTTCTCTTTCACTTTCTCTCTCTCTCTCGCCCAAACACAACACAACACTCCAGAAAGAAAAAAAAAAAAAAAAAAAAAAAACTCTTTTTATATAGTATATTCGATTTTGGATAAGAGACGGTGACGTGTCAGTGCATGGTTGGGTAAAGAATTTNGAGTTGTGAATGGAAAAAAAAAAAAAACATTTGTAAAAACGCCGATGCCACGTGGACAAAGTTGAGGGTAATGGGAACCACGCGCGTCTTTTTTTTTCTCATAATATTATTTTAATTAATTAATAGAGTTAGTGCTGTAGCGTAGGCTTCGTGTCTTAAGCTAACACGGACTTTTATGTTAATTTATTTTACTCTTTTTAGATATTTATTCTTTTTTTTTTATTACTATATAATAAAATTAGTGGACCAAAGCGAAAATGAAATTGAACTACTTTTTTTTTTCCTTTTTGTGGTGTTTATACATGTCGTGGTCGTAGTTTCTTGCTTTCGTTCTTCTTCATCTTAGCTACCTAACCATATATCTTATCTTTAATTTTTCATTTCGAGATCTTCTTCTATTCTTCTAAAGAGAGAGAGAAAAGAAAACAAAAAATTAAATTGGTTGACAAAACTTTTTATACTACAAAAACAAAATGTAGTGGACAGAAACGATCTCATTACTAAAGCTTTATTAAAAAGTTGCAATGATTTCTAGCAGGATAATGTTTTATAAAAACCTATATTAACTGATATTTTTAAGAATTTTTGTTTGCTATATAAAGAGGGTATCGAAAATAAAAATTGGTTAATAACAATGGATCTTTTTTTACCAATAGTACAAAAAACGACACTTGCGAAACTGGTCTACCAAGTCCAAGAGTCTTAAAAAAAAAAATCTACCAATATACTAATGCGTTCTGGTCTCTAGGGTTCTAGGGTAAGCTTTTTATATATTCTTCTTTATAGTTTTTTTTTTCCTATATAGTTAATGGTAAACTACTAAGCTTTTTTTTTTTTTTTTTGTTTTAAGCTACTAAACTTTACTTTTCTGTCTTTTGCATTACGACAAATCCATAGTAAAAATTGTTGGAAATAGATCTAGAAGGAGCTACTTTTAACCTTTTTACTTCTTACTTCCTTAAAGTGTTCTTACACAC
>NC_025685.1:21037882-21038300 GCF_000633955.1 Camelina sativa | reverse complement strand
CAATGTTTTCTCGGTTTTAGCCTGTTGGGACAAAATGGGTATATGTGCTGCCTAAACTCTCCAAATCCATCTCAAACTCTAGTCAGTTGTATTGGATTCTGATACATTTTAACCCTAGAAAAACGAACAAAGCTGTTTACAGCTTGTAAGCAATATTTTCCTTGTTTTAGCGTGTTTTGGGACGAAATGGGTATAAGCGTTGTCTAAACTCTCCAAATCCAACTCAAATTCTAGTTAGTTGCATTAGATTGTGATACATTTTAACCCTAGAAACACTAACAAAGCTATTTACAGATTGTAAGCAATGTTTTCACAGTTTTAGCCTGTTTTGGGACAAAATGGGTATAAGTGTTGTCTAAACTCTCCAGATCTATCTCAAACTCTTATAACTAGTCAGTTGCATTGGATTGTGACACAT
>NC_025685.1:20937696-21035706 GCF_000633955.1 Camelina sativa | reverse complement strand
CCTAGAAATACTAAAAAAGCTGTTTACAGCTTGTAAGCAATGTTTTCTCGGTTTTAGCCTGTTGGGACAAAATGGGTATATGTGTTGCCTAAACTCTCCAAATCCATCTCAAAATCTAGTCAGTTGTATTGGATTCTGATACATTTTAACCCTAGAAAAACGTACAAAGCTGTTTACAGCTTGTAAGCAATATTTTTTTTGTTTTAGCGTGTTTTGGGACGAAATGGGTATAAGCGTTGTCTAAACTCTCCAAATCCAACTCAAATTCTAGTTAGTTGCATTAGATTGTGATACATTTTAACCCTAGAAACACTAACAAACCTATTTACAGATTGTAAGCAATGTTTTCACAGTTTTAGCCTGTTTTGGGACAAAATGGGTATAAGTGTTGTCTAATTTTCCAACTCTATCTCAAACTCTTATAACTAGTCAGTTGCATTGGATTGTGATACATTTTAACCCTAAAAACACGAACAAAGCTGTTTACAGCTTCTATGCAATGTTTTCTTTGTTTTAGACTGTTTTCTCGGTTTTATCCTCTTTTGGGACAACATTGGTATAAGTGTTTCTTAAACTCTCCAAATCCTTCTCGACCTCTGATAATTAGTCTGTTGCATTGGATTGTGATACATTTTAACCCTAGAAATACTAACAAATCTGTTTACAGCTTCTAAGCAATGTTTCTCGCTTTTAGCCTATTTTGGGATAAAATGGGTATAAGTGTTGTCTAAACTCTCCAAATACATCTCGAACTCTTATAAATAGTCAGTTGCATTGGATTTTGATACCTTTTAACCCTAGAGACACTAAGAAAGCTGTTTACAGCTTCTAAGCAATGTTTCTCGCTTTTAGCCTATTTTGGGATAAAATGGGTATAAGTGTTGTCTAAACTCTCCAAATACATCTCGAACTCTTATAAATAGTCAGTTGCATTGGATTTTGATACCTTTTAACCCTAGAGACACTAAGAAAGCTGTTTACAGCTTCTAAGCAATGTTTTCTTGGTTTTAGACTGTTTTCTCGGTTTTAGCCTCTTTTGGGACAAAACTGGTATAAGTGTTTCTTAAACTCTCCAAATCCATCTCAACCTCTGATAATTAGTCTGTTGCATTGGATTGTGATACATTTTAACCCTAGAAACACTAACAAATCTGTTTACAGCTTCTAAGCAATGTTTTCTCTGTTTTAGCCTATTTTGGGATAAAATGGGTATAAGTGTTGTCTAAACTTTCCAAATCCATCTCGAAGTCTTATAAATAGTCAGTTGCATTGGATTGTGATACCTATTAACCCTAAAAACACTAACAAAGCTGTTTATAGCTTTAAAGCAATGTTTTCTCTATTTTAAGACTGTTTTGGGACAAAATGGCTGTAAGTGTTGTTCAAACTCTCCAAATCCATCTCAAACTCTTATAATTAGTCAGTTGCATTAGATTGTGATACATTTTGACCTTACAAACACTAAAAAAGCTGTTTACAGCGTGTAAGCAATGTTTTCTCGGTTTTAGCCTGTTTTTGGACAAAATGGGTATAAGCGTTGTCTAAACTCTCCAAATCCATCTCAAATTCTAGTTAGTTGCATTGGATTGTGATACATTTTAACCCTAGAAACACTAAAAAATCTGTTTACAGCTTCTAAGCAATGTTTTCTCTGTTTTAGCCTATTTTGGGATAAAATGACAAAATGGGTATAAGTGTTGTCTAAACTTTCCAAATCCATCTCGAACTCTTGTAAATAGTCAGTTGCATTGGATTGTGATACCTTTTAACCCTAGAAACACTAACAAAGCTGTTTACAGCTTCTAAGCAATGTTTTCTTGGTTTTAGCCTGTTTTCTCGGTTTTAGCCTCTTTCGGGACAAAATTGGTATAAGTGTTGTCTAAACTCTCCAAATCGTTCTCAAACTCTAGTCAGTTGTATTGGTTTGTGATACATTTTAACCCTAGAAACACTAACAAAGCTGTTTACAGCTTGTAAGCAATATTTTCTCGGTTTTAGCTTGTTTCAAGAGTAGTCTCATCCAGATGATACAGAGTAATAAGTTTCATGGATTACTAATGGAGGTCCCATTGGATCATCTGGATGAATTTGGTAGGCTCTGTAGCCTCACAAAGATAAATGGAGTTAGTGAGGATGGATTCAAACTCAGGCTTTTCCAATTCTCTTTGGGAGACAAAGAACACATCTTGGAGAAATCACTCCCCAAGGAATCCATCACCACTTGGGAAGCGTGCAAGAAGGCATTCCTAGCCAAATTCTTCTCCAACTCCAGAACCACAAGGCTGCGAAATGACAATTCCAGCTTTGTTCAGAAGAACAATGAAACTTTCAGTGAAGCATGGGAACGTTTCAAGGGATACACTACCAGATGTCCTCATCACGGCTTCAGCAATGCTTCATTGCTGAGTACACTTTACAGAGGAGTGGTCCCGAAGATACGGATGTTGCTGGACACCGCAAGCAATGGTAACTTCGTCAACAAGGATGTTGATGAAGGTTGGGACCTAGTAAAGAACTTGGCTCAATCTGATGGGAATTACAATGAGGAGTATGACCGCAATGTGCAATCTACAGGAGAGGAAGATGCCAAGTACAAGAGGGACATGAAAGCCCTCAATGACAAGCTCGACAAGCTCCTCAACCAGCAGCAGCATGTTCATGCAATATCAGAGGAAGAGCAGTTTTTACAACAAGATGGGGAGACTGTACAAATAGAGGATGTTAACTACATCAACAAACAAGGAGGATACAACAAAGGGTACAACAACTACAAGACGAATCTGAATCTTTCTTACCGAAACCCGAATGTTGCCAATCCTCAGGACCAAACTTACCCATCTGTAGTTCAAGGGAACCAGGTCCAACAGAAACCTTGTCTAGTACAATCAAGGCTATGCACCTAAGCAGCAATACTCTAGAAACTACAACCAACCACCTGGATTCCAACAACATCACGGCCCGCAAAACCAATCACAAGAGGCTGAGTTACGCGGCCTACTTCAGCAAATGATTCAGAATCAGGCTTCAACAGCTATGCACATCGCAAAACGGTTTGCAGAGATGAGCAACAAGATCGACTCATGATACAATGATTTGAACGCCAAGTACGAATCGCTCAATACTAAGGTTAGATACCTAGAAGGCCACCACAACAACCACCAGCTCCAAAGATCAACCAACTCCCAAGGAAAAGCTATTCAAAACCCTAAGGATTATGCCACTGCCCAAGCCATCTTCCTTGATGATGACTATGAGGATTACCTCACTGAGGACAGTGATTTTCAAGATGGGGAGGATATGGATTGATCAATGATAAATGAGGTCAAGTACTACATATCCGAGTATAAACCCGAGCCTTCACCCGAGGAGACTGATCGAGTTGATGATCGAGCAGTGGTTGGAGGATCACAAATCGAAGAACCACCCAAAGCAGAACCCGATGACCTACCTGATGAGGGTGATCAGATGATTCATCGAGTAGATATTGAAACGAGAGGTCAGCCTCAACCACCTGTAGCAGCAGAAGGGGAGCTAGAGGAAAGGTTCAATGCTGCATTTGACATCCAACTGGAGGTGCTTGCAGAGCGTATGGCCAAGCGTAGAACTCCACCTCCTAAGCTTTTGCGACCACACGAACTTCGAGAGGAATCCACCAAGGAGGCAGCTCGGTTAGAGAATCAGGTTAAGGAGGCTATCAACGAGATTGGGTTTGAAATTCTCAGGAGTGGAGTGTGCATAGATCCTGAGCTGCGAATCGAGGAAAAAATGGAGGATCCTGGCTCCTTTACTTTGCCATGCTTGATAGGACTCCGGATTTTCAAGAATTGCTTGTGTGACCTTGGAGCTTCAGTTATCATTATGCCACTGTCAGTTCCCAACAAGGTGGGATTCACCAGTTTTAAACCAAGTAGTCTTTATTTGGTTCTAGCTGATAGAACAGTCAGACATCCTATTGGGATCCTAAAAGACTTGCCACTCAGGATTGGAAGGGTAGAAGTTCCTATTGATTTCATGATCCTTGATATGGATAAGGAACCAGACGATCCGCTGATCCTAGGAAGACCATTCTTGGCAATAGTAGGTGCTGTGATCGGGGTAAAGCAAGGCAAGATCAGAATAGAGCATGGGGACCACTTCAAGATGGAGTTTGATGTGAAGAAGGGGATTAAGAGGCCAACCATTGATGGTGAAACTTTTTCCACTAAGACAAAGCAGAGAAAATTCAAACATCTTGAGGAAGTCAACACCACATTTGCCTTGGAACCTAGACAAAACCTGGAGAATCAGTTGAACCAGCCTGCTATAGTGGAGAGGATTCCAAAACCTCTCCTCAAGGATCCCTTGCTTAAGGAGCATGAAGAGTCAAGCTTAGTGACTTTAAACAAGCTCACTTGGGAGGAAGTCCCAAAGGTATCTTCTATTTAATTTTCTTTTATTTAATTTGTTTTAAATCTTGTTTTCTATTTTTGCAAATTTATTTATAAAAAAAAAAAGGAAGAGTAAAAAAGGAAAAATTAAAGGAACCTCAGGGCCAACCCGACACCGTACTCGACGCGCCTGATCGTGTCCCTGCTCGGGTGGCGAGTGGAGTCCGAATTCCACAAGCCAATCCCACTCTCGCCGAAACCCACCAACCAACCCTACTATATTTAAGGGTTTGGAACCTTTCCTCCTCAACAGCACTGATAAGTCTCTCTATTCTCTCTACTTTCTATTCTCTCTCAAACTCGAGTGACTTTCGATTTTTCGTTGGGAACTAACCCTATTAACCTCGAGGCTTAGTTGTTTTTTCTCTTCTCAAGGATTCAACAATGGAGCCACACACGAAAACCTACCAAAGGAAGGGGAGAAGATCGACCTCCACCGCTGCTACAACCGTAGGTGATGCCGTCAAACCTCGAGAATCCCAAGGAAGAGGAAACGTTCCGCATTCCTAACCGCTGTCTGGACGTTTTGCTTCCCCAACCCGATGCTCAACCCGATCATCCACCCGATCCGGTGCTCGAGCAACCGATCGTGTAGACCATCAAGTTCGCTCACCTAATCCAATGGCGAGTGATGTTCGCTGATCTCCTCGACGTAGGGACCTGTCTACGTCCGAGAGAACTGTTACCGACCCCATGGAGGTCGATTCTGATGCTGGTGGAGAAGAGCCAGAGGAGATCCAAACTTTGCGGCTAAGGAGCAGAGTTGCGGTTGCAAGAGGAAAGAGACCGGCTTCTGAGAAGGCTGAGAAGGTAGCTAAGAGAGCAGCTGAGGAAGAGGATCAAGATGCAGAGGAGGAGCAGAGAGAAAGAACATGCCAATCCTTGCGGAGGCTGAAGCAGAAGGAGGTGGAGACTCCGGCAAAACTTTCTCACCGTGAGACAATGAAGCAGTTGGGCATCGCTAGAGATGTCGAGTTCTTGTTCGACATGTGCCACCTGGGCCACATGATGCGAGCCCAACTTGAAGCTTATGAGGAGGAAACGGTCCACTTTCTCTCTACACTTCGGTTGCATTACTTTGAGGACCACCCGACCCTACTACCCTATGGGGGGATCGTGTTCATCACCTTCTTTGTGAGAAACAAGGAGTATCGGCTCACTTTCAAGGAGATGGAGAAGCGGTATGGTTTCAAAGCTGGTAATGGAGAAGGAATGGAAGTTAGCAAGGAGGAAATGAGGAGCCCTCTCTTAAGGTATTTTCACAAGTCCCTCGCATGCACTCTTTTTGCTAGAAAGGAGACTGGGAATGTGAATGATCACGAGCTTCAGCTGCTGGATATTGCATTGTATGGAGTTTTGGACAATGCTACCGATGGTACACCACTAGTTTGAGATGTTGCGGATACTAGCATGGTATTTGTGCTGCTCGATCAGTTCCTCTACCTCAAGTCATGGGCCGTTAAGAGAAGAGAAGGAGGCAGAGAGATCTCCATTGGAGGATTGGTCACACTGATCTTGGTGGCATGCGATGTGCCCTTGAAGGGAGTGGTACACGATCCGAGATGGTTCGACATAGACTACCTCGTGCTGGTGAGATTTTTGGCCTATGAGAGGCCTAACGACATGAAGCTCTTCAAGTTCGTCCACCGAACCGCAGGAGCCGCCCAAATGATCCTACCCAATGTAATGTGCACCAAGGTTCGGCTAGGAGACAACATCGACTTTGCACTGCCTTTGGAGGAGTTGTACAACCTGGAGGAGGAGTCCGAAGCTTAGAAGAGAGTGGAAACCGGTCAAAGACACGGAGATAGCTCGGAAAGTTTTTCGAATTTGAGGAGTATGTGGGTTCTCAAAAGCAACCGGTTGGGGTGAGGGAAGCCCACAAGAGGATCGGATGGCTGAAGAGGATGAACAAGTACTTGGTGAGAAAGGTGAAGGATCTCACCGGTTCGGTGAAGACTATGGGGAGAAGCGGACCGCTAGGAGGAACTGGAGGACTTCCACCTCCAGAACCTTACCGAGCATCATCATACGAATCCCAAGCAGAGGGAGATGTCACCCAACCAGAATCATCGCGGAGAAGCCATTCAGACGCCTATCCGACGCCTTACCAGATGCCATACACGATGCCTTATATGATGCACCCTGCGAGTGGCTATACGGGTGATCATTCTGGACCTCTTCTGCCATACCCATCATACTACCCGATGCCCTACCCGATGAGCTATGCGGTACCCCCCTCGATCAACCCTTCGGATGCTGGTCTGAGTAAGTCGTTCATGCATATCACCGAGCTCTCTGACGAGCAAACACCGACACCTGCTGAAGCCGGAGACAACCTTGGCTACACGTTGGCGAGTATGGAGGCTGCTGCAACCTCCTTATTCACCAACCCATGAGGTACCACTTTCATCCGATCTTCGTAAATAAAATTGCATTTAGTTTATTTCATCTTGTGTGATTCTTGGATTATATTTCCAACTTTTATTTACACAGAGACTGTGTAATTTAAGTTTGGGAGAGGGTCCAGAATATTTTTAACTTTGTGTTTTATTTTCTTAATTTTCTTATTTTAAATTTTTGCATGCTAGTTTTATTCATTTGAGTCTGCATCTATGTGCATTGAAAAACCCAAAAAAAATTTGAAAATGTTTTTAGAAAAAAAAAAATGTTCATGTAGTTGCATTCACATATTAGGATTGAGTCTAGTTGGTTTCATATAGGATTGTTGCATATGCATCTTAGGGGACAATGATTAAAATTACCTTGTTTAAAATCAAACCTTAGGATTGAAACTATAGCCCTTAATCAGAGTTCATTGTTGCTAGATCAATCTTTGGAAAAAAAATGAAAAATCTTTGCTTAGATCCTTGTGTCGTTTGAATGCTTCCTCCACTTGTTTGAACATTAGAACATCTCTATATTATTGGATTTAATTTGAACTTTAATTGTCTTGCTTATGGAACTTGAATACTTGCTCATGGTAACTCTAAATTCGGGTTAGCACTCCATTTTACCAATCTTTTTCGTTTAACCCGATTTATTTGTCCTACACACGAACCCAAACCTTTCTTTCGAACCTTGTTGTGAATTGTTGAGTGAGGCTTTTTTCATTGTGCTATAGGTTGTGAAACCTTGAGAGTATTGAGAACGACAAAGAACTGCCTCTTGATTTAGCTAAGTTAGAATTTGAACTAGCTAATAGATTCGGTTTTGAAAGATAGGTGGTTAGTATGTTTATTTGGGGTTGGGTTGAGGAATATATATATAAAAAAAGAGAATTCCCTAAGGTTAGAATCAATTAGCTCTAAGTCTCTGAGTAAAAAATAAAATAATAAGAGAAAAGGTGTTTGCTATAGTCTCCTAGAAAGAAAGAAAGAAAAATATATATACATATTAGGATTTTAGCAAAGAAAGAAAAGAAAAAAAAAAAAGAGAAGAGTTAAAATCAAGGATGTGGGGTTTGATAAAAAAAAAAAAAAGAGAAAGAAAGTGAATGAGAAAAGGGTAGATTATCAAGAGTTAAGCTTTGTATGCCCAAATTGTTCTCAATCTTAGACAGTTTTCAAAACTGTCTAGCATTCCTTCTTTTGAGAGAAAACCACCCAAAGAATTTGTTTAAAACCACCTTACTAAATGCCTTACCCTTGAAACCGATTGAGCTTGATTCACCTTCCATTTGCAAGAACTCGCCAAACACTTAATTGAATGTGAAAGAGATGTTCTTTACTTTTAGATGGAGGTTGAACTAGATCGATGCATTGTAATAAGCAAAGAAAAATATTTGTAAGTATGTTGATTGATCTTAGCACCATTAAACTATCTTCAAGGACTATAGCTTGAATCCTTCGCTTAGCATATAAAGGTTATGAGTCCTCGTTTTCAAACTGCACCCTCCAACTTCCTTGCTAGAGGACTAGCAAGATTTAAGTTTGGGGGTCTAATAACTCTCTAGTTTACATGTTTTTAGCATCCTTTTTTTCCATATTTTGCATTGTTCATACCCTTAACCTAGCATTTTTAGGTCATTAATTATAGGAATTCACTTTTAGGTCATTTTTGCATTTGCATATTTTGGATGAAAACAGGTGCTTAAGAGCCTAGAATGGGGAAAAACAAGGACAAACCCGAGCATGTACCCGAAGGAGCCATCGAGCTGAAAGAACAAGTCCGAACCCCAACATGATCGAGGAGGATCTAAGATCCCGAAGAACAACCCGAAGATCTATCCGAGGAGTAACCCGACTTCATCCTCTTGTACCCCATCGAGTGGACCATCGGGCAGGTCTGGGAAGCTAGCCAAAAGGGTTTCCATATATAAACCCCTCCTCTCCTTCCTCGCAAACGAGCACGCCCCAGACCCTCAAACCACAGAGCGAGAGCTTCTGTGAGAAAACTGAGCGACTCAAACACCTTTCCCTTTTGTTTTGGATTTTATTTCATAACTTTTAATCACTTCTTTAGATTTCTTTCTTGTACTCTTATCCCTCTACTTTATCGTTTAATATAATGCAATTTTCTTTCATAGTTGTTGTTATGTTTCTTGCTATGATTTCCGAGTAGTGTAGTAAAGTTTCTAGGGATGGGATAGATGATTTTGTGTTCTTGATCGGTTAGGATGTCTTAGTTGATTGAATATGTTAATACATTTCCTTCTAGATTGGTGTTCTTAATGCTGTCAACAAACCGAGAGGGTGAGATTAGATCTAAGGTGTTTTACCACCGAGAGGTGTAGATGAAATGCTTGAATCAACCAATGCTAGAGGTTTACTCACTTAGCCTAAGAGATTAGATGAGTAAGGGGTTTACTGACAATTATGAATCGGATCTTAATGCCTGCTTGGTCATGTTTCTAACGAGAGTTGGGTAGGTTAGTGATCAAGGTTGATTGTTTCTATCACGAGAGTGTTTTAACAAGATTTTAGAGATTCATTGTCTAGGAAATATTTGCTTGAGGCATGTAAGGCATTTGTACTTGTTAGGAACATTTAGGATTCGATTACCCCATCCTTAGAAGCTTTCGTATTTTAATTGCTTGCATTTTCATTCATCACTTGATCTCTTACCCGATCAGGTACACGATAACCTGCATCGAGTAACCCCTCGAGTTGTTCATATTTCATTTGCTTACTCGATCACCCCACCCGATCTTGTACTCGAATGCTTGCATCGAGTGCTTAGGTCGTGTGGTTCTTTGTTTATATTCTTTTCTTTTATTATTTTAGGATTGTTAGATAAAACCCATAATTGCTTGGCTTGACTTGCATTGTTCTGATTGCATCCTTCCTGCTAGCATAAACAACCATTTGGATTGATAACCCTTTGTACTACAATTGCATTGGGAATTGATATCCTGGGTGAAAAGCCTGCTATCATAATCTAACAAACCTTCACACTTGAAAATGTGAGACCAGTGAGAGTACAGAATGTGTTAATGCATCAGTGAATAATTGAGTTTAAACCGGAGTTTGGGAGTCCTTAGCTAAAGGGGTGTTCAAGTCCAGCTACTCCACTAATTCGCCTGACGTTATTAGCACCATATCCAACACCAAAATAGATCAAACACAACACTTCATAGAGCGATATATTTTTCGAAAAAAATACATATAATCTAAAACCGAAGAAACCGATCCGAATGAACCGATTTGAATCGGTTTCGGTCTATCTGTTAAAACAGATTGGTTTATGTATTGATTTGGAATCGGATTTATTTCCTAAACCGATCCGAACCGAAATCCGATTGGTTATCTGCTAAACAGAATACAAATTTAAACTATTAATGAATCCCTTATAAAAATTTATAGTTATATCACCAGAAGGAGGTTTCGAACCTTAGACCTTGAGGTAAAGGGACACACGCTCCAAATGATACATATATATAAGAGAATCTATTTAAGTTTGGATCTAAAAAAATTGAAAACCGATCTGATAGAAAAAACAGTCGGATTTTCTATGCGATTCAAAAAAATCCGAAATACGAAAAATCCTAACTGAAAATCCAAACACCGAAAACTAGTGTAGACATGTATAGAAAAAACTACTACCATTTCTTCTAAAGACTGGCTACAAACCAAAAACACATTGAGTTTACTCTAATCGTAAAATAATAAATGCCCTTTTACCATTTTAAAATACAATTAGTTCAATTTGGTTAATTAAAAAGTATTTTATAGATTATGAAGTATTTAAAAAGTTTATAACTAGTGTATTGTAAATTAGATATAGAGACTAAATTCTATTGTAAACTAGAGAAATCGAAGAAACTTTCTCTTGTCTTATTATTAATGATTTAATGGAAAATTACATATATATAGTGAAGGGCAAAGCCCAAGTACAGTAGGACTAGTAAACCGACATAGAGTAAAGGAGGTGGCCGAAGGGCCTTATTGTCTTGGACGTACATGGGCCGAGTATGGGCCGAGTACGGGCTGAGTATGGGCCGATTATGGTAATCCACCATCCGTGTTTTACAATACTCACCCTTGGATGACATAACCGTGCAAATGCTAAGTAGGATCTTTGTAATGTGCTTGGGGGTGCTGCCTCATTAAAACCTTACCAGGAAAACCCATTGGGACAAAACCATGGTGAAGGAAAAAGAGTACAGCACGCATTACTCCCCCTGTTCCAAGCAACCCTATAAGTCATTAAGTCTCCGCATTCCAATCTGGTGCGTGAGTTTCCTGAATGTTGACGTCGGTAAAGATTTGGTAAAAAGATTGGCTGAATTGTCGCTAGACTGAACTTGTACCACTGTAACTTCTCCGGCCTTTTGTATTTCATGTGTGAAGAAGAACTTGGGTAGAATATGCTTTGTCTGATCTCCCTTGATGTATCCTTCCTAGAGCTGTGCGATGCAGGCCGTATTATCTTCATAGATAACCGTAGCTTCCTTATCGTCGGCCATGCCACAATCTTGCCTGATATGTTGAGTCATCGACCTCAACCATACACACTCATGGTTGGCTTCATGCATTGCTAAGATTTCGGCATGATTAGATGATGTGGCTGCAATGGTTTGCTTCATAGAACGCCACGAAATAGTTGTACCACCGTGTGTGAACACATAGCCAGTTTGAGACCTAGCATTGTGCGGATCCGATAGGTAACTTGCATCAGCAAAACCAACTAAACCTTCTTTGTTATAGTTAGTATAATATAAACCCAAATCAAGCATTCCTTGTAGGTAACGTAACACATGTTTGATACCGTTCCAGTGCCTTTGGGTTCGACAAGAGCTAAATCTAGCTAGGAGGTTCACGGAAAAACATATGTCTGGTCTAGTGTGGCTAGCCAAGAACATTAATGCTCCTATTGCACTGAGGTATGGCACTTCTGGTCCGAGAATTTCTTCATCGGCTTTCTTTGGACCAAATGGATCTTTATCCAAATCAAGGCTCCTCACAACCATTGGGGTAGTCAATGGGTGAGCTTGGTCCATATTAAATCTCTTGAGTACATTTTCTGTATATGTCATTTGATGCACAAGGATTCCATCATTTATGTACTCAAGTTGTAATCCCAAACAGAATCTTGTCTTGCCTAGGTCTTTCATCTCGAATTCTTTCTTTAGATATTCGACTGTTTGGGCGATTTCCCCAGAGGTTCCTAGGATGTTCAAATCATCCACATATACTGCTATTATGACAAACCCTTTGTTTGCAAACTTCTTTATAAATATACATGGACTGATGAGGTCATTCTTATAGCCCTCTTTGGCTAGGTACTCACTTAGTCTATTGTATCACATACACCCACTTTCTTTCAGTCCATAAAGGGATTTGTTTAGTCTTATGCAGTATTGTTCGCGAGAACCGCTCTTATCTTTGAACTCAATACCCTCTGGTAATCTCATGTATATCTCATTATCTAGTAGACCATATAAGTATGCGGTTACAACATTCATTAACCGCAAATCCAGTTTTTCTCTTATAGCCAGACTTATTAGAAATCTAAAAGTCGTTGCATCCATCACAGGGGAGTATGTCTCGTCATAATCTATTTCGGGTCTTTGAGAGAATCCTTGTGCTACAAGCCGTGCTTTATATCTCACGATTTCATTATTCTCATTTCTCTTTCTTACAAAGACCCATTTATGTTTTACTGGCTTTATATCGAATGGTGTCCTTAAGATTGGACCAAACACATTCCTTTTCTTTAATGAACTTAATTCCACGTCGATAGCTTCTTTCCATTTTAACCATTCTGGTCTTTGAGTGCACTCTAAAATGGACATGGGTTCATGATCCTCATTTATTTCAAGTGTTACCTTGTATGCAAATATTTCATCGATGTCGACATCTTTTATGTTCCATTGTATTCCAGACATGATATAATTGATTGAGATCTCATTATTATCAATACCATCAGGACCTTGAGGTTCAGCGTCCCAAACCTCATTCGGTACCTTAGGATTTGCCGCGGCCATATCTGTTATCTCTTTAACCTCGGTTTCATTTGCACCTTTCTTAGATTTCCGAGGGTTCTTATCTTTGCAACCTATTGGTCTACCACGTTTCAAACGAGTCCTAGACGTTGTAGCAACTTGATTATTGTGTTCCTTTTGAACATCAATACGTACTGGTGCATTACAAGCTGGTATGTACGATTTTGTTACTCTCCTTGGGTCAGCAAAGGAATCTGGCAATTGTATAGCGAGCTTTTGCAAATGTATAATCTTTAGGACCTCTGCATCACAGGCTAGAGTCCGAGGATCTTGCCAATGCAAGGATGTTTGATTCCATGTTATTTCTTTAACCAACTTGCTTGTCTCTCCACCTAATTTGGGAAAGTCGGTGTCATCAAACTGACAGTCCGCGTATCAGGCCTTAAATAAATCACCCGTAGTTGGCTCAAGATACTTAATAATGGTGGGAGAATCATATCCAACATATATTCCCATCCTCCTTTGAGGTTCCATCTTAGTTCTCTTTGGTGGAGCAATCGGTACATAAACGGCACACCCGAATGTTTTGAGATCGGATATGTCAGGCTCATGACCCGTTAATAGTTGGGATGGTGAATACTTATGTTCACTAGATGGCCTGATGCGTATAAGCTCTGCTGCATGTAATACGGCGTGTCCCCAAGCCGACACAGGAAGTTGCGACCTCATGAGTAATGGTCGAGCAACTAATTGGATTCGTTTAATGAAGGATTCAGCTAATCCATTTTGTGTATGGACATGTGCCACAGGATGTTCCACACTCACCCCCATGGACATACAATATTCATTAAATGCTTGGGATGTAAATTCACCAGCATATCTAGACGTATAGTCTTAAGTGGAAAATCTAGAAAATGGGCTCTTAGCCATATAATATGGGCCAACAATCAAGCAAACGCAAGGTTTCTAGTTGACAATAGACAAAACTTGCGACCATCTGGTCGATGCGTCGATTATAACCATAAAGTATCTAAACGTCCCACATGGTGGGTGTATTGGTCCACAGATATCTCCTTGTATTCTTTCTAGAAAATTTAAAGTCTCTTTAGTGGCTTTCACTGGTGATGGCCTCACAATGAGTTTTCCTTGTGCACATGCTACACACGTGAGATTTTTTAGGAATAACTCTTCTCTCTTTTAGAGTGTGCCCTTTAGAGTTTATTATTAGCTTACGCATGATGTTAGAACCCGGATGGCCAAGCCGGTAATGCCATAAACTGAATTGTTCTTTGAACATTTTATTCATTGCCAAATTAGCCTCTATCATATTAATCTTAGCATGGTATAAATCAGTGGCTAGTGCGGGTATAGTCTCTAGGATTTTCTTTGATCCTTGGGTGATTTCAGTAATTTGTGGGAACTCTTGGTTTCCTTCACCCTTAGTTTCAACATGTAGACCATTCAAACGAATGTCTCTAAAGCTCAATAAGTTTTTCTTAGAGCTGGGTGAATATAGGGCATTACTTATTTCAAGGTGTGTGCCATTAGGTAATAAAATATGAGCTTTGCTGTAGCCTTCTATCAAGCTTGCTATACGCGCAATTGTACTAATATTGGCATTTTTCATTATGAGATTAGTGAAATATCTCTTATCCTTCAAAATTATGTGGCTGGATCCACAAGTATGTCCTCGGCCATTTCTAAAATGGACAAGAATTTATGTTTTACAACATAAACAAATAATTTTATAATGAAGGAAATAAAATAATTTAATTTAAACCATAATTATAATCCAATATCATAATCAAATAAAATTCAAATCATAAAACATAAATTAAACCAAAACAATTTTAATTATCTTCTCCTAGACAATCCAAAGTTTCATTGTCCAATAGATCATCATTTTCATGGTCGAAATCTCCTTCACCATCGAGATGGGTCATATTGGCTTCTGGATTTTTCTTCAGACTCTCTTGATAAAGATCAATGAGATACTTAGATGATCTGCACGTCTTAGCCCAATGATTCCCCATACCACATCGGTTACAAACCGATTTAGGCTTATTGATGTTCACATATTTTACCTTATTTTATTTACACATTTTCCATGATTCACTAGCTTGTTAGGTCATCATTTAGTAGTTTTAGGGCTGTTTATGCATTAGAGTAGATTTGCATTGGATTGCATTGTTTCTTGTATAAACAGGTGATTTAAGACCCAATGGAGCATGGATAAGTGCTGAGGGAAAGTGAAGCCATCAAGAGAAGCAGACAAAGGAGCTAGAGCAAAGGAGAATCAAGGTCCGGAAGTCCACTCGACCAGACACTCGACCATGTGCTAAGAGGGACTTTACCGACTGAAAGGAGCAGAAGAAGACCTGACTCGACCATGCACTCGACCGAGCAAATGGTTGAGTCAACTGAGTCGCCTCCCTATTTTGTCCTGTAGCCATTTTAGGGCTTCCCTACCTTTCTATATATACCCCTTGTACTCTCTGGCCGCTAAAAAGCCACTTTTCAGAGAGAAAATATCAGAAAACCAGGTATTTACCCTTTTTGGGATTTTAGCTTTTAACTTTACATCATCAACCACTTTTAAGCTTTTTCTCTAGATTTTCATACTTTGTTGGTTCCATAACTTTCTAAGTATTGATAATCTAAGTTTATTTCTTTGAACAAAGTTGTAGATCTCCTTCTTATCTTTCTAATCATGCAAGTTTCATTGATTTATGGGTTTATGATTTTGTTCACCATGAGTTGTTCATCTGAGTAGTGTGTTAGGATCTTAGGGATGGATTAGGCTGGATGAGAGTTATGGTAGTTTAGACTGATCAAGCTTGTTTGTTTAATTCTCTCTTCTAGGTTAGGCTTGCTCTATGCTGTTCTTATATCTGAGAGGGTAAGAACAGATCCTAGGTTTCTTAACATCATACCAATGTTTAAGCTTCTGGATAATACTAATGCTGGAGATTATCATGCTTGTCCCAAGAGATTGGTTGCACAAGGTGATCTTTGACACATAATGATCTGGATCTTTATGCATGTTTTTATGTGCAATAGCTGGTGAGAACTAGATCTAGGAGTATCTAAGCTTGATTGTTATTGCCATGAGAATGGATTAACAAGTATTAGAGGGTCATTGTCTAGAGATAGCGCACTGTTTATTGAGGTTTGTTGATTAGTTTAGCTCAAGTCCAGCCCATGAATCCATCCCTAGGACCTTCTGTGTTATTGATTTCTCTTATTTGATTACTGTTATCCGCTTTTCATTTGATCTATTTAGATTTGCTCTGTTTGATTGTTAAGTAAGATATTTGTTCTTCGTAACTTGCCACTCGACCCCGTACTCGATCGAGTGCTTGCTCGAGTCAACTTCCAAGTTTTTACTTTATGTTCTGCATCTTTTTAGTTTCACTTTTATTTCATTTCATATCTTAGTTTCAGTTATTACACTGCATTTAGTCTGCATTCTTAGTGTTTTGTATTCTGCATTTAAAATTCTGTCAACAGCAGTTACATCAAAACCATTTCATATCTGTCTTAACTTAAATAAGTGTTCACATCTAGACTGCTTGCATCATACTCATTATGGATTGACATCTTTTATACTACAACAGCATAAGAGTAATTGAAACCTCTTGCATTCCACCTTCATACATCAACCACACAAAATAATATATTTCACGTATGTTGCGGTTTGTTAATTATGCGGCCTCTACCACGGCCACGACCGAAGTCGGACCGGTTCCCACGGTCGTAACCATTGTAGTGGTTCCCTTGGTATTTACCACGACCACCACGTCCTTTACCACCACGGCCACGGCCATGGTACTAGCTCTTATGGACGTAGTTGGTCTCTTTGGGCTTGGTGGGTTCTTTGGGCTCTTTCTTGGTCAAATCAACTTTGTGGGCTTCAGGTAATGGGGCTGAACCAGGAGGTCTCATTGCACTGTTCATTAGTAGCAACTCATTGTTTTGCTCAGCAAGCAGCAAACAAGAGATAAGATCTGCATAAGTTTTGAAACCCTTTTCACGATACTGTTGCTGAAGCAGTATATCGTTGGTGTGAAAGGTTGAGAATGTCTTCTCTAGCAAATCTTCCTCAGTGACCTCCTTACCACATAACTTAAGGATTGAGACTATCTTAAGTAGCTCTGAGTTATACTCATCCACGGATTTGAAGTCCTGGATCCTTAAGTTTTTCCAATCAAATTCAGCCTTTGGTAGGAGCACCGTCTTTTGGTGTCCATATCTGTTTTTCAACTCTGTCCAAAGCTCAAGAGGATTCTCTATTGTAAGGGATTGGTCCTTGAAGCTTTCAGCAAGATGGTGGTGGATTAGCAAAATCTCCTTATACCTACTCTTTTCAGTGCAATCGTTACGATCCTCAATGCATTCGCATAGGTCCTTTGATTTCAAGTTGATCATGGTTTCCAAAGCCCATTTGAGGTAGTTGTCTCCGGACACGTTAACTGCAGCATAGTTGAGATTGTTGATCTTTGCCATTCTACAAAATAGAAAAAGGCATATGATTAGTACCATGCGGTATATATGAGACCAAAACATGGAATCGTTCAATCTTTGGGCTATGCGGTATATATGAGACCGAACCATGCCGAATATTATGCTCTTGGGTCATATGTTTTATAAAACCAAACCATGCCGATTTATAGTCTAGGCCATGCGGTAAAAACCGGACCATGGATTTATTTTCTTTTGCGCTATGCGGTATATATGAGACCGAAACATGCCGATTATATTAGTGGATAATGTCTTGTTTATTTATCTAATTTTGTGGCCTATTATGTGCATGAGAACAATCCTAGATAAATATAAAATCTAGCATGCAATAATTTCCTTTTCCTAAGGTTTTCCTTTTTCTATACAGGTTTTTCCTTTTTCTAGCTTTAGGGTTATGACAAAGGTTTTAGGAAATAATTTCTAGTCTTTTGGGATATTGTCTAATTATATTTAAATTTCTTAAATATACTAGATAATGGCCAATGAATTAAATTAGAAATTTTCCTAATCAATTTTAGGGTTCTATGTGAAACATAGAATTGATCCGATTTTAATGTCTTAGATTTTAGGGTTTTGATTTTACTAAACCATCACTAATAATCAGATTCAAACCTAGAACAAACAGTTTAATATTTTCGATTTTTAGGTTTTAGATCTAGGTATTCATGCCATCGATTTTAAACAAACAATCAAACTGTATTTTAAATATGGCATAATAGATTTAATTGCAAACAATCTAAAACAACCCTATATCAATCCGATTTTAAGTTTTAGGGTTATAGGGTTTTGGTTTGTTGATTGTATAATTGCAAGTTTTATTGTCCCATTATATTTAGGAGATCATGTTCGATTTATAGGTTCTAAGGGGGTTTAGATTTATTTACCTTCCACCGTTTGGAGGTTAACTGGATATGAACCGGGAGCTAAAGACCTCGGTTTTACACTTAGCTTGATCACGAACCCCGGCTTAGATAGGAGGAAGAACAGTACTCACCCCGGACAGGAACTGATCGCCGAACACGGACGGACTCGGACGGAATATGGACAGGAACCGATCGCCGAGTATGGACGAACAAGGGACTTTGTGTGCGGCGGCGGCGGCTTAAGATTTTAGGGTTTTTCTCAGTTGGAGTTTAGGGAAAATTCGTGCTGATAACGTGTTGTAAACAAGAGAAATCGGAGGAAGTTTCTCTTGTCTTATTATTAATGATTCAATGCAACATTACATATATATAGTGAAAGGCAAAGCCCAAATATATTAGGACTAGTAAACCGACATAGAGTAAAGGAGGTGGCCGATGGGCCTTATTGTCTTGGACATACATGGGCCGACTACGGGCCGAGTATGAGCCGGTGATGGTAATCCACCATCCGTGTTTTACAACAAATTCCTGTTTTTTTTTTTTTTTGGCAAACAGAAAATGATTCTAGTAAACATATATATTATAGGGAGAATGGTACATGTACCTCAAAAACAAAAGTATCGAATATAAGTGTTTTTTGAAAGCTGAATCAAGAATTTCATCAATCGATCGAATATAGGTGTTTTTGACCAATTTTCTAACATTCTTTCTACTCAAAATTAGTCATTATTTCATGTACTAATCAATTAATTTATTATTTACAGTATGTGGTGTAAGCTTTTTTTTTTTGTCTTTCATTCAACAGCCAAGCATTTGCTCGGAACTGGTCAATGGGTTGACTCCCTGGCCCGGCCCAAAACACTCTTTAATTGCAAAACCACCAGCTAACAATGTAAACGAACTCTTAACTTAACCAACCTGCAAAAGAGAGAGCTATGAGCAATTCATAATTACTCAGTGAGGGAAAGCCTTAGGGCTCCCAAGTCTCCACACCCAAACACGCTTAGCCAATCACCAAGTCTAAACCTAAGCCAGGCAACAATCACTGTGTCCTAAAACCTGTGACACACAAACATATGCACACATCACACAAATGGAACTACATCCCATAACCGCCCTAAAAACGGGTCGGATACAACGTGTCAACACACGCTATCCTCGTGCATTATCAGATCCCTCTTGCTTTCACATTTCTTCATGCACCATGCTTACGGAACCTCCATGCCTCTTGCACTTCGTCCTAGCATCAATCACTCGTGCTCATGCTTACGGACCCCAAGCGCCTCTTCCACTTGTTCCTAGCACTGCACACACGTCAGTTCGTCAGCCATCCTGACCTACCTGCATTCCGCGCCCGTAGACCACCACACAACTACAAGGAATTCCCCTTGCAGGAATCTCTGCTGCTCACCCGCATCTACGTGCCTTAGCACCTTATCTGCTCACACACAAGCACTTATTTTACCACAACATAACATGCGTTCACGCAACCACATCAATATCAATCAACACACATTCATTTTCTATTCTCATATTTATTCTAGTTCTTATATATTATAATAAATATTTATTGATATACGTATAAATAAGATATACACTCATCCAAATATACATTACTTATATACTATGTAACATGTAGGTATACATAGCTTAACATTAAACTAAGTAACTATCCAAACACATCTGAACATGTAGAAGACACCAACTAGTCCTCATCTTGGCCACACAAATCAAAGTCTCGGTTTAGCACAAACACCAACAGAAACCGCTTCAACAATAATCTCGGTATGCAACGGTTTAGATTAAACAATCAAAGATTATTTTCCAATAATAATGCATGAATTAATCTAGTTCTCAAACCCGATTTAATTGTGCTGGTGTTTCTCAAATAAATTAATTAGATGTAGTTTAATAATTAAATCAAACCAACCATCTAATAATTCATAACATCACAGTTTAGTCCACGTACGATCACATGCTCCCAGCCTCCCTCAATACCAATTCCTAAACCAGCCACAATACACGATTCACCAATATTATGCTAACCAACGTCATCGACAACGTACGTAACCATGCATGACACCACAAATCAATGCAACACAACACAACGACTGACACGAGAAAGGGTTTCGCCGTTTACCTTCATCGGCGGTTTTACTCACCCACTCGTGACGGATCAGCAACGCCGATCGATCCACAAAGCTTCAAGCCCACGGTTGTCACATCCTCATCTCTCAACAATCAAACAACAACAAAGCAACACACTACAAGAAAACAAGGTGACTTCCAACAGACTTTCCAACAGACCAAATCCTGTCGGCCATTTCCGACGGATTCTCGACTGATATACGAGGAGATTTGATCCGTTGTACACTCTTTGTAATCGGACGGGAATTGGTCCGTTGGGAATTCTGGACCATATCCCGACGGAGTCCTCACAGATTGAGTCTGTTAGACAATTTCGTCGGAACTACGTCGGTATTCCATCGGTCATATGTTACCGTTATTATAGTCATTTGAAAATTGTCGGTGATCCATTGTTACCGTTGTTTTTAGCCGTTTGAATTTACAGATAGCCGACAGAGTTTTGTCGGCATCCCGACAGACATTGTTTCTATAAATAAGTATCGGAACTCATTCTCAAAACAAACTTATTCTTACTGTATTTTTCTTGTTTTCCAAATAAAAAACGGGAAAAATTGTCTTCTTATTTTAGATCGTGGATAGATGAACCAATGATGGATCCAGAATCTTACTTATTAAGAGATGAGTATGCAAGAGGCGTAGGCGAGTTAATGGAATTGGCTTGTCAGCAACCGGAAGCTAAGAAAACCCGTAAGTTAAAATGTCAATGTTCTCTTTGCCGAAATTCTCATAATATTAGGATTAATTTAGTGTGGAATCATTTGTATTGCAATGGGTTTATGACGGGTTATAAGAATTGGTTTCTTCATGGGGAATTGTTGGATTATGCTAGTACTAGTGAACCAAATATTGTTGTTAGCTTAGAAGAACAAAGAACGGATATATATTTTAGTGTAGGTACTTTTTAGATGGTGAATGATGCATATAGGGAAAATATGCAGTCGACTAGTGGTGATGGAGATAGGATAGAGGAACCTAATTTAGAATCCCAAAAGTTTTTTGGAATGTTAGATGCAGCAAAACAACCACTATACCCAGGATGTAGAGAGGGTCATTCTCCTTTTTCACCTGCAAGTAGATTGATGACGATTAAGATAGACGACAATTTAGCTGAGGACTGTGTTGATGCGATAGCAGATTTTGTAAAAGACGTTTTGCCTGATGATAATATTTCACCAGCTTCATACAACGAGGTTCAGAAACTGGTTGCTGGTCTTGGGTTGTCGTATCAGAAAATAGATGTGTGCATCGACAATTGCATGATATACTGGAGACAAGACAAAAACCGTAGAAGATGTAAATGGTGTCGCAAACCACGGTTTCAAGAAACAAGTGGCAGGGTTCCCGTTCCTTATAAACGAATGTGGTATTTACCTTTAGCAGAAATGTTACAGAGGTTATACCAATCTGAAGGGTACAGCTGAGCCGATGAGATGGCATGCAAAGCATAGAAGAGAAGAAGGAAAGATCACACATCCTTCAGAAGCAGAAGCATGGAGACATTTTCAGTCAGTGTATCCAGATTTTGCGTTTGAGCGATGAAATGTTTACTTAGGACTCTGTACAGATGGTTTCAACCCATTTGGGAAGCACGGAAGGCAATATTCATTATGGCCGGTAATCGTAACACCTTACAATCTACCACCATCATTGTGCATGCGACGAGAGTTTTTGTTCCTCGCAATTCTTGTTCCCGGTCCAGAGCATCCAAATAGGTCACTTCATATCTTCCTCCATCCATTGATTTATGATTTGCAAATGTTATGGGCGCACGGTTTTGAAGCATATGATGTATCAACTCAACAAAATTTTTAGAAGCGAGCGGCATTAATGAGGACCATAAGCAATTTTCCAACATATGGTATGTTATCTGGATGGACCACTCATGGACGATTATCATGTTCGTATTGTCAAGATAACACATATGCATTCTAATTAAGTCACGGACGCAAGACATGTTGGTTTGATTGTCACTGAAGATTTCTACCACCTGATCACCTTTATCGTAGTTCAAGGAATTTGTTTACAAAGAATAAGAAAGTGTATGATGATCCACCTCCTGTTATAGATGGTGAGACTATGTTGACTCAGTTTAGAGATTTGGAGCAGCTAGGACTCTTGACGTTGGTGGTAATGGACATGATCCTGTTGACGGTGCTGGTGTAAATCACAATTGGCATAAACAGAGCATTCTTTTTGATTTGCCATATTGGAAAGACCTTTTGTTAAAGCATAATATTGATGTGATGCACACAGAGAAGAATGTCTTTGACAACCTCATGAACACTGTCCTAAACATTCCAGGGAAGACAAAGGACAATTTGAAGTCTAGATTAGACTTGCCATATTTTTGCTCTAGGCCTGAGGTTGAGATAATGGCAAACGGGAGATGCCCAGTTCCGATATATCGGTTAAATGCGGCTTCAAAGGCGGCTTTTTTCGACTGGATTACCCATAGAGTCAAGTTCCCCGACAGTTACGCATCTAACTTGCGTAATTGCGTTGATATTAGAGAAGGGAAGTTTATAGGAATGAAGAGTCATGATTGTCATGTTGTTATGCAGCGACTTCTTCCATTTGCTCTTGCCAATCTTCTGCCAACAATGTGCACGAAACAATTGCAAGTACATTTTAGTTGTTAACGATTAACATATTTTATATCTATTAATAATTAACGGTAATATTAAATTTTTTAGCACAAAATATACAATTGATGCTTTCTTTCGGGACTTATCCACAAGAACACTTACTGTTGACGGTGTCCGCAATTTGGAACAAAATATACCCATTCTTATTTGCAATCTTGAGAAGATTTTTCCACCGTCTTTTTTTGATGTTATGGAACATCTACCTATTCATCTACCGCAAGAAGCAGCACTTGGTGGCCCTGTTCAATATCGATGGATGTATCCTTTGGAGCGGTACATGTTTCACCTAAAGAAAAAAGTGAAAAATTTAAGCTAAGTCGAGGGTTCTATTGTGGCGCAAAGCACTAATGAAGAAGCCTCACACTTTGCGGAATATTACTTTCCTTCTTTCAGTTCATACAAAGAGTCGACGTTCTTCTCGTCATGACGATGGCGGCGAGCAACCAACATATCCCGTATACGTTCCTACCTTGTTTACTCAAAACGGCCGCCTTTCTGGAAAAGGGAATAATTTTAAACTTTCATCGCAGGAGTATACTCACTTGCACATGTATACTCTCACCAACTGTGAGGATATTCTTGATTATGAGAGGTCTGTATTTAAAATATGCTTATGTCTATAAAATTAAATTGTTTAGAATAAAATAATTCATTAGTATTAATTATTTTTGTTTTACAGGATTTACATGGCTGTAATACGCTCCTACTATCTGGAATATACCGAGAATCAACTTGAGGAGCTTAAAGATAAGGATTTCGCTTCTTGGTTGCAATATTATGTAAGTTATATAAGTAACTTTAATTATTAATAGTAAATAATATATTGATTAATTATTCTAAAAAACTTATAGGTGTCAGATGGAATTTCAGAAGGTCAATCATTTCCAACATTGTTAGTAGAGATCTCTAATGGACCAAACTACATTGCAAAGGGGTACCCGAGGTAATTCACGAGAGGGTATGGTTTTAGGATTTATAATGATGGAGATAGGAGGACAACAATTAATTTTGGTATATCCGTTAAAGCTGACGATGTTGTGTACTACGGTATCCTTAAAAAAATATTGGAAATTCGATATCAGGGAATGTTGAACCTAAGGTGCATTGCATTTGTGTGTGATTGGTATGATCCCACAATTGGTGATGGCGTACGAGTTGACCAATTTGGTGTTACATCAATAAATTCAGTACCAAGGTTATTGAAATATACCCATTTATTCTTGCATCACAAGCTGATCAGGTATGCTCATTTCTTAACATTCAATTAGAAAATCATCATTAGATGATATATATATATATAATTAATAATTTTCATTACTTATTAAAGATATGCTACTTAACCTATCCTCAAGTTACAAACATGAACGACCCATGGATCACTGTTACGTCGGTAAACCTAAGAGGTCAAGTATATGGAGTTGCAGCTCACGATCCTTTGCAGGCAAGCGAAAGTTGTCAGATGGCTTCGGTTGAACATTCCCTTGAAGTTGATCTTGTGGTTGACTTTACCATGTTCAGAAATGAAGTAGTGGATTCTGAGTCAGAGGGAGAAATTGGATAATTTGATGATGATACCGACTCAACTTCTTCTGATTATTCAACAGACTTAGAGTAGAAAAAAATGTTATTTTCATATTGTATTGAATAAAAGTAAAAGATCAAACACTATATATGGTAATGCACGATTTATAATAAATAATGAGATCTAGATAATGAGATTTAGATTTTGATAATAATTTAGAAAACAAAGTTTAATAATTCTAGATAACAAAATTCATTTTTAAAAATAGCAAAATTGTTTAATTATTTGAAATATAACACAACACATCATTAAGTTTTTTTTTATAACAAATTAGGTCTAACAAAACACTACATAACAATTGAGTTTTTCAAACAGAATTGAAATCTAAATGTAAAACCTGAAAAAATCATAATGTCGTTGATAATCTGTCGGGAACTCCCGACGGATCCCCAACAGCTCTAAGAGTTTTCTTGGGTTTATGTATTCAGCTGCTTTTAACACGTGTTTTAAACTCCGTTGGAAAACCATCGGAAAGCCATCGAGGAAATACCATCACATTACTAACAGATTTCCAATGGATTTAGGGTATATGGTATTGAAATATGAAACTTTATAACCTAACACATTCACAAACACTATTTCTTATGTCTTCAAACACTTACAACCAGTTTTGGTGTATTTTATACTATAAGTTTAAATTTCCAAAATTGAACATGATTTCATTATAAGTGTTTCTATATACACGTAGAATTTTACTTAAGGGTTTCAATGTTGTAAATCACTAAATATCAAATTTTTTTTTTTTAGTTTTTTTAATGAAACAGAATTGCAATCTATGTAGTATACTTATTGTAATGTTAATTGAGTAGTAAATATATTTTTCTAACTATATATGAAGTTTTTTGGAGTAATGAAAAATGTCGGGAGTATTAAAAAAATTTTAAAATTTTCGTATGGATTCCTTCGGAAAACCCCAAATTAACCCCGGGAAATAATTTTTCCAATTTTTTTGGATATTGCGGGAAGGATTAATTTAAAATTTTGGGTTTGATAAATCACAAAACTTTTCACCTTATCTTCTCACTTCTTCACGGCCTCACTTCTTCTTCCTCACCCCCAAATTTTTTCTTCACCGATTCACAATTATGAATCCCAGATTTTGTTTGAACCTCTTTATCTCTTCTAAATCCCAGATTTTGTTTCTCCCTCTTTATCTCTTCTATATCCCAGATTTTGTTTCTCCCTCTTTCTCTCTTCTAAATCCCAGATTTTGTTTCTCCGTCTTTCTCTCTTCTAAATCCCAGATTTTGTTCCTCAAATCAACCCCAACCACTCAACTATGTAAGATTTTTACCTTTTTATCTCAATTATGTAAGATTTCGTTTTTTCAATGTTTGGTTTCAGTATTTGTGGCTGATTCAATGTTTGGGTAACATTAAAAATCGGATATATTGTTGATGTTATAGACCTGTTTACTTGAGCTATTTGTTACGATTTATATAGGTATTCAGTTGATCTTTTTTTGAGTTTTTGATTTATGTGTAACTGTAATATTTCTTTTTTTGCACAAAGGGATTACGAAGCATATCGTTCTCGTGGAAACCGCTCCACCCAAAACCAACAAGAACCCAATGGTTCTGGGTCACCGATTCAAACCCCCTCCGCAAGAGTCTCGGGATCGCCTACAACTGCCTCACCTCGAATCCTAATGACCATTGAGGATTTCGTTTCTTAACCAGGACGAGAACTTATCCCAAAACTTCATCCCAACTACATTGGAGATACTACATGGTAAATCTCAAACATTTTATGTAATTATGATTTTTTCTTTTCAATTTTTTTGATTTTAGATCAAACTTTTATAGGTTTGAGGCATCTGGAAACGGCATTAGCAAATCTATAAATCGGATGATGTATGGACTCCTCAAAGAACCTTATGAAACATACTCCTCAATGCCAAGTGATGATCGTGACCTTTGGTTGAAACAGTTTGCGGTAATGCTACATTTTCTTTAATGGCAAGTTTGCTGTTCTTCGATTTCTCTAGTTATTTTCTTTAATGGCAAGTTTAATTGAACATACATTTTAATCTTGTAGCAAGATTTTAACTGGGAGCCACAAATGACATCTAGAGTCCGTCGAGAGTTTGACAAAGAGGCAGCGACTCAATATTCCAACACGTTAAGTGAGTGGAAGAAAAAGTGGAAGCGCGTAGAAACTCCAAAGGGAATAAACGACAAGGTGTACGAAGGTTTGCAAGAGTATTGGGCACATCACAAGACAAACGAAACTGCTACCCAGAAATCTAAGAACTGGAATAGCATTAGAGGTGGCAAAGGGCGAGCAACAACACAACGTCGGGTCAACAAGCTTCTATACCCATGAACTACAACTTGTAAGTTTTCAATATTGGTTGTAGTACAATTCAAAACTTAGCTTCACTAAAGATTAAAACTAAAATTTGTTTTAAAGACTAAAAGAGATGGTGTTGCTCCTGATCACATAACATTGATGGAAGACACCCACACAACCAAAAAGACCAAGCAAATTCAAGACCCTTTAGCTAAGGAAGTGATTGCCAATACTCGTAAGAGGATGGAGAAGTATAGCTTATCCCAACCTTAAGTCGATGAAAATGGCTTACCAACACCAATCCTCGTCGACAAGGTTAACCAATTCGTTCCTGAGGTTTTTACTTTTTGATTCAAATTCTTATTTTGCTTATGATTCTTTGTATACATTTTGTTCTAATTGTTCTAAATTTTAGGAAACTCCACAAACCAAGGGTTGATTCTTTGGATTAGGAAAAGTTGCTAAAAGACTATGTACTGGTTTATCATCTTCATCACCATTATATGATCGTGATCCTGAACTTTTGCGTGCCCTCCAAGAGAAAGATGACCGAATAGAAGCTCTTGAGAAGAAAGAGAATGAGAGGAACAAGCTGAGAGATGAGGAGCTTGCTTCGTTCATGGCAGAGATGCGATCTAAGTTCCCCGTGAATTCAAGTTCTTAGATATATAAGACTTACAATATTTAAGTTTTATGGAACATTTTTTTTTTGATTTGTTTATATTACATTTTCTTTTTGTGGATGATTTGTTTATTTTGTATTTTGGATTTCTAAATTTCTAAATTTAAATATTTTTAACTAATTAGTAATATTATTTAAGTAATTAATTAGATTTATTTTAAAAGTAAACTAAATATTAAAAAAAAATATATAAAACATTAACTATCAGTCGGGATTCTGTCGGTAAAAACAGAGACGTTGTCGGGATTCTGTCGGCAGAAAATAGAGACGTTATCGGGAATCCATCGGGAACTTAGCCGTTGGGAATTCCGTCGGGAATAACGAAATACATTCTTGGGAAATAATCAGTTTTTCCTTGGTATTATCTGTCGGGAAGTCATCAGTGGTCGTCGCTTATTATTCTAACGGGTTCTCGACAGATACATCTCAACGACGATATCTGTCGCAGTTTCATCGGGAACAACAGTCGTTGGTAATCCGTTGGAAATCTATTGGAGAGGCTGACGGATTCCCGACAGATCTAATTTTCCCGACGCTCTAGAAGCGACGGACTGATGCCCTCTGTAATCTGTCGGGAAAGGTCGTTACCAACGGATTTGGCCGTCGGTTTACGGCTGTTTTCTTGTAGTGACAGATCCCACAAGACAATATGCAAGCTACAAAATAAAATAGGGTTTCCTTACCCTTAACGACTGCTCCGATGACAGCGGCGGTTCATCCAGTTACTCATGGTTGCAAGCTCCAATGGTAACTCACATTGGCTGTTGGTGGCGGTGAACGGCAACGACCTCGCTTCCCAAATTTCTCGGATTCCTTCAAGCCCAACACCAAGAAGGAACAATAACATTGACGATGGCTCAAATGCCTCTCCACCACTCTCGGTGGCTGCTGGCTATGATGCACGGGGACGGCAGTTTGATGACGTCTCTCCTATCATAAAACGTCTCGGGTACGGTAACGTCACAGAAACGGCAAAAAAACGTCTCTTAGACGTTTCTAACAGGGCGGGGACGGCGGCAATTTTGGGGACGGCGGTAATAGGGTTTCAGAAACGTTTCTGAAATATTTCCAGGACTTATTCACTTATTTTTCCACCAAATAAAACATAAAAGACTAGAAATATCATTTAAGTTTGATTTCTTAAGATTTCACATTACTATACATGTTTTCTATATCCTCTGTTTAGTCCTCATCTCTTTTACTTCAAATATGTTTAAAGTTAAGTGTTTGATGGATAATCATGAATCAGTCTTGGGCATATACACAAGTATAGAGGATAGTAATACATACTTGTACTATTTTATGTAGTCTTATATATGTGTGGTTTCTTATATATTTGTATCCTATAGGTATTTTTATTGACATATTCATGTTATCTCCATATCCATAAATTTTAAGTTTGCCATTTTCCGTCCTCGTTCCTGTCCCCGTTTCCTGACCGGTACTCGTTTCAGTGCTACTTAGGCTGCTGGTGTGGTTTTGTGGTTTTTAGTTTGCGTTTCTGTTTTACGGCTGAAGAAGTGAATACATCCACGATTACACAAACGACATGGCCTTCGTCGTTTAACGTAATGGACATTTTAATGGGCTTCAACAGAAACAAATTGGCCCAATTCCCAATGATAAAATCGGGATGTTACAAGTTATATATTATATAATGTTAACTAGAAGACAAAAATCTGCAGTTCAATAGTGACTAATTATATTACTACTTAGTTACTTACTGATGGGAAATTAAGAATCCTTATGATCCTATTATTATTCATTATTATTCATTGATTTTAGGGAAAGCGTTCTATTTCTCTATAAGAACTATTATATCGTATTACATAAAACCCAAATTTTAACCTCGTCCCAGATATCTTTTTACAAATTCTTTGCAATCTTTATATCCCTGAATTGATTGTTTTATTCTTAAATCTCCACCAAAGGAAAGTTTTCCTCTATTTCCACCAATTTAAAAACTCAAAAACAACATCAATGGTGAACGATGAAGACGACGAGGTTGGTAGCGGCGGCGTTCAGAGGCAAAACGTCGAACATGTCATGTTCATAAAAAAACCATTCCCATAAAACACAATTTTGAATTTTGACAATATCAATAACATGAGTTTCGAAATCTAAGAAGAGAAATAATAATGACGTTTAGGTTTCTTATTATTTTTCTTCCTTACAAACAAGAACTGATCAATAACAACAGATTCAATCGATGTAACACAAATACTTTTTAAAATATTCATAGCAAGAGACATCTCTTTGTCTCTCTCTTGAACACAAACCTAAAACAGAAAAGATGAAAGATCCTATTTCTGAAACAACAATAGCACATAACCGAAAACAGAGAGTGGCGTCTCCTTCCCTAACTGACACAGTTCGCGATTTTAGTCCTTGAATCTCGCTCGGGTTTTACTACGGAAGGATCCACCGATGAGGTGTACCGGAATAGGGACCCAACGATAATCAGAGCCGGTCCAAGACACAAGCTGATGAAGCATCAGCTTGCTGTCGCAAATTATATAGTCTAATTTCGGCGGAAAATTCGTTTAGCCTAGTGGTATTAGTAGTGGAAGAGACTGAGAAGTCACGAGTTCGACTCCCAAAACTGGTTAAATTTTTCCTGTTTTCATTAACTTTTTTTTTTAACAGGCCTAAAAATATTTTTGGGCTTGTGGCCCCATAACTCTGTGCGACGGCTCTGCCAGTAAGTGTCCAAACACTTTAAAATAAACTAATGGGACAAGAAGAAAATAGAAATATATGTATATAAAGAAAATAAAGAAAATAAAGAAACTTGTCTTCCAATTGTACTTTAAAAAATTACTATAATTTTGTATAGAAAAAACAATTTTGAGTGTGCTGGACTAGAAGCCGACAGTAAGACATCTTATTACGTAATTAAGGGGCCACAGTACCCATTACATTTTACTTTATTAATACTTTTATCAATTTTGCTAAAATATGTGATGATGGTTGAATTACGCTTTTCATCTACCCACTATTCTTGTTTAAAATATATTGATTAGAGTTAGTCGATTTTTCAAAGGTGGACCTATCGCCAAACAAAAAATTTAGAGATTAATTGAAGATTAGTTAAGGTTATTTTATTAAATTAATAATTATTTAGTTATAATATATGTATGTGTTGGCTTTTATTAATGAAAATATTATATAAAATTAAAAGAAAAACTAGAATATATACCTTTTCTTTGTCATTGTTGCTCGAATATTATTTTTTAAATTATAGTAAACAAATGAACATGTATTAATAAGATAAAATTTATAATTTTTATCAATATTTTGAACATAAATTATTTTAAAACATCATTAGTTTTGACTTTACATGTTTAATAACAATTAACAAACAAAAAAACTGTTTTGATAAATGACTTTTTAAAAAAAAATTATTAATCGAGGCTGATATGGTGGACTTAACCCTTTGAACAATTCACCCTCGTTAGATAATATTATTTACAATACATGTCATTATATATTTAACCAAAATATTAGAAATATTTTTGTAAATGTACAGTGATAAGAAAATTTCTAAATAAATTTTAATTTATAACATTAAATTTTTATAGTAGAAATAGTTAAACATCAAATAATATATCAAAAAAGTGTTTCCAAACACTACAAAATAAATGAATATACCAAAATATCTATTAATATCAAAATAGATTTAAATTTGATATTTGTATTTTGTTATGGTCATTATATTTATTCTTACTTAAAATAAATTTGTTTGATGCAAACCGATTTTGATTCCGAGATAATAATTTTAATTGTTATATTATTTTTATTAGTTTATGCAACTGTGCAGGTTGTGATCTAATATGTTTATATTAGCCAAAAAAATATACGATATGCTTCTTGACATTCATTTAAAGTTATGCAAACGATTAAATATAACCAATATCAAATATATAAGAATCATCCAGCTCACTGTTAAAATATCTGAAAACTTTCAACCAGAGTTAAAATATATATTCGATGAATCCCAAGATCTCCTTGTTCTTTACGGGTTTCTATTTACCAACTTTTTTCAATCCTTTCTAGTTTCTCCACCATTTATCCACTATTAAATCATTAACTCAAAAACAAATAATATGAGATCATTCCAAATTTTGTGGATCAGACAAATAATTAGAACCTCTATATCATGAATATTTAAAATGTGGTCCAGAAACACATTATTAAACGCATCAACCAAACACAATTTGCTTATCAATGCTCCGTATTTCACAATTACATTCTACGAAGACTTGAGACCTTCCCAAATGGACTCCAATTTGCTAAAGTAAAAAAATATGGTCATAAAAATAGAGATCCATTATACAACTAAATTATTAGGAGCCGAATTAATCCATCGTAATAAAATATTTATTAAAGGTTGACAGATCTGCAGGTCATAGATCTAAACCATGTCCATCAGACAACCAATATAATCTTTCCATACCATTATTATAAAATTTGACGAAAATTATGGATCCCATTTCGTAAACTGATTTATATCTATTATATTCATTAACACCTATTAGACCCATTAGAAAAATTAGGGTTTTTCTATCATGAATCAAATTAACAAAAATTATTTAGAGATCAGAATCTTGAATCTACTAATCTATCTTCTAGATAGCCATAACAAAGAGGGGAAAAAACACGTAAAATGAAAGATCTGAGAGAAGATCTTATAATAATATATGAACGAAATTGAGAAAATTATTTGACTCTGACTGTGTCTTCCCACAGCTTTATTGAACCGCAAATCAATCGATCAAGAAGATGTGAATAAAAATCACTTTTTTGTATATGCGCAATAGATATAAAACAAATCTGAAGAAATTTTGCAGTTCAAGAAAGCTGTGGAAGAATACAGAGAGTGTCATGTAGAGTAGACGAAACCCTAATTGAGAAAGAGGAAAACAAGGACAAAAGGGTAATTAAGATAAAGAGGGAACTTGGAATTGTGAGAAGGATGATGTTCGATGGAAATATATTTATAGGGAGACAATGGAAGAGAAGGGTCATTCTTTTACAGCACCAATCCCTAGGAGAATATTGGCCTCTTGACACACCTCTTTTCTACTACTCCCTCTATTTATTTATTTTTTTTTTATTTTTTGCTGTAACATTTGTTATTCATGATTAATTTAAACATTTTTTGATTTAAAATTTAATTATACTTCACTGCATTTGCATGCGTGGTATTGGTAAACTATATACAGGGAAATGAAGAAAAAAGGTTTTTTATATATATTATGATTTTTGATGAAGCTTCCAAAAATCGAAATACAACTTAACTTTAAAATAATGTTGAAAAGAAAATTAAAAATAATTTGCACAATTCAAAAAACATAAGAAGAAAAACAGAGTTGATAATGTTATTTTTACAACACATTTAAATACTGAAAAATAAAATAACAAATTGGTTTTCTTATAAATAGTCATCTATGAATTATCTGGTCGTAATTTGTTTTTAAAAGGTTGGTAGTCGAATTATTAGTCAATTTATAAAAGCTCGGTGGATACCAAATATAATATTATAATATTGATTAAAATCAATTGATATTGGTATGATTATGTGAACATATAGCAAGGAAATAGGAAATTGTAGACTGAAAATATATCGTTATGAAAAATTGACAATATCTGTTGTAGAAAAACTCTTCAATGTAGATATGTGTGCGTTGAAGATTATAACTAATCAAGCAATTAGTGGCTGGATGAAATTTGTATTAAGTAGCATGATTTCGCCAACTGGTGTCCATGACCCAAACAAAATGTGACTTTATCCATTTAGTTATTAAATCTTTTGTACCCCTAGAGTCACCCCAAGAAAGCGAACGTTAAGCGAAATGATACGAACTAATTTTCACAGGATAAAGTACATGTGGCACAACACAAACCAGCACACATACTGCTCCTTTTTTTTTTGTGCACACATACTTCTCCTATTAAATAGATTTATCATTAATTCTTACAGTTGTGTTAATGATAGGGGATGAACTTGTCTTGCAGGATCTTCATTCATCTCCATGAAAGCCAGTAAGGTGAGCAAGAAATTAGACATGCGCTTCAATTATTGACAAATGTGCTTTATACTTAATATTCGGAGAATTTTATTTATATCATTGTAAAAAGGTTATGGTGGCTTTGCTATTGATCATAGGTTTTGCCGGTGGTCCCATGTCGAACCCTTTTTTCTTCATTATCTTTCCAATGTATCCCCGATTCGTCTTTGTCATAACATCTTGCAAGGTTCTACGTGCATTTCTTTTTGTGTGTTGGTTAGTAATAGTTGAACTTCGTTTTTTCTTTTTTTTTTGAACACCAAATAAATATATTAAACGCTTCAAACAAGGTTTTGGGCATACATAGCCAGATGAACTTCTTTATGCTATATATATATATGTATATATGTGATATTTTGACATTTTAGAAACTAATATGGTATTTTTTAATTGTCTTGTTTCTTCAAATTTGATTTTGTGATTTTGTTTCCTGAGGACAAGTCACTCAATCTGAAGATGGCATTATTAGGACATATTGTTTGCTCAAAATACAATCCTTTTTTAGAAAAAGATATCTTCCCTGATACAACTTGTGAATCGGATACATAGGTGCTATGATTGTTTTTTTTCTTTTTCTTTTGGTTTTCAAATAAAGTAAATAACCTCAAAACTGTAAAACATGAGAAATCATATCAGCATTATTTTTCATTTCACTAACGATAAAACTTCAGAGCTAAGAATTCATGTAGTTTGGTTTGTCATATACTAATTCTTAATAAATATTACCGTTCATTTTTCACAGTTATATATATATATATAAACTTTTCCAAATGAATAATTATTTACAGATATTAATATAAATATTCTTCATGGCTTCATTAAAATGTTTTGAAGAGTTTAACGACCAATTGTTTTCTTTATCAGTAATGTTAAGGTTTAGTTTTACGTTAAAGAAAGAAAAAAATATGAACAAATGAACGAAATAAATGTTGGGACGAGAAAAAAGAGAACATGGAGGCATGTGGTTGGTGGGGTCAATGTATTAGGAAAAGAAGGTTACAGCCCGTCTTTGCCGGGACAGAGGTCTCTTTGTCTACCCTTCTTCCCCGGACTCTCTCTTCTTTTATTATTATTTTCACATAAAGTTAAGCGATCTTTGCTTTGATCGATTACTTACGATCACAAAGCTGTAAGCTTTTTGTAACTGGTTGACTTTTTATATATAAGGATTCTAATACTCCAGGAATCATTTTAAAGACAATACAAAAATACTTCAATTTTGTAACATGAATCTAAACTGCATGCAATCAGAAATGGGTACCCAGAGACGGTGCGTTTGAAATCACTGAAATGGTTTTATGAAAAAATGCATACATATTAGAAGGCTTAGTATATAAGCGCACTGGGGGGATCTAGGCTTACGAGGAAAGTGCCCCATACTCATTTTCTTAATTCTTGTAAATATTAGCTAAGTTGTATGGTATATCTATCAAAATCAAAAAAAAAATTCAGTTTCTTAAAGTCGTGCCCCGGATAAAATGCTAAGTTGTGTAGTATATTTACAAAAATATCAGTTCTTTAAGATTGTGCCCCATATAAAAATGACTTCTGCATCCGCCACCGGGTCCATCCCGTCCATAAAGCAGGTAAAGAACTTGCTTTAGGCCACAAATTATATAGTTAATTGAAATGTCACAATTTTGCAAAATAATTCATTTGTTTTAATGGTTGAGATGTCCTTTATCAGTATAACAAACGTGAACCAAATTCTTTGGTTTTAGGATGGTTGTCGATCGACACTGAGGATGTCGGTCAACACCAACAATTTCTGTTTCGATAGGTTTAGCTTAAATCATTGATTGAGGTGGTTTGGTTTTAGGAACAACCATAAGGTCAGATTTTAAAAGGGAAACTCGACGCTTTTGTCTTGTTTTGTTTTTTTCCGTTTTTCATCTTTCTAGAGAGAGAGAATAGTTTTCTGCTAGTTTCATGTGTGTTCGGTGAAGAACCTTACTGTTTTTGAGAGTTAGTGGAGATGTGAGGCTAAAGATGTAGGAGAAATTTGTTGTGGGACTATTTTCATGGGTTTTGAGTCAGAATCTTCTTGTTTGAAAGATAAATGCATGACCATGGCTTATCTAAGCTTGAGATTCTCTGATTTTGTTGTCTATGAGTCGTATGATTGATTCCTTTCCTTGTTTGCGTGATTTCGTGGTTCATGAGATTCATGTGTGAATCTTGGTTGAGCTTTGTGAGTGATAATAGGATTTTTGTGTCTCCTAGTAGGTCTCAATTAACCTTATGTAGTTGTAATACTTAAGGTGTCAATCCAGTTGGGATGATGTTATCACTCAAGATGCAATCAAAGTATCACAAGTCAAACCAATCTAAAAAGTGTGTTTGTCTAACAATCCGAGAATGATCCGAATGCAAAACGGAAATGAGCTACATAACTGTAAACAAGAATGCATGAGAAGATTTAAACATGAGTAAAAGCAGAAACAAATCTAAGCATGAACCTAACAGCAACAACCGAAACAGTCTCGGGAATGCAATAAAAATCCGCAATATAGAAGTCTTAAGGATGAGAGTAATTGATTTCAGCGGAGTCTCCTAGTTTACAAAGTGTTTAACATGCCAAAAGCAAACTATCCCTAAAAAATAAACATCACGACTTAGCTAATATAATCTCTTGGCATAAGCTACTCAGACTCAACAATTTCCAAACTGATAGACTCCTGGATGAGTATATATGTCCAAAGACACACTTTGCAAGGTTTTGAAGGGGGAAGGATAAAATGATGATGAACAATGGATTGAACTTCAGCGATGCAGCGGAAATGATAAATGAAAGGCGATGAAGGTGAAGAGGTGGAATCGCCGCGGATTGTAGGGAAGAACGAAGTGTACTACTAAGAGAGATGGAGATCTCTTAGACTACAGGCTTGATTACAACTTAGATATGACACACTAAGAAGTAAAAAAGGTTAGAAGATACTACACACTTCTCAGATCAAACAAGTAAAACGAATAAATGTTTGATGAGTAGCAAATGAGAAATACATTGTCTTTTTATAGGAGAAGGGGGACGAAGAAGAAGAGGAGAGAAGGGAGAAATAAAGGTCTAGGAAATCATGCAAGAGCATTAACAAGGTCAAGCTCATGCACAATGCCTAGGAAAATACAAAAGCAATAAATGCAAAGTTTGAACAAGAGAGGAATAGAAAATGGGCCAAGGCAAAGAGATGGGCCTTGGACCACAAAATGGGGTGACAAAGGGGCCTTGAAAGTGTCACTTAAGCCTCATTAAAAACCTTGTCAAGAAAACCCAATGGGACAAAACTTGACAAGGGAAAAAGAGTGCAGAAGCAACACTTATCCCTTCATGGAACACCCTAAGCTGTGATCATCATTAAGGTGGTTTTGCTTCTTGTCCAGCTCCCTAAGTATTCCATTGATGGCTTGGTTGAACCTCTTGGATTTTGACCTTGTTAGAGGACCTGCCGGAACGATCAACGCTTCCTCCGATGATTCCTCCGGTACAAGCTGCTACTCTGATGCTTCCTCTGGTACAAGCTGCTCCTCGGCTACAAGCTGCTCCTTGGCTATAAGCTGCTCCTCAGGTTCGTGTGGTTTGGTTGAGCTGGCCATGATCTCATCATCCTCTCCCACTTGAAAAAGATTTGACCTCAAATCAGAATTATCTGCAAAATAAGGAAGAAGATCAGAAACATTGAAATTGCCATTAACTTTGTACTTACCTTGGAGGTCGAGTTGGTAGGCATTGTTGTTGATCCTTTTGAGCACTGAGAATGGTCCATCAATCTTTGGCATTAGTTTTGACTACTTTTTAGCTGGAAATTGTTTAGTCGTCAAGTGTACCATTAGTTGTTCTCCAACCTCAAAGATCATCCTAAAACCATTGAATTTATGATCATGCATCAAAATATCTCCAATTCCGGCTCTCGCAAAGATTTTGGACGAAAGAACTGCTAAATCTAGGGGCTCCTCTTTTGTACCTGCAAAATTGTCAATACCTTTGGCAAAGATTAAGTACGTCATTATAGTCAAGGTACAATTCTGAGCTTGGTACAAATCACTATCGTTGTCATGTTCAGAATTTTTTTTGAATAAACCTAACCTTTTCCCATGGTTTTCTGAATGTAAAAAACTGATAATCAAAGCTCTAGAATCATGAGAAACAAGGGTTAAGGAATTACTTAGCTGGATAATGCTTTGGGTATGCTTGATGCTCATCATGATTAATGTAAGTGGATCTGGGGGTTTTTCTTCGATCAATATGAAGCTGTTGACATCTTGGTGCTCACGTTGATCCAAATCAGGTGGCTTAAATCTTTTGTCTCCTACTTTCTTTTTGGTTTTTCTTATGCACCTCATGACTGCTCTAAAATCTGTATTTGGCTCTTTTGACAAAGACAAGAAAATCATATTTGTGTGAGCTAAGATAAGAGAGTCCTTGAGAATAAAAATATTTATCTTAAGATTGTTGGATATGAGCACAAGTATTGCATCAGGTGGTTCATCTTTGAGCATTGAGAAAGCTTTGACTATTTTTCCATGCTCCGCAAGATCTCTGACACCAAAAGGAAACAGTTTAGGTACATAGGAAAAGTTTAAAAAGATATTCATGTAATTGTTATCAAAATAGAGTTTTAGAATGGAGCATCCTTGGGCGATCGAAGTAGTTTTTCTGAGATACTTCCAGCTTCTAACTCCAAAATGATAAACCATAAATCATTTGTTTGCATATATCTGGTGGTTTCTCCTTGATTTGAACAGAACATGTTTCTTTTCCAAAGTAATTTTGCTTTTTTATGTAACATGTTCCTTTCTTAGCAATCATGGGAAAGAACAAGTGCATTATACTTGAAATAGAATAATAAAAAATATGATCTTTCTTATTTGGTTTGCAAAGCTCATTGTACAGTTTACAATCACACAACTCTTTTTCAAGCAAATGTCTCATATCAGAAAAAGGTTTAACCATTACATGCTCAGCTAGAGTTCTAAATGGTTCCAATGCAATGCTACACAAAAAACTCTCAAGAAGAGTTAAAGTCAATAAATTTTTGAAACAACAAACCTTTTGGCTTAAAGAACTTTTCAAGGGAAAATGTTTCAAAAGTTGGAATCATTTTGTCAAAAACAGCTTTTGAAACAAAAAATTATTTCACATTTTCTAAACCAAAACGTTTTTTATCTTGAGCAGAAATCATCACAAAATAATTAGAGTCTGTCTTAACCAAATCAATATCCTTACAGTGATTTCTTGGGTAGTCACAAAGATATGGTATATAGACTGGGTTTGGCAAAATGTTGATCTGCTCCAAATCACTAATCAATGGCAAACTCATTTGTGTTGATTCTAGTAATTCTTCTTCCTGAACCTGTAAAAAGGAAATAATGCTACTCGGTTGCTCTGGTTCAAAATGGGTTAGTTTTCAAACACAAAATCATATTGGATAGAAGAAAGATCACACTTAGCTTGAGATAGAGTCATAGGTCCAGTTGGTATAGCAACATAATCCTCAGCAATGAACTGTCTCTCCTTGGCTTATGTTTCTCCTCGGATACGTCTCTGAGCTGTTCCTCCTCAAGTCTGGACTGATCCTTTCTTTAAAACTTCTTCTTCTCCTTTTCTTGCTCTGCTTGCTTCCATTGTTCTCCATTAGAATCTGTACCTATCTCAATACTTTTGTAAAAAGACAAATGCATCATACATGAATTGGAATTTTCTAAACCTTGATCAATTACTTCCTTGGATTTTGAAAGTGTAGAAGACTTACATTGCTTTGGTTCACCACATGATTCAAGCGATGACTTTAGACTTTGCTTGTGAACGACAATCTGTTCAGGGGCCTTCTTTGGTTGATATGTTGACTTAGCCTTCATCTTCTCATATTTAATGTACTCGGTTAATGCCTCAAAAAGATCTGACTGCGTCTTTGTCTCCACGGATTTTGGGGTTTTCTTTTCAGGAACTGCTTTGATTGTGGCATTGGCTTGGGAAGCACGATGTAGTGCTTGTGGAGCATACATATTCCTTATAAGTTTCTTAAAATCTCTCCACAATGTGATATACGACTCTTTGTAATACCAACGATAATCAACTTCTTACACCCACCATATGTAAGCGTCTCCGGTGAGTTGGGTAAGTGCAAAAGCTAATCTCTCATTTCGTGGGATGTCCTTGTAGTAGAACCAATCATCCATGTTTTTCCCCTACTCAAGGTAGTCTCCTTTTCCTGAAAATTTATAGAGTTTATGAGTCAGAGGAAATTTAGAATGAATCACAGATTTATATTTGGGAGTGTGAGAGGTATTCTGTGGGCTGCTCTGGGTTGATCTAGATGTGTCGTGTGGTGGCTTGGGTTTAAGATCTTGGTGTTTCCTTTGACGTAGAGCACCAAGCTTTTCATCGAGCATCGTTGCCATAACAGTTGTGATTGATTTTTTAATTCTCCTTTCCATGCTAGAGGTGGATGACTCTTCTTCTTCCATTGTACCTGAAAACAAATCAAAGATCCAACAAGCAAATCAGTTTTTAAACATAATAGACTCAAAGAGGATCCAAATGCAATTGATTTCATCATTTTTGAACGAGGAAAACATTTTATACAATTCTTGCAAGATGAATGAAAAATCTGGGAAAATAGAAAGTGACGATTGAAATTTCAAAAGCTGGTTGCAAAGTGGCTATGATACCACATGATAGACTCCTGGATGAGGATCTATGCCCAAGGACACACTTTGCAGGGTCTTGAAGTGGGAAATAAGAAATGATGATGAACAATGGATTCAACTTCAGCGATGCAGCGGAAATGATAAATGAAAGGCGATGAAGGTGAAGAGGTGGAATTGCAGCAGATTGAAAGGGAATAACAAAGTGTACTTCTAAGAGGGATGAAGATCTATTAGACTACAAGCTTAATTACAACAAAGATATGACACACTAAGAAATATACAAGTTGAGAAGAACTACACACTTCTCAGATCAAACAAGTAAAAAGAAGGTTTTTGATTTAAATGTTTGATGAGTAGCAAATGAGAAATACATTGTCTTTTTATAGGAGAAGGGGGACGAAGGAGAAGAGGAAAGAAGGGGGACGAAGGAGAAGAGGATTTGGTGCATCTCCAGTACTAAAGTGTTGCGGTCTCGGATTTGGTCCTTGAGGTTGTTCTATAGTGACAGGTGCGGGATGATCAGTGAGAGGACAAGCTTGTCGTGAACTTTGTAACCGATCGATGTCGTCAATAGCAAGAAGTTGATTCTGATGCCCTTTGATCTGGTGTGCATGCAATGTTGCAATCACATGTACCTGAGATGCAAAACAAACAATCGGACAACAAAACAAGTCAATACTCAGAATGATAAGTGTAACAGAACTTAATCTTGCAAAACTTGAATTCTTAAATGTAGCAAAACGAATCCCAAATGGCAACGACTCCAAATTGATACTAGGATTTTTGTGTCTCCTAGTAGGTCTCAATTAACCTTATGTAGTTGTATTACTTAGGGTGTCAATCCAGTTGGGATGATGCTATCACTTAAGATGCAATCAAAGTATCACAAGTCAAGCCAATTTAAAAAGACTGTTTGTCTAACAATCCTAGAATGATCAAAATGCAAAACGGAAATGAGCTATAGAACTAGAAACAAGAATGCATGAGAAGAAGTAAACAAGAGTAAAAGCAGATCAAATCTAAGCATTAACCTAACTAACAGCAAGAACCGAAACAGTCTCAGGAATGCAATAAAAATCAGAAAGATAGAAGTCTTAAGGATGGGAGTAATTGATGTAGGCAGAGTCTCATAGTCTACAGAGTATTTAACATGCCAGAAGCAAACTATCCCTAAACAATGAACATCACGACTTAGCTAATCCAATCTCTTGGCAGAAACTACTCATACTCAACAACTTCCAAAACTACCTCTCGCTTGAGAAACATGGTCTAGCAGGCATGATGAACCAGTTCATTCACGTCAACGAACAACCTAGACAACTAATCTCTTATGCTAGGAATGCAAGTCTCTTGCACAAGTTGGTCAGACATTTCATCAAACACCTTTTGGGTGCAGAAATGTCTAAGACCTAGTTCCAATTGATCAAAGAGAAACTAGTATTTCTAACTCTAGTCCAGAAGGAAATCACACGAATCTAAACTTAAACACCAACCCTACATATTAAGATCCTCCACCTAATTTATCCCTTCCTCAAGAACTATCACACTACTCGGATCTAGAAATCATCAATAAGGATGCAATCTCAGAAAACATTGAATCAAGCATCATGAGATAGATAAAAATTAGGTTGAAAAATTTGTAGAAGAAATCAAACGCAAATACTCTATAAGTTCAAAGATATCTAGATTACAAAATCAAAGAACGGTTTAGGTGGCTAGGTAAACCTTAAGAAAAAAACAAGATAAGAGATGTCCTCGGAAAAGACTTAACAAAAAGTATTTATAGTCAAAACATGTAATACCCTAAAACTTAAAACGACAAGGTAAAGAGATGGTTTGGGAATCTCCTGAAGCGTGTGAGACGAGCGTCTTTCTTCCTAACATGTGTGATAGAGTCGGTGTGCATCCAGTGTCTCGATCGAGATGGCTCGAGTGAGGTTGAGTGATTTGCGGGGAGGCTAGCTCGAGTGAGGTCGAGTGATGGCTTGAAGTTCGGCTCGAACGGTGACTCGAAGGTTGGCTCGAACGAATGGCTTGAACAAAATGGTGTTGGCTCGAGCTGGGTGTATACGTATCCACTAAAACGATGATAAATTTAGAATCACACCTATTATTAGCTTGAAATAAACAGCATTAGAAAGATGACTCAATTCCCTACAACTTTGATGATGTCAAAAGCGGAATCCCAAAGTAAAATCTTCACTTGACTCGATCAAAGAGTTGGAAGAAGTCGGATGTCTAACGTGGTTGGTTGAGTGGGATGCTGGTGCTTCTTCCTAGGAGCGCAACCAAGTCGCATGTCGGTCGAGTTGCATTGCTTCTCTCTCGGGAGCGTCGATCGAGTCGCATGTCTTAGCCTCCATTTGGTTTCAACAGTCTGGACATCTCCTAAACACCTGAAATACTCCAAAATGCACAATGTATGCAATGATGATGCAAGAACTACCTAAACATGCAAAGTTTATAGAAGAGGCTAGAAAATGATGCAAAACAATGAGTTATCCTAGCTAAATGCATGAAAAATACATGCTTAGGAGAGACAAAATATAGACATATTAATGGGAATAGAGGAGGAGATTTAACTTGGAGGTTTCGAGGAAAATGATGGTGTCGATCGACACCAATGTGCGTATGGCGCGAGGACTCTAGCGAGTGTTGATCAATGTAACACCCTAATCCCAAAATACACCAAAAGAAAATACCAACTTGCGTAGCTATTCACATTTCTCTCCTGGCCTAAAGAAGGGAAAAGAGACACTCTTCTTTATCTCGTTATCATGTAATCATGCACCTTAAATATCACACTCAGATCAAGGCCCTTGTGGCAAAACTGTTCCCACACTCAGAGCAAGTCTCTCATGGCATAACTACTACCACACTAACATTCTCATTCTCGTTCTCATGCATATGCTTATGCAATTCGCTAACTTGTTTTAACATGTATCCTTAAAAATTAACATCACATTCAAGTTACTAACAACCTAACTTCATCATGTAATCACAAACCACCCAAAGATAACTGTCGAGCCTATACTTAGCAACTATTGAAGAATATATAAGGAAAGAGGCTACTGCATAACCGCAAATACCACCCTCATCTGACTTTGAGCTGGCAAGAACTGGAAAGAAAGGCTGAAGCAGCTAGCAACAATCTGAAACTTGCACCAGAAGCAAAACAGTTCAACACGGATAAGGGTTCCTGGTTTTTGACAGAAGCAGATGATTCTTGTCCGACAAGCAACCAAAGTAGAAGTTAAGGTATACCTTTTTCGGTGATAATGATGGCTCAGGTGGTTTCCCTAGCACTACTTCTATCGGTAACAACCATCAAAATGACTTGAAGTTCTTAGGTAACAACCGTCGAAATTCTTCTACCAAAACCTCTGGTCGAAACTGCAAACTGTTTCTGACACTTAGTTAATTTATGGGTTCAGAAAACAATGATTTTTCACCAACTCGTAACTTTAACTGTGGATGGAGTTTACCTCGTAATAAATAACCGAAAGTTGCTACTTCTCCCTTGCAACATGATCTATCCAACGATACCAAAGGTGTTGTCTGGGTCCTTCAGATCCGACGGTAAACGGTTCACCAAAACTCCTACTTGATAATGTTTCTGAATTTCTCTTCTTCACTAAAACCAACTGTGGTGTCATAAATTACGAACTCAGTAACCAATAGAGGCATATTCAATAGAATAGATCATATATTCATGATAGATTTGACTTAATTAAATGAAGTCGGTGTTAAACAGTGAAAATGAGACGTCCAACTCTTCTATTCGCTTAACGTGATCCCGAAAGGAAATAGAAAACACAACGTCAACTCTTGATCACTAACGATGGCGATGAAGGATTGAAACCAAGGAGATCTGATGCTTTAGGGTTTTGTCTTTTCTGTGAAAAGAAGCGGCTGGAGGTAGAGGGAGATGTATACATATGTACACATGTGCACGTAGGTTTACGATCAAAACATTTGGGACCATAGTGGGCTGGATCGGATCTCACAATCAACCCCATGTGGAAGAGTCGGTCAACACAAATTAAGGTTTTCAGGGAAGTCGAGCATGTCTCAGACGACAACAGGTGACAAGTCTTGGTTGACACGTAAGCCCAAACAAAAAAAAAATTATGCATATGCTTCCTAAGAAAAAAAAATTAAAATTGGGTTGCCTGGAACATAAATTATGGATATGTATTTTAAAAGTCCAAACGAAATGACTAATGTAAGACCCACAATTAGTGAGAATATTTTTTTCTTGGCAGTGAACAAGGAGTTTCCTTGGTGTTTATTCAAAGCTAAAAAATAAAACTATAAACAGACCTTTCTCAAAAATGCAGTTTCTTGGACATCATCCCTAACAATGGACTCGACAATAATCATGATATAGGAACCAAGGGGATGCCTCAAAAAGTGTGGTGGAAGATGGAGAGTCTATAGCTGGCCGAAGCGCACTCTCTAAAGATTCTACTGAATGGTTGATGGAGTGAAGTGGATAGATGGTGAAACTATCGCTGGCCAAAGAGCACTCTCAACAGATTCCATAGAGATGGAAATGAATCGATGGGTGGATCAAGAGACGCCACAAAGATCTGTGGAAAGATATTCAATAAGCCATATAACTCTCAAACTTCAAGGAATCACACACAAGATATTTTGAACTCCTCTTTAGTTTCCTTGTGCATGATCTAGTTCTTGGTGCTTGATTTTCATAGTAGGGATATTTATGATCTCTTCTTCAGATTCAATTAAGTTGGTTTCGATATCCTCACCAATTCAGAGCTGCATCTAACTAATGGAAATCTAAATGTTGTGTAAAATCATTGTTTTTTAACCCGTCGACAAGACAATTAACTTACCTATAGATATGCGTAATGTGTACTAACTCCTAGTCAACTTCGAACTCTACCCGTGTAACCGCCCCTTCCCCAAGCGATGTAGAAACCATAGTACACACCCATCATTCCGCTAGCAAAACCGAACATAACCCATTTCTAAGATCAAGCACTCCAAACCATCGCCCCATTGAATTGCGCATAACCCCGCCAGCCGTCACCAATCCTGGAATCCCATGAGAGGTACCTTCTGTATTCAGTTTCAACCATACCTCCGTCGGTGGACTCCACTTAACCATTTTACAACTCTCTCCCTAATAACAGGATTTTCACCAAGGGTATCAATTCCCTATGCAGTTGTAGTACAAAGGGTTATAACTGCAAATGGTTGTTATGCTAGCAGATATGATGCAATTAGAACAATGCAAGTAAACCAAATGATAATTGGGGTTTTCACTAAGAACCTAGTGTGAATGGAAGTAAAAAGAATAAAACAAGAATTACTCGACCTTGATACACGATGTAAGCAATCGAGTATCGGATCGACTAACAGAAAAAATAAGAAAGCAATGATGAACAACTTGATGATCTACACGAAATTGGTGATCGAGTACCGATTCAGGTAAAAGGTCGAGTTAAAGATAAAAGTTTAAACAATATAATACGAAAGCTCCGGTTCATAAGTACTCCTAACTGATTTCCCTCAAGAAATCTATTCCCTAGAAAATGAATCTCGAAATCTTGTTAATCCACTCTTGTGGTAGAAACAATCAACCCGAATCACTTCCTTACCTAACTCTCGTTGGAGAAACATGACTAAGCAGACATTAAAATACTATTCATTATTGTCAATAAACTCCTTACTCATCTAATCTCTTAGGCTACGTGAGTGAATCTCTAGCATAGGTTGACTCGGCCAATTCATCGAACACCTATAGGTGCTGAAATACCTACCATCTAATCTCAATCTGTCGGTCTGAAACTAGCACTAAGAACACCTATCCAAAAGGGAGTTTTCATAAAAACAATCAAGCTAAGGCATCCTAACCGATCAAGAATACATACTAGCCTATCCTATACCTAGAAACTTTAGTTCACTACTCAGATCTCATGTTAATCGACACATAAGCATAAATTAGTAAGAATTTCATAAATTCAAAGTAGATGATGTATTGTAAAAGGAACAAAACATAGTGCAGAATCAAAGTAGAAGAATCTCAAAAAACAGAAAATAAAAGAAATCATAACAAATCTTGTAAAAAGTAAATCGGTTCTCTCTCACTCTCTGTGTAGCTCTTGCTCTCTCGTTCTTGTGTGTCTACGGCTGCTAGGGTGAGGAAATAGGAAACCGGAGCCTATGTCACCAAAGTACAGAGAGGTTTAAAAGAATTGATTTGGCCACCTATGTCATCAAAGTGCACTTATCTTTTCGATCATGGGTACTGAGAGAAATCCGAAGTTAAGCGTGCTTGAGCTGGACTAGTCTCAGGAAGGGTGACCTTCTGGGAAGTAACTATCAGAACTGTGTGAGTGAGGACAAAACACAAGGAAAGATCATGTGGTGATTTGTAGAGATGGTAACAAGTCTTTAAAGCCTCACGGACATAGCAAACCTAGATGTTAGATATAGATGGGCTCACAGGCCTAGTGAGAGGACATGAGACCCATTAAGGAAGGTGGACCCATGGACTGGGATTGGACATGGGGTCCACTAATAAGTGGTGGTCGGGGCGTTACAGTTTATATATGAAAACCATTTGACCTAGCCGCACAGCTTTATTCAAAGGTCTACACGAGGTTGAGGTCAGGCACCTCCTCTGATTAGACTTCAGGTAGTTCTTCTCATACTCGGATCTGTTTTGTTGGGTTTAGGTTTGGGCTGTTCTTCTTGCACGATCACACCATCAGGTACATACTTGGGGTTCTCCTCATTCTTGCTTCTTTTAGGCTCCAAAACACCTGTTTTCAGCCAAAATGCACAAATGCAACAATGCAGCACCCTAAATAATCTAAATGCAAATATCTAAGGTTAAGAACCAAAATAGGCTAAGGTTAGGCTATATATATAATGCAAAATATGACTAAAAAGATGCCTAAGAAAGTGTAAAGTAGAGAGTTTTCAAAGGGTTTAAAAAAAAAAACTGGTTTCTCTCAACAAAAATAGATTGTGCTTTAGGAGAATGCTAAAGGTAAGCTCTAACAGATGCATACAAGAATAGGATTTCATCTACCCAAAGGCACATATATCAATTTCGATCCTTTCTAATCTACACCCAACAAATGTCTAATTTCTACCTTTTAGCTTAAGCTCTTCTAAACCCATTTTTTTTTACTTTGCTAGTCTTAGGATAGTTTTCTTAAAAATCTTCTAGTGGATTTGCAAGCTTATCTAACTACTTGGTTCTTTCTCTTTTTTTTTTGCGTTAATCTAGAACCAACATTTTTTGTATTCCCAAATTCTTCACTATATTATTATTTATTTATTATTGTTATTTTATTACACTATATTCTTTAAGATTTTGTTCCCTTTTCTTTTCAAGTTTTTTTTTCTTCTCTTTTTTTTTAAAAAACCAAAAACTCCCAAAATTTCTGAAACAAGTTCCCACCTAGTCCTATCTTGTTCGGATAATGTGAAACTAGAACTACTTAGGATCATATTCTTGTCGACTCAAACCTAACATTTACTACCAAGCTCAATCCAAAATAGTCCTAATCACTCAAAGAAATGGCAGTGGCTTGAAAGAAGGGTAAGGTTAATGGCGGGGTGAACTGCTCCAACAATGGGAATCAGCTACTTGGATTAACAAGTGTGGTAAAAAAGAAAAAGATAATCCAAGTATATGTGTTGTGTCCATGAGTTTGATTTCAGTGCACTACTTGACGGTTATTAGTCAAAATTAAGTTCAAATGGGATAGGTAATGACATCAAATCACAGCATGCTTCGACTAAGTTTCAAATGTAGGTATAAGTATTCAAGGTGTGGTTCAGTTCTACCTTTCAAACTTAATCAACAAGCATGAAAACAGCTAGTAATGAGGGCATTGAATTTATCCTAGTTAATCAACAAGTTTACAAGGCTATACGCATAATAATCCCCAATGCAAATGCAAACAATCCTATATGAAACAATCTAGATTCAATCCTATTATGTAAATGCAACTACATGAACACTTTTTTTTTTATGTTTCTGTTGTTTTTTATTTTTTATTTTTTGATGCATATAGATGCATAGTCAAATGTATAAAGCTAGTATGCAATAATATGAAATAAGAGAATAAAAAAAAAATAAAAAAACAATGTTAAATATATTCTAGGACCCTCCCCCAAACTTAAACTACACAGTCTATGTGTAAGTAAGAGTTGGAAAAAGAATCAAAGAATCATAAAATGAAAAAAAACTTAAATGCAATTATATTAACAAAAGTTGGATGAAGGTGCTACATCATGGGTTGGTGAAGAAAGAGTTTGTAGCAGCCTCCATACTCGCCAATGTGTATCCAGGGTCGTCGCCGGTTTCAGTAGGTACCGAGGTTAGCTCATTAGAAAGATCGGTAATGTGCACAGACGACTAGCTCGGACCAGCATCTGAGGGGTTGGTCCGGTACGACATTGCGTAGCTCACCAGGTAAGGCATCGGGTAGTATGATGGATATTGTTGGAAAGAACCCTAGTGGTTACCCGAGTAGCTGTTCGAAGTGTGCATCAGATACGACATTGGATACGACAACTGGGAAGGCTGAGAAAAAGGACTCGCATGCTCACTAGAGTAGGTGCTCGAATGTGGCATCGGGTATGACATCGTGTACCCTGTCAGGTGAGGTGTCGGATAGGCCTCTGATTGGCTCTTCCAATATTTATCAGGTCTGGTGCCATCCTCCTCTACAGGTAGCTCGTATGTCAAAGCCCTATGAGATTCTATAGGTGCTAAAACCGCAGACTCCACTGACTGGTCCACTCCTCGCCATCCATGTGGGTGCGTAGGTTAGAGTAGGAGCTGATGCACATGTTGCCTTGTCTTACAGCTCCCTGATATGACCTCCCATTATCTTGTCTGTCCTGGTAAGGTCCCTGACTTTACTTGCCAAGAACTTGTTCATCCTCTTCACCATCCGATTCAGCGATGTGCTTTTCTCATCCCTACTGCTTGCTTCTCAGAGCAAACATAGTCCTCAAAATCATAATCCTCTGAGTTTTCTCTCGGCCTTTGTCTTCTTGGCTCTCTATCTTCAGCCTCAGACTCCACCTCAGGGTTGTACAACGCCTCTAGTGGTGGTATGACCTCGGGGTTATACAACACCTCAGACTCCACCTTGGGATCTGCCAGGAATCGTGCTAGTATGAGGTACTCGACATCTAACCATCGTGGATCGTGCACAACTCTCTTGAGAGGTACATCGAAAGCTACTAAGATCAGTGCTAACCTCCTATGGAGATCTCTCTGGATCCTCCCCTCTTCTCAGTCTTCATTGCTCAACTCTTTAGGTACAAAAACTGATCTAGCAAAACAAAAACCATACTGGTATTTGCTACATATCCATGCAGCGTTTATGAGATTGATGAACATCGTGTTCGAGGAGTTTCTTGACGTGTCTGTCATAATTTTCATCTACGACATCGTGGTTTATTCCAAGAGTTTGAGGAGCATTGGGTGCATTTGAGGGCAGGTCTGGAGAAGCTGTGGGAGCAAAAGTTTTTTGCTAAGCTCAACAAGTGTAGTTTCTACCAGCGTGAGATGGGTTTTCTGGGTTATATTGTTTCTGTAGAGGAGGTTTCTGTAGATCCGGAGAAGACTCAGGCCATCAGGTATTGTCCTAGACCCCAGAATGTCCCAAAGATCAGGAGTTTCCTTGGATTTGCAGGTTACTACATGAGATTTGTGTAGGGCTTTGCAATCAGCTATCCTTATGACTAAGTTGATAGGGAAGGATGTTCCTTTTGTTCAGTCAAAAGAGTGCGAGGAGGGCTTTGCAAGCCTGAAGGAGATGTTGACTACAACATCAGTATTGGCATTGCCAAAGGAGGGAAAACCCTATGTGGTTTATACAGATGCATCCAAAGTTGGTTTGGGGTGTGTGTTGATGCAGCATGGGAAGGTGATTTCCTACGCTCTGCGGCGGTTGCGGAAGCATGAGGACAACTATGCCACTCTTGATTGAGAGATGGCTGCTGTAGTATTTGCCCTGCAGATTTGGAGATCTTATCTTTATGGTGCAAAGGTACAAGTGTTCACAGATCATAAGAACCTGAAGTAAATATTCACTTAGCCTGACCTGAATGTGAGGCAGAGGCGTTGGTTAAAGCTTGTGGCATATTATTATTTGTCTGATTGGGACTCTAAGTTTACTTCGGTGTTTTGAGAGCATTTTAGGCGGAGATGGACACTAAGGTGCATATGAGTACAACTTATCATCCCCAGACAGAAGGGCGGTCAGAGAGGACAATCTAGACTCTGGAGTATTCGCTAAGGATGTGTGTGTTGTAGTGGGGTGGCCATTGAGAAGATCACCTAATCTTTGTAGAGTTTGCTTACAACAACAGTTACCTGGTGAGTATTGGGATGGCTCCTTATGAGGCATTGTATGGGAGGCCTTGTCGTACACCATTATGTTGGACTCACGTGGAGGAGAGGAGCATATACGAGGTGGGTTTTGTTCAGGAGACTTTGGAGAAGATTATGGTTCTCAAGCTGAACATGAAGGAAGCTCACGACTGGCAGAGGAGTTATGCCATGTTTCGAGGTCCAAACAGCTTATTGACAGAGACTAAAATGAGTCTGAGGTTTATGGGTCCGTTAGAGTAATTAAGCGGATGGGACCAGTAGCATATAGGCTGGAGTTGCTTGAGGTTATGCGTGCGTTAGACAGGGTTTTCCATGTGTCGATATTGCGAAAGTATCTCCGCGAGGATGATCAATTGTTGGCTAAGATTCCTGAATCTTCAGCCTAACATGACTTTGGAGGTGAGACCAGTGAGGGTTCTCGAGAGGAGGATCAAAGAACTTTGGAAGAAGAAAATTCATTTGATGAGAGTACTTTGGGACTGTGATGGTGTTGAGAAACAGACTTGGGAGACAGAGGCGAGGATAAAGGCAAGGTTTAAGAAATGGTTTGAGAAGCAGGTCGCGACTTGAACTTGTCTAGACTGGTCCCATTTGTTGGAGCGGGCATGGAGTATTCCAGCCCATCTCTCTTGTTACTTGGTCGCGTAGGGGTGGTTGGCTGTGTGACTATGTAACAAGATGAGGTGGTGTTCAAGCTATGGCTATCTAAACTGGTCAACAAACCTCAATCAACATGAGCTATCTTTAGACAGTGATCTTAAAGACTTATTAATCCATTCTCATGACAGAAGTAATCAAGTTTAGTAACATTCTAACCCAACTCTCATTGGTGAAACCATACTAAACAGACTTTAAAGAACCAGATCACTATATGTCAAAAATCACCTTAGACAACTAATTTCTTAGGCTAAGCATGATAATATCTATCATTAGCTTTATCTAACAACCTAAACATTGGTATGATGCAAGGAAGGTTAAGATTTGTTCTTATATCAAACAAGCTTGACCAATCCAAACAACCACAACCCTAAACCAGCCTAATCCATCTCTAGAATCCTAACTCACTACTCAGATGAACAAGACATGATAATGATGAACTCAAACCCAGAAATTAATGAAACTAACATGATGATAAAGTTTAGAGAAAGATCTACAAATTATTGTAAAGGATATAAATAACATTCTCAATACTCAGAAAGTTATGAAACTTACAAAATATGAAAATTTGGGGAAAAGCAAAAACAAAAGTGGCAAATAATATAAACAAATGCTAAACACCCAAAAAGGGTAAAAACTAGGTTTTTTTTGGTGGCTACATATATTTTCTCTGACCTAAGCTGTCTTATCTGACTTGTGGGCGCCATGGGGTACAAGAGATATTTATAGGATAGGGGGGAAGCCCTAAATTAGCTAACACACAAAATACATAGGCGACTTGAAGTGCTCGACCATGTAAATCTCTAGAATTGATTGATTCAAGCATTTCAACAGCATCTCTCGATGGCAAAACACCCTAAATCTAATCTCAACCTCTCGGTCCGAAATAGCATTAAGAACATCAATCTAGAAGGAAACTTATATAAAATAAACATTCAAGTTAAGACATCCTAACCGATCAAGAACTCATATTTGTCTATCCCATCCCTAGACACTTTATTTCACTACTCAGATCTCATGGTAGAAAGCATAAAAACACAAATGAGTAAGTTTGCATTTTATTGAAAATAAGATAAAAGTAATGAAGTCCAGAATCGAAATTAAAAAGAATTGTAAAAAAACGAAATCCAATCCTAACAAAGTAGAAAAAGTGTTTGAGTCGCTGAATCTCTCTCTGAAGCTCTCGCTCTCTGTTCTGAGTACATGCGGCGGGCTAGGGCAAAGGAAGAAGAGGGGGTTTATATATGGAAACCCTTTTAACCTAGCTGCTCAATCCTGCCCGAGGGTCTGTTCGATGCGATGCACAAGGATAAGGTCGGGTAGTTCCTCGGGCAGGTCTTTGGGTTGTTGTTCCTGCTCTTGGATCCTCTTTGATCGGGTTGAGGTTCAAACTGTTCTTCTTGCACAATAGCTCCTTCGGGTACATGCTCGGGTTTGACCTTGTTTTCCCCGAATTTATGCTCTAAAGCACATGTTTTCATCCAAAATGCACAAATGCAACAATGCATAATCCTAAATGGCCTAAAGGAAAATTCCTACGTTAAATAACCTAAAAATGCTAAGGTTAGGCTATACATAATGCAAAATATGGACAAAAGGGTGTCGAAAACATGTAAATTAGAGAGTTATCACACCCCCAAGCTTAAATCTTGCTAGTCCTCTAGCAAGGAAGTAGGAGGATGAGGTTTAAAAAATGGGGGCTCATAACCTTTTTGTGCTAAGCGAAGGATTCAAGCTATAGTCTTTAAAGATAGTTTAACGGTGCTAAGATCAATCAACATACTTACAAATATTTTTCCTTGCTTATTGCCATGCATCGATCTAATTAATTCTCCAACTATCAGTAAAGACTTGCTATTACAAAGAACATCTCTTTCACATTCATTAAAGTGTTTGGCAAATTCTTGCAAATGGGAAGTGACTCAAGCTCAATCGGTTTCAAGGGTAAGCCTTTTTGGTAGGTAGGTTTCAAGCAATATCTTTGGGTGGCTTACTCTTAAAAGAAGGAATGCTAGACAGTTGTGAAAACTATCTAAGATTGAGAACAATTAGAGCATACAAAGCTTAACTATTGAATCTACTTTGCTAAACTCCATTTTTTTTTTTAGGAGACTATAGCAAGATCTTTCTCTCTGTTTTCTCTTTTTACTTAGAGACTTAGATCTAATTAAACTCAACCTTAGGGACTCTCTCCTTTAGTTTCTAATTTATTCTTCAACAAAACCCCAAATAAACATGCTAACCACCTATCTTTCAAAACCGATTCTATTACCTAGTCCAAATGATTCTAAACTTAGCTAAAACAAGAGCTAGTTCTCTGTCGTTCTCAATACTCTCAAGGTTTCACAACTTATAGCACCATGAAAGGCCTCACTCAACAATTCACAACAAGGCTTGAAAGAAAGGTTTGGGTTCAAGGGTAGGGAAAACAATTCGGGTTAAACGAAAAGATTGGCAAAATTGGAGTGTTAACCCAAGTTTAGAGTTACCATGAGCAAGCATTCACATTCCATAAGCAAGATAATTTAAGTGCATGTTACGTCCAATAATATAGAGATCATGCAATGTTCAAGAAAGTTTCACACAAGTGGAGGAAGCTTTCAACAGACACAAGGTTTTAAACAAAGATTTTTTCATTTTTTCCAAAGATTGATCTATCAACAATGAACTGTGATTAAGGGCTATAGCTTTAATCCTAAGGTTGGACTTTAAACAAGGTGGTTTTAATCATTTTCTCCTAAAATGCATATGCAACAATCCTATATGAAGCAATCTAGACTCAATCCTAATTTGTAAATGCAACTACATGAATACTTTTTTTTTTTTTTTTAATTTTTCAAATTTTTTTGGGTTTTATTATGCAAATAGATGCAGACTCAAATGAATAAAACTAGTATGCAAAAATTTGAAATAAGAAAATAAGAGAATAAAATACCATGTTAAATACAGTCTCAGACCCTCCCCCGAACTTAAATTACACAGTCCCTTGTGTAAATAAAAGACTGAAAAAGAAATCTGAGAATCACACAAAGAAAATGAAACAAAATGCAATGGTATAGACAATGGTTTGGATGAAAGTGGTACCTCATGGGTTGGTGAAGAAGGAGAATGTGGCAGCCTCCATGGTCGCCAAAGTGTACCCAGGATCATCAACGGCTTCAGCAGGTGCCGAGATTTGCTCGTCTAAGAGCTCAGTTATGTGCACGGACGATCTGCTCGGACCAGCATCCGAGAGGTTGATAGGGTAGGACATCGCGTAACTCACCGGGTAGGGTATCGACTAATATGATGGGTATGGTGGTAATGGTCCAGAATTGTCACCCGTGTAGATCTTCTTAGGATGCAATGGGTAGCGCAGAGTGTACGAAATATGGTAAGGCAGAGGGAAGGTACCTTAGTGGTCACCAAAATGGGTGCTCGATGGTGGCATCAGATAGGGCATCATTTACCCCGTCGGGTGAGGTGTTGGATAGGCATATGAGTGGCTTCTTCGGGACCTATCTGGTTTGGGAACAACCTCCTCTGCTTGTGGCTCGTATGATGATGATATATGAAGATCTACAGGTGCCAAACCTCGGATTCCTCCTAGTGGTACGCTCCTCCCCATCCATGTGGGTGCATATGCTGAAGTGGGAGCTGAGGCACAACTTGCCTTGTCTTGCAACTCCCTGATCTGTCCTCCCATCACCTTTACTGTGCCAATGAGGTATTTTACCTTCCTTGCTAAGAACTTGTTCATCCTCTTCAACCATCCGATTCTTTAGTGATATTCTCTTACTCCCACCGGTTGCTTTTGAGAGAAAACATACTCCTCAACATCGTAATCCTCTGAATCACCTCCATGACCTTACCATGTTGGCTCCCTCTATTCAGCTTCTGATTCCCCTCAGGGTTGTACAACTCTTCCAATGGTGGCATGAAGTCTATGTTCGCCCCTAGCCAGATTTTTGTGCACATGATGTTGGGCAGGATAATTTAAGTAGCTCTGACTGCCTGATGAACGAACTTGAAGAGTAACCTTCCATTTGGCCTCTTATAAGCCAACAATCTCGCCAAATTGAGGTATTCGATATCTAGCAATCTTGGCTCATGTACCACTCCCTTCAGGGGCACATCGCAGACTACAAAAATTGGCGTGACCAGACCTCCTATGGAGATTTGCCAGATCCTCTCGCCTTTCAGTTTTCATGGCCCAAGATTTCAGATATAAGAACTGATCAAGCAGCACAAAAACCAAGCTAGTGTCTGCAACATCCCCTACTAGAGGTCTACAATCCCTAGTATTATCCAAAATCCCACACAAGGCTATATCTAGCAGTTGGAGCTCATGATCATTCACATTCCCAGTTTCCTTCCTAGCAAATAAAGTGCTGACTAAGGACTTGTAAAAATACCTCAAGACAGGGCTCCTAATTTGAGCAGATTGTGGATTTGTCGGGAAGCTTATCTCCTTTTGTCAACTATAGGGATCTCATCTCCTCCTTGCTCACTTCCATGTTTTCTCCACTACTAGCCTTGAAACCATATAGCTCCTTCGTGTCCTTGAAGGTAGGTCGGTATTCTTTGTTGCGCACGGACAGGGTGATGAACCTGATCCCCCCATCGGATAGTAGGGTCGGGTGGTCTTCGAAATAATGTAACCGCAGCGTGGAAAGGAAGTGAACCTTCTCTTCCTTGTAGGCTTCTAGGTTGGCTCGCATCATCTGGCCCAGGTGGTACATGTCAAAAAGGAACTCGACATCTTTAGCGATCCCCAATTGTTTCATCGTCTCGCGGTGGGGGTAGCAAGTCCCAACAAAGATCATATTGCGGGAGGACCTTGAATAGCTTGGCCGGAGTCTCCACCTCTCTTTGTTACAGCCTCCTCGACGCCAACCGGGTGCGTTCTCTCTGCTCCTCTTCGTGGTCATGGATCTCCCCTTCGGTATCTTGACCTTCTTCTTCTGCTGCCCTCTCAGCTACCGCCTAGGACTTTTCAGAAACTGGTCTCTTCCCTTCCGCAACTGCGGCTCTGCTTCTCAACCGTGAGGTTTGGTTCTCCTCCATTGGCGTCTGAATCGACCTCCATTGGATCAGTGACGGTTCTCTCAGACGTAGACAGGTTCCTACGTCGAGAAGATTTGCGTATTGCACTCGCTACGATAACTAGTTATACTACACTCACAAAGACAATGTTTCAGATAAAAATAATTTTGTCATTTGGCCAAGCCATTGTAGTACCTAATGCATCAGTAATGATCTCGATTTCTGAATTTGTTCTCCAGAATGGTGCACCACCAACCATAGAAACTTCTACCCAAACCTTGGTAGCATTAGCACCCAATGGAACAAAATGGACGACATCTGTTGGGTTTGTAGAACAAGCTCTGCCTTCTGCAACTTTTTCAACTATTCTAGAGCAATCTAAGATGATGCATTTCGTCTTGCCACCGTTGATGGTGTTGGTGTTGTTACTTAAACTAACACTAGTACTCTACAATCAGTAGTCAAAACATCATCTTAGATTCAATCAATACAATAAATTATTCTGAAAATGCAACAGTCCAACACTGAACCACAAATTAAAGACAAAAATGTTTAGAATTATACCTTAGGTGATGGTTGTTTTGAAACTGCAGGTTCATTGATTGATTGTGGTTGAATGAGCTGTATCTTATGTATAGGCCATGCGATGTTCTCCTCTAGGACATCACCCATGAAACTCTTGTCAACACTCGGTCTCCATAGAAAAACGTCTTTCTTAACCACTTTACAAACCTTCACAATTGTAGAATTTCGACCCAACGTAATATTGTTGACCAGTTCTTTTGGGTCAGTTGAAATCAAACTAACCTCAGCAATGAGTTCATCCTCCGAATTCCAATCAAAAATGAGGATCATATCATCTAATGCTTTTGGTGCATAAAGATTCAAAAGATAATATATATTAGTTTAGATCATCTAATCATAAGCCTTAAGTCTGTATAAGTTCAAAGGAAAGAAATTGTACCAACGAACTAGCAGTCTTAATTCCATCTGGTGAGTCCATATTGTCCAGAATTATCTTACTGAATGGCCATGCAACTTTGCATCCAACTGTGTCGCCAAGTGAAGTCATAGTTGTTGTAGGCCTCCAAAGGGATGTTTCTTTGTTTGATACACACTTCACCATAACAGTTGCTGCACTGGGACCAAGTGAAATACGTCCAATCTTGTACATTCGATCAGCAGAGCAGAATTCTACTTCACCGACAACAACCTCAGCCTCTGAATACCATTCCAACAGCTGACACTTTGGTCCTCCAATGTTAACAGTAGTGGACTCGGTGTTGCAACTGTCATCAAGCTAAGATACACAATCTAAATATTAAATTACCTTTCTCCCTGCAGCTAAGCCACACACTACATTTCGTAGGTCTTGAACCTGGCTGAGCAATTCTGCTTGGGTTGCTTCAAGCTTTTCCACATGTGTGTCTCTAGCCTCTATGAATGCTAGCTTGGTAGCAGTTATCCCTCTGCCCATTCCTCTAACTCTCCCAGATTTATCTTTTCCCACTACTTGACTCACGACATCATCTTGGATACTACTTGTAGAGTCCATCTGACTATCTATTGTTTTAATTTTTTTCCTGAATCAAAAAATTTGAACGCAATCACTCTAAGCTACACACTAATCAATCCATATTAGAAGTTGATAAGTTCTTATAATAAGAGTTTCAAATTCTGGCTTAGCAGATCGCCCATCCGCATGTGTATGTCATGCTACCCAGACTTGACCTCTTGTTACCTTGCTAGGGTCAAAACTCTTTTTCTTCTACAAGTAACAAATGAATAAAATTATTAATTAAGTAACGTCTGTCTTTTTATTGTAACTAATTAATATAGTACGTTAATCTGATCAAATACCATTTCATGAGCAAGGCGACCCATTCCTTTTCGGCTGGTGGTGTGAGGTATATGATTCCTCCTCAAAGTCCTATATTTTTCAGTAACTGCCTGCAAGTATAATCCACAATTGAAGATAACAAAAAACTGCAAAAAAACTCTTTATACTATAGAGAATAGTTAACGTATATACACAACCTTAAAAGACGTGGATGTCCTACTCTTAACCCAGTTTGTCCAAGCTGTCACAGATTGGATGTTGTCTGGTTTCAAGCAGGTGATCGTGTACCTGTTCGGGTAAGGGATCAAGTTATGAGTAAAATGTAAACAATTTAAATACGAAAGCTCCTAAGGATGAAGTACTCGACACCTAAGTATTCCTAACCAGTACGGATGTCCTACATGCCTCAAGCAAATATTTCCTATAAAACATAAACATTCAAGCTAAGACATCCTGAACGATCAAGAACACAAAATCGTCTATCCCATCCCTAGAAACCTTACTACACTACTCAGATATCATGGAAAAAAGCACTAAAACACATATAAATAAGAATTGCATTGTATTAAAAATAGAGTAGAGTAGAAGAGTGTAGAATCGAAAGATGCAAAAAGAAATGAAAAATGAATCCTAACAAAAGTGGAAAAAGTGTTTGAGTCGCTCCAGACCTCTCTCAGAAGCTCTCGCTCTTTGGTTTTTTGTGTCTGTGGCGTGCTAGGGCGAGAGGAAGAGGAGGGGGGGTTTATATATGGAAACCCATTAACCCTAGCTTCCCAGTCCTGCGCGAGGGTCTGCTCGATGAGGTGCTCGAGGATGAGCTCAGGTTGTCCTTCGGATAGGTCCTCGGGTGGTTCTTCCTGCTCTTGGATCCTCTTCGATCGGGTTGGTGTTCGGACTGTTCTTCCTGCTCCATAGTTCCTTCGGGTACATGCTCGGATTTGACCTTGCTTCTCCCCATTTTATGCTCTTAAGCACCTGTTTTCATCCAAAATATGCAAATACAAGAATGCAACACCCTAAATGGCCTAAATCTGGATTCCTACCGTAAATGACCTAAAAATGCTAAGGTTAGGGTAAAAACAATACAAAATATGGACAAAAAATGATGCTTAAAACATGTAAATTGGAGAGTTATCAGACCCCCAAACTTAAATCTTGCTAGTCCTCTAGCAAGGAAGTAGGAGGGTGCAGTTTTAAAATGGGACTCATAACCTTTTGAGCTAAGCGAAGGATTCAAGCTATAGTCCTTAAAGATAGTTTAATGGTGCTAAGATCAATCAACATACTTACAATTATTTTTCTATGCTTATCACCATGCATCGATTTAGTTCAACCTCCAACTAACAACAAGGAATTGCAATTCTAAAGATCATCTCTTTCACATTCATTAAAGTGTTTGGCGAATTCTTGCGAATAGGAAGTAAATCAAGCTCAATCAGTTTCAAGGGTAAGGGTTTTGGGTAGGTAGGTTTGAAACAATATCTTTGGGTGGCTTACTCTCAAAAGAATGAATGCTAGATAGTTGTGAAAACTATCTAAGATTGAGAACAATTTGGGCATACAAAGCTTAACTCTTGATAATCTACCCTTTTCTCATTCAATATATATATTTTTTTTATCAAACCCCCTAGAATAATACTACCCACATCCTTGATTTTAACTCCTTTACTTTTATAATCCCTAAGGTCTAATCTTTAGACATCTAGATCTTTTTTTTCTTTTTCTTTCTTTGCTAAACTCCTAATAATATTCCCATATTATTTTTGTGCTTTTTTTTTTGTTTCAGGAGACTATAGCAAGATCGTTTTCTCTTCTTTTTTTTTTTACTTAGAGACTTAGAGCTAATTCAATCAAACCTTAGGAACTTCCTTCTTTTATTTCTCTTTTATTCCTCAACCCAACCTCAAATAATCATGATAACCACCTATCTTTCAAAACCGATCCTAATAGCTAGTTCAAATTCTAACTTAGCTAAATCAAGGGCCAGTTCTTTGTCGTTCTCAATACTCTTAAGGTTTCACAACCTATAGCACAATGATAAGGCCTCACTCAACGATTCACAACAAGGTTTGAGAGAAAGGTTTGGGTTCAAGGGTAGGGAAAAATAAATCGGGTTAAATAAAAAGATTGGCAAAAATAGAATGTTAACCTGAGTTTTGAGTTACCATGAGCAAGTATTCAAAATCCATAAGCAAGAAAATTTAAGTTCAGTTTAAGTCCAATAATATAGAGATGATTCAATGTTCAAGCAAGTGGAGGAAGCTTTCAAAAGTCACAAGGTTTTAAACAAATATTTTTCATTTTTTCCAAAGATTGATCTAGCAACAATGAACTGTGATTAAGGGCTATAACTACAATTCTAATGTTTGGCACTAAACAAGGTGGTTTAAATCATTGTCCCCTAAAATGCATATGCAACAATCCTATATGAAGCAATCTAGACTCAAATCCTAATATGAAAATGCAACTACATGAACACTCTTTTTTTTTATTTTTCAATTTTGTTTCTTCAAATTTTTAGGGTTTTTTATGCAAATAGATGCAGACTCAAATGAATAAAACTAGCATGTACAAATTTGAAATAAGAAAATAAAACACAATGTGATATACATTCTAGGACCCTCCCCCAAACTTAAATTACACAGTCGTAAATAAAAGTCTGAAAAAGAATCCAAGAATCACTCAAATTGAAATAAAACTAAATGCAATATTATTTACAAAGGTTGGATGAATGGGGTACCTAATGAGTTGGTGAAGAAGAAGGTTGTAGCAGCCTCCATACTTGCCAACGTGTAGCCAGGATTGTCACCGGCTTCAGCAGGTGCCGGTATTCGCTCATCAGAGAGCTTGGTTATGTGCACGAACGACCTGCTCGGACCAGCATCCGAGAAGTTGATCGGGTTTGGCGTCGCATAGGTCATCGGGTATGGCATCAGATAGTACGACGGGTATGGTGGGAGAGGTCTGTAATGATCACCCATATAACCGCATGCAGGGTGCATCGCATACGGCATCGTGTACGACATCTGGTAAGGCGGAGGGTAAGGCCCTGAGTACTCACCCGAATGGGTGCTCGATGGGTGCGTCGGGTAGGCATCGTGTAACCCATCGTGTCAGGTGTCGGAATAGCGTCTAAGTGGCATCTCCGCGATCTTTTGGGTTTGGTGACATCCGCCTCAGGTTGCTGCTCATAAGATGATGCTCTGTGAGGTTCTGCAAGTGCTAGTCCTCAGATCCCTCCTAGCGGTCCGCTTCTCCCCATCCATGTGGGTGCATATGCCGAAGTGGGAGCTGAGGCACAGCTTGCCTTGTCTTGCAGCTCCTTGATCTGCCCTCCCATTACCTTTACTGAGCCAGTGACGTCTTTTACCTTCTTGGCTAGGAACTTGTTTATCCTTTTCAGCCACCCGATCCTCTTGCGAGCTTCCCTCACCCCAATAGGTTGCTTTTGAGAGCACACATACTCCTCAAAATCATATTCATCTGAGTTGTCTCCCTGTCCTTGCCCAGTCGGCTCTCTCTCTTCTGCCTCAGACTCCTCTTCCGGGTTGTACAACTCCTCCAAAGGTGGTGTGAAATCTATGTTATCCCCTAGCCGGATTTTGGTGCACACGACGTTGGGCACGATCATTTGGGTGGTTCTGGCAGCTGGATGGACAAAATTGAAGAGCAGAATGTTGTTTGGCTTTTCATAAGCCAGGAACCTAGCCAATGTGAGCTAGTCGATGTCTAGCCATCTCGGCTCATGAACCACTCCCTTTAGGGTCACATCGCAAGCTACCAAAATTGGTGTGACCAGTCCTCTTATGGAGATCTCTCCAGCTCCATCTCTCCTCTCGGTTTTCATTGCCAAAGACTTAAGGTACCATCCCTAGCATTTTCTAAGACTCCACACAAGGCAATATCTAGCAGCTGGAGCTCATGATCGTTTACATTCCCAGTCTCCTTCCTAGCGAATAAGGTACAAGCTAGAGACTTATGAAAGTACCTCAAAACAGGGCTCCTTATTTGAGCAGATTTGAAGCTTGTAGACTTGTAGGGAAGCTTGTCTCCTATTGTCAGCCATAGGGACTTCATCTCCTCCTTGCTCACCTACATGTTCTCTCCATTCCCAGCCTTGAAACCATACGTACAGCTTCTCCATCTCCTTGTAGGTGAGTCGGTATTCCTTTTTGCGCACGGAGATGGTGATGAACCTGATCCCCCCATTGGGTAGTAGGGTCGGGTGGTCCTCAAAAAAGTATAACCGCAACGTTGATAGGAAGTGTACATCTCCTCTTTATAAGCCTCGAGGTTGGCTCGCATCATCTGGCCCAGGTGGCACATGTCGAACAGGAACTTGACATATCTAGTGATGCCCAATTACTTCATTGTTTCTCGGTGGGGAGAGCGGGTTCCAACGAAGTTCATCTTGGAGAGGACCTTGAAGAGCTTGGCTGGAGTCTCCACCTCTTTCTGCTGCAGCCTCCACGAAGCTAGGCGTGTGCGTTCTCTCTGCTCCTCCTCTCAGTCCCGGCTCTCCTCCTCCGTGTCTTGATCTTCTTCTTCCGCTACTCTTTAAGCCACCTTCTCAGCCTTTTCAGAAGCTGGTATCTTCCCCCTCGCAACTGCAGATCTGCTTCTCACCCTATTCCTCTGGTTCTCCTCCTTCTGCATCTGAATCAACCTCCATTGGGTCAGTAATGGTTCGCTCGGACGTAGACAGGTCCCTATGTCGAGGAGATTGGCGGATTGCAACAGTTATTGTGTCAGGAGAGAGAACTCAGGTATCTACCCGATCGGTTGCTCGGGTGGTGGATCGGGTTGTGCATCGGGTTAGGGATGCGAAACGTCCAGCCAACGGTTGGGAACGTGGAACGTCTCCTCCTCCTTGTGAATCGTGAGCTTCGGCGGCATCACCTCCGGTTCTAGCAGCGGCGGAGGTTGATCTGCTCCCCATCTTCTGGTAAGTCTTCATCTTCGGTGCCATAGGTGGAATCCTTAAAGAGAAAGAAACGCTAAACTCGAGATCAATAGGGTTAGTTCCCGAAAATCTCAGAACACTCGAGTTTGAGAGAGAGATGAAGTAAGAAGGAAGAAGTTCAAAAGTTTTTAGCACTTATCGGTTTTGTCTTGGGGAAGAAAGAGTCATCTTTAAATAGAAGTGGTTGCCTCTAGGGTTTTCAACTTGGGCTTCACCGAGAGTGGGCTTGGGGCAGTGGAATTTGGACTCCACTCGCCACTTTAAGGGGAACACGATCAGGCACGTCGGGTACGGATTCGGGTACAGCCTCGGGTTCCCCATAATTCCTCTTTCTTTCTTTTTTTTTTTTATAATAAATGTTGAAATTGAAAATAATGCAAAGTAAATAAACAAATAAAAAGACACCTTTAGGACTTCCTCCCAAGTGAGCTTGTTTTAAGTCACTAAGCTTGACTCTTCATGCTCCTTAAGCATGGGTTTTAGGAGGGAGAGGTTCTGAAATCCTCTCCACTGGGATAGACTGGCTCAACCAATCTTCCTGGGATAGACTGGCTCATCCAATCTTCCTGGTCTTGTCCTGGTTCCACAGCAAATGTAGTGTTAACTTCTTTAAGATGCTTGACTATTCTTTGCTTTGTTTTGGTAGAAAAGACTTGAACATCAATAGTTGGCCTTTTAATTCCTTTCTTGACGCCAAACTCTATCTTGAAATGCTCTCCATGCTCAATTCTGATATTGCCTTGTTTCACGTCAATCATTGCTCCTACTGTTGCTAAGAGTGGTCTCCCTAGGATTAGTGGATCGTCCGGTTCCTTATCCATATCAAGGATCATAAAATCAGTAGGAACTTCCACTCTTGCAACCATGAGAGGCAAGTTTTCCAGGATACCAATCGGATGTCTGATTGTTCTATCAGCTAGAACCAAATATAGACTACTCGGTTTAAAACTGCTGATAACGACATGATGTTGACTGAAGCTCCCAGATCGCACAAGCAATTGTTGAAAATCCTAAGGCCTATTGAACATGGCAGAGTCAAAGAACCAGGATCCTCCAATTTTTCCTCAATCCGCAGATCAGGATCAAAATACACCCCACTCCTCATAATTGCATTACCAATGTCCTTGACAGATTCTTTAACTTCAATCTCTAGCTGAGCTGTCTCTTTGATGATTTTCTCTCGAAGTTCGTGTGGTGGCAAGAGCTTAGGAAGTGGAGCTTTTCGCTTGCGCATACGCTCTGCAAGCGCCTCTAATTGGATTTCAAGAGCAGCCTTGAACCTTTCTTCTAATTTCCCTTCTTCAGCGATAGGTAGTTGAGGTTGATCTATCATCTGAACATCTACTCGATGCATCATCTGATCACCATCATCGGGTGTGTCGTTGGGTTCAGCCTCGGTGGTTCTTTGTTTTGTGATTCTCCAACCAGTGCTCGATTGTCAACTCGATCGGTCTCCTCGGGTAAAGGCTCGGATTCGTACTCGGATATGTAGTACTGGTACTCATTCATCCCATAATGATCTGTAGCCTCCCCATCTTGAACATCACTTTCCTCAGTGATGTAGTCCTCAAAGTCATCATCAAGAAAGATGGCTTGGGCGATTGCATAGTCCTTTGGGTTCTGAACAGCTTTACTTGGAAGCTGGTTGATTTTTGGAGGTGGTTTGTTGGTGTGGTGGCCTTCTAGGTATCACAACTTAGTGTTGAGAGAATCATACTTAGCTGCCAGGTCATTATACCCAGAATCAATCTTGTTGCTCATCTCCGCGAATCGTTTGGCATTGTCCATTGCAGCCGATGCTTGACTCTGTATCATATGCTGAATGAATCCGCGTATTTGTGCGTCTTGGGATTGGTTCTATGGGCCTTGTTGTGGTTGGAATCTAGGTAGTGCAATTGGTTGGTGGTAGTTGCCCGAGTAATGCTGCTTAGGAGCATAGCCTTTATTGTATTGAACAAAAGGCTTTTGCTGGCTTTGGTTCCCTTGTACAGCGGATGGGTAGACTTGGTCTTGAGGATTAGCAACATTGGGGTTACAGTAGGATAGATTCGGGTTTGGTTTTTAGTTGTTGTACCCCTTGTGGTAGCCTCCTTGGTTGTAGATGTAGTTCACATCCTCAAGTTGAGCATTCTCCCCTTCATGTTGCACAAACTGCTCCTCTTGAGAGATGGCATGACATGCTGCTGCTGGTTCAGGAGTTTATCTAGCTTGTCATTGAGGACTTTCATGTCTCTCTTGTACTTGGCATCCTCTTCGCCACTAGATCGCACAATGCGATCATATTCCTCATTGTAGTGGCCATCAAATTAAGCTAAGTTCTCCACTAGTTCCCAACCTTCATCGACATCCTTGTTGAGGAAGTTACCATTGCTTGCGGTATCCAAAAACATCCGTATCTTAGGGACCACTCCTCGGTATAGTGTACTCAGCAATGAAGCATTGCTGAATCCATGATGAGGGCACCTACTTGTGTATCTCTTGAAACGTTCCCAAGCTTCACTGAACGTTTCATTGTTCTTCTGAACAAAGCTGAAAATATCATTTCGCAGCCTTGCCGTTCTGGTGTTGGAAAAGAATTTGACCAGAATCGCCTTCTTGTATGCTTCACAGGTGGTGATGGACTCCTTGGGGAGTGATTTCTCCTAGGTGTGTGCTTTGTCTCTCAAAGAAAATGGGAAAAGCCGGCGTTTGAATTCATCTTCACTAACTCCATTTATCTTAGTTAGGCCACAGAACCTATCAAACTCATCCAAATGGTCCAATGGGTCCTCCATTGGCAGTCCATGAAACTTATTGCTTTGTATTATCTGGATGAGACTACTCTTGATCTCAAAGTTGTTGTTCTGGACTGCTGGTGGTACAATGCCATGTCTTTGAGTCTGAGTAGATGGAGCATCTCCTGCTCCCATATTGGTCCTCTCTTGAGGAGCTGCTAGACCGTTCTGATAATTCATTTCCTCCTAAATTGTTCGTTTGTGCGGTTTTGAACTAGTTGTGGAAGGAGTAACCTTGGTCTATTGATGTTGTCGATGAAAGGACTCAAGTTTCTGCTACCCTTGGATCGTGTTTGCATGCACAAGCAAGCAACTGAGTGTTTACACGAGGGTCAACTCGATCAAGGTGATCGAGTGACGAGTCGGGTGGGTACTCAAATTGTACCTGAAATGCAAAACAATCAAACACGAAAGTAAACAAATCAGTACCGAATTAAAATGTAATATAGAACTTGATCTAGCAAGTGCTGAAATCCTAAACGTAGCAAATTTTTTAAATTCAACTAAATGGCAACGGCGCCAAATTGATAGTAGGATTTTCACTCAGGGTATCAATTCCCTATGCAGTTGTAGTACAAAGGGTTATCAATCCAAATGGTTGGTATGCTAGTAGATGAGATATGATCAGAACTATGCAAGTCAAGTCAAGCAGTCAATGGGTTTGATCTAACAATACTAAAATAAACAAAAGAAAGCAAATAAACGAGAACCAGACGATCTAAGCACTCGATGCAAGCATTCGAGTAAAGGATCGGGTGGGGTGATGGAGTAAAGAAGATGAGTATGAGCAGCTCGAAGGTATACTCGAAGCAGGTGATCGTATACATGATCGGGTAAGGGATCGAGTTATGAATAAAATGTAAACAATCTAAATAAGAAAGCTCCTAAGGATGGGGTACTCGACTCCTAAGTGTTCCTAACCAGTACGGATGTCTTACATTCCTCAAGCAAATATTCCATAGACAATGAATCTCTAAAATCTTGTTAAAACACTCTCGTGAAAGAAACAATCAACCTTAATCACTCCCCTACCCAACACTCGTTGGAGAAACATGACCAAGCAGGCAATACAAACCGATTCATTATTTTCTATTAACTCATTACATATCTAATCGCTTAGGCTAAGTGAGTAAATCTCTAGCATTGATTGATTCAAGCATTTCATCTACACCTCTCGATGGTAAAACACCCTAGTCCTAATTTCAACCTCTCGGTCTGTTGATAGCATTAAGAACATCAAGCTAGAAGGAAATTTATATAAAATAAACATTCAAGCTATGACATCCTAACCGATCAAGAACACATATTTGTTTATCCCATCCCTAGAAACTTTATTTCACTACTCAGATCTCATGGTAGAAAGCATAAAAACACAAATGAATGAAGATTGCATTGTATTGAAAATAAGATAATAGTAAGGAAGTACAGAATCGTAACTAAAAAAAACAGCAAAAAAAAAACGAAATCAAATCCTAACAAAGTAGAAAAAGTGTTTGTGTCACTCATTCTCTCTCTCAGAAGCTCTCGCTCTCTATTCTGAGTGTATGCGGCGTGCTAGGGCGAAAGGAAGAATATGGGGGTTTATATATGGAAACCCTTTTAACTTAGCTGCTCAATCCTGCCGGAGGGTCTGCTCGATGTGGTGCACGAGTATATGGTCAGGTAGTTCCTCCGGTAGGTCTTCGGGTTGTTCTTCTTGCTCGTGGATCCTATTTGATCGGGTTGAGGTTCGGACTGTTCTTCTTGCACAATAGCTCCTTAGGGTACATGCTCGGGTTTGACCTTGTTTTCCCCCAATTTAGGCGCTAAAGCAACAAATGCAACAATGCAACAATGCAACAATGCACAAATGCAACAATGCAACATCCTAAATGGCCTAAACGGAAATTTCTACAGTAAAGGATCTAATAATGCTAAGGTTAGGGTATATATGATGCAAAATATGGACAAAAAAGAGTGTCTAAATATAGAATTCAGGAAAAGTAAGCTCCAAAGTTCTCGTCTGAATTTGGTCATCTCTCTGACTTTTCACCATCACTTAACTAACCACCATTCACATCTGTTAAATTCCTCCAGATTCAAAGCTTCCCCAACCATGGCTTAGTGAAAAATATTACACTGAAGCATCTCCAAATTCGAACCTGAGCAATGCATCAATTATAAGAAACAATAAATCTCACGACTCCAAACACTATTGTTTTTGACTAAGCTCTACACAACCTTCTTATTTTCAATAACCAATGTGGAGGTGTGTGTATGTACAAGAGCTCGGCGATTGCGACGAGCAATTATGTTAGGCAAACGCAAGACGAAGAAACAAAAAGGTAGAACGAAATAATCTTATTTCCAATGTTTTTTAAGCCCCATTACTGCATGTTTCCCAAAATCATTTTAGAAAATCTTGAAAGCAGATATTTCAGACCTTCAAAATTTGATTCAACCTTTTCTTCATCCCACAACCAATCTGTTCTTGAATACTTTATGTTTTACCTTCTCTAACACCTATAGAAACTTACTAATATACCTTCTCAAAAAAACAGCAACCAATACACAAGGTGAAACTTCTTCCACCGGTATTTTCACATGTCAATTTTGTGAGGCCCTGCTCTTGAGATCTGAAACAAAAAAACAAACCATATGTTGTCAACAAGGTCATGTTAGATTACCAAGAGTCCATCCAACACCCCCATAACTTGAGAAGCTGTACCATGAATCATCAGATTTATGTTGTAACATCCGTGTAATCAATTCAATGCTAGTGTTCACATCAATTGGTGGTAAAGTTGATCACACAGTGACAAACACACAAGGACCCTATACTTACAAAATTCATGGCCAAAATTACCATTCCATTGGGTTTCTATTACCAGAGAATGGAAAGCACCCTGTTTTCTACAGCTTTACATTTTTGACACAAGAAACGAAATTAAAATCTTATGCAGAAGATGACAGCGTCAGGAAAAGGGAAACCGGTTGACTAAGAGATTGTTGGTATCCTGGAATGATGGTAGATAGAATCAATGAACTGGCAAAGGTTTTAAGAAAAGCAAAGGATAGATATGAAGATGGGGAATGCAGTGAATTCAATATCAGATTGGTCAATCAAGCAAAGAAAGGAAAACAATGACTTACCTACTGCTGATGAGATAGCTGGTTTGATAGTTGGCGATTTCAGTACAGCTACTTTAGGACGTGATGTTATCCTCCAATTTAAGTCTTCGGAATTACAAAGGATAAGTGATCTTCATCCACTTTATATGAGTCTTCAGTACACTTTACTCTTTCCCTATGGTGAATCTGGATATGATGAGGACATCACATATGTCTCGTCCCCATAGAGACAAGTTAAGAGGTCATACATGACCATGAGAGAATACTATGCTTACCAGATTCAAACACGCTTATTGGAAGGTATGAAAATTGCCAAGGGAGGAAGATTATTCCATCAGTACATTGTTGATGCCTACACAACCACAAAACAAGAAAGACTTTGTTACATAGCTCTAAATCAAAAAAAAAGAGAGAGCTGATTTGTATAACAATGTGTATGATGTTGTAGATAGTGGAGAAACAGATGCTAAACATATTGGAAGAAGAATCATATTGCCATCAAGTTTCAATGCTGGCCCACGATATATGGTTGAGAAATACCAGGATGCAATGGCTATTTGTAGGTGGTTTGGAAAACCTTACTTATTTATCACCTTCACAACAAACCATAATTGGCCAGATTTTACATAACATCTACAAACATATACTACTGAAGGATCAAACTCAAGGCCTGATCTCCAATCCAGAGTTTTCAAAAAAAAACTAGACGAGATGCTCGCCGATTTTAACAATGGGAGTCTTCTTCCCGGTTCCAGTGGCAGATATTTTAATTAATATAAATCTATCACTTTCATATACTCACTTATTAAAGCGTAAATACCTAACTAAAGTTCAATTTTGTATTAAGCAGTAGGGTACACAATAGAGTTTCAAAAACGAGGCTTCTCACATGCACACATCATACTATTGCTAGAAGGCAATAGCAAAAACCCATAGCCAGCTGTTACTGATAAATTCATTTCAGCGGAATTACCAAATAAGGAAATAGACAGTGATGGCTTTCAGCTGGTAGAGCAGCATATGATACATGGTCCTTTTGGTTTAGATAGACCGTATTCACCATGCATGGAAAAATGGTATTTGCACCTCACAACGTCAACCTGCTGAAAAAGTATATGGCCCATATCAATGTGGAGTGGTGTTGTAAAACAACCGAAGTTAAGTATCTATTCAAATATATAACTAAAGGTGTTGACAAAGCAACATTTGTGATTGTGAGACCAAGAAAAGGGGGAAAAAAGGTTGGACAAAGAAGAAGCAGTTTGGAGAAACTTGTTGATAAAATCAGTGAATACCTTGATTGTCGGTATGCCTCTGCATGCGAAGCAGTTTGGAGAATTTTTGCTTTCCACATCCACTACCACAAGCCAGTGGTCATATGCCTACATAGACTTTTATTTGACCAGTTGCAACGTCTGGAGAGCATCATTAGGAGAGAAGATGTAGAAAAGACAATGTTGACTGAATGGATGGCCACAAACAAAAGAGAGAAAGATCACCTGATGTAGGATACATTTCAGAAATCAAGGCCTACGACCTCACATATATGGAATTCCCTAAGTATTATGTATGGAACACTACAAAAACATGGACAAGAAGGAAACAAGGTTTTGCTATTTGGAGGATTGTACATATCCACCCATCAGCTGGTGATTTGTTCTATCTCAGAGTACTATTGAATATTTTCAAAGGTGCCACATGTTTTGATGACATTAAGACAATTGCTGGAGTATTATATGCAACAAATAAACAAGCCTGATACATTAGAGGACTACTAGACGATGATAAAGAGTGGCATGATGTTCTTAAAGAGTTGGCACAATGGGCAACAGCGTATCAAATCAGGTATCTATTTGTCACATTGCTCCTCAATTGTGAAATAGCTAATCCTCAAGAACTTTGGAACAAGAACTGGAGATACCTAGCAGAAAATGTGCAACATAACCGAGACAGCTATACCTAAATGAAGGGAAGTTGGAGCAATATGCTTTGATTGAAATTGAGCAGCTATTAATGGAGAATGATAAGTCTCTGACTAATTTCCGTGATATGTTGTTGCCTGACAAGGCAATTCTGAAAAGAATCAGCCTGAGTTGCTTGACAGAAGACCTCCAATTTGACATCGAGAAAGAGAGGGATGAACATGGGAGATTTTTTCAACTTTGAATGAAGATAAAAAAAAAATATAAGATGCAATCCTGATTTCCATCGAAGATAAGGCAGGCAAAATGCTCTTCCTACAGGGACCAGGAGGCATCGGGAAACAGACCTCTACCAAACAATTATTGCTAAGCTGCAATCAATAAGCAAGATTGTAATCCCAGTCGCATCTTCTGGAATTGCGGCTCTGCTCCTGCCTGGCGGAAGAACGGCTCATTCACGCTTCAAAATTCCAAAACCTCAACGAAGGGTCAACATGTGAAATCAAGTATTGAACAATGCTAGCGACCCTAATTAGAAAGGCTGACTGGCACATAGACACGCGTTTGAAGCCGTAAATCATACCATCAGAGACCTGATGGCATTAGACGACAAAACTGCAGTAAACAAGTCGTTCGATGGTAAAACAGTTCTACTAGGAGGAGATTTCAGACAGATATTACATGTGGTTCACCTAGGAAGTCGTCAGGACACCATACAAGAATACTTAAATCGATGACATCTTTGGACTGCCTGTCAAATTTACAAACTAACAATAAACATGAGGCTAAACAAGTTTGATGCAGATTTTGCAGCTTGGATTTTACAAGTGCGAGATGGAAACTCAATGTTAGCAAGCACAAACCCTGAAGAAAATGTTGGAGGGTGCAGAATAGCTACGGATGAAGGTTTAATGCTACCAAACAGAGGGAACCGCCTAGCAGCAATTTCTATTGCTGCATATCCAACGTTCTCTCAATCATTCAAGGAACGACACTACCTAACGGAGAGGGCAATCCTAACTCCTAGGAATGAGACTGTCCGTGAAATAAATGAATACCAGCTATCCATGGTGCCAGGTGACAGTAAGGAATATTTAAGCTCAGATTCTCTCCAAACAGAGCTTGCACCACGTGGAGACTGGAGTAACTTATACACAGTCGAGTATTTAAACTCTCTAGATTTTCCAGGTTTACCAATCCAAGAAATTTGCTTGAAGTAGGGGTACCAGTAATGCTCCTCCGAAATCCTAACCAGAAAAGGGTTATGCAATGGTACACGTCCAATTGTCACCAGACTTGGTCTAAAGATAATAGAGGCAGATATACTCACTGGCACTCATATTGGTGAAAAAGTCTTCATCCCAAGCATTGTCTTGTCTCCCAATGACACCAAGCATCCTTTCACCCTACGAAGAAAGCAACTCCCAATAATAATGTGCTATGCAATGACGATTAACAAGAGTCAAGGCCAAAATTTGAAACAAGTCGCTCCTTACTTACCACAATGTTTACGCACAGTCATTTGTATGTCGTTCTATCCCGTGTAACTTCGAATTCTGAATTGAAAATCCTATATGCAACATCAGAGAAGAATGGTACTGAAGGGGTCATGGATATAGTCTACAAAGAAGTCTTCGACAACATAAACAGTTAAAAAGGTACACTCCTAAGTGACGATGCATTATACAGGGACAACGACCATGTACAATACCCACAACTTTGGTTTTCAAAGTACTGCTTTATATAGGGAGAAAATATACTAACTATCCTTTATATTTCTTCTCATGCCAATCGAAAGGAAAACATGCATCCATCAAAAACTACGTTGCCTATCCCACTCTAGGAAATCCTTTTATTTAAATAAATAAATATTTACAGCTGAATACATTTTTTCCTATTTTCCAAAGTTCTTAAAGTTTAATTCCAACTATCAACTGTAAAAATGTACACACAAACAACCGAGTATCATTTTGTAAACCATTTATAAACATTATGAGAAAATATAGAGAACACAAAATAAAGGCCTAAACAAACTCATGAATTATATCACTGAAAACACAGTTTATGTCAAAGTCCGCACAAGGCCCACGTTCGAGAAAACAAATGGATCAGACTATTAAAGAGAACAAAAATTAGCATCCAGAACTTGAAACGATCGATCTATTACACCTACTGAGCCTCAAACCTCAATTGCGCTTCGACTTGTAACATTTGGGAACCAAAATCTGGATTTTGGGAAGGGGTGTCGGTCGACACCAATGATTTCTTGTTCGGCAACTTTTTCGTAATTGTCGATTTGGGCCAATTTTGTTTGAGGAAACCATGTAACCGGGTTATTTAAGTGGAAGGTCGACGAAAAGGGTTTTGGGGGAAAGTTGTTTTGTCGTCGTTCCATAGTGTTTAGAGAGAAAAGATTGTTCTTGAGAGTTGGAAGCTTTTTGGAGAGATTCTAAGCTGTTTTTAGTAAGATATGTTCCTTTGGAGTGGAGATCTTGTGCTAGGAACAAAGGAGAAGGCTTCTAAGGGTTGGATTTGTCGTTGTTGGGTCAGAAATTTGCTACAAAGAGGTTAGTGCATGACCATGACTGATCTAAGCTGGAGAATCCTTTGTTTTGCTTGTTTTGTGGCTGTTTGTGTTGTTTTCTTGTGTTCTTGTGGTTGGTTGTTGTTTTCCATGAGTTTACAGGATTTAATGGTGAGTTTCAGACGGTTTGGAGGATTTTGGGAAGCGGTTGTGTGACTTTCAGCTTCGAGCTGATCGTGTCTGCGGAGTCGGTGTCGGTCGTCACCAATCTTTTCAGCAGACGGCTGATACTGGTTTTTCCTGGTTTGTTTGTGTTTGTTTGTTGTTTGTTAAACATTGGCTTCTCAATTGCTTGTGTGTATAGCCCAGTAGATGGCAGGTTTGCCTCACTATGTATTTGTGATAATACTTATGTACCTCAATTTTTGTTTGTGGCGATGAGGATGATCTAGGGTCTCGTTTTTGTGTTGTTGGTTGTGATATTGATGTTGGAACCTTGAATAAAGTTATGCTAGGTTGATGGTTAGAATGGTTAGGAATGATATGGTTTTCATGATATGTTGGCTTGTATTGTTGGTTTGTTTCCGCTGTGTAAATTTGTTGTTGGTTTAATGATGGCTTGTGGTGTGGGTTGGTTTAATAAAGTAGTATCGGATGCTTAATTAATTATATATTGCATTATTAAAAAAAAAAACCGGTCAGGTTGTTTTAGTTTGGTATCAGAGCTTATAGGGTTCTACGATGGTTAAGTGGATGGTTTAGAGCGTTCTAGGGATTTAATTGGTTGAATTGATCTCTATGTTGGTTGATGCTTGATGTTATGGTATGGAGTCCTAGTATCATACTCTTCGAGCCTTCAATGAGATTCCACAATAATATGTGTGTGCTTTGTGTGTGCTTTTGAATTGTATGCTTAGCCTTCTGTTCTGGGTACTGTAGATGGTTAGAGGTGGTGCTGTTGCTGGTCGTGTTCACGGACGTGGTCGTGGACGTTGTCGTGGTAGGGGCATAGGCCCAACGGTTAGTATTACCGTGGATCAGAGTGTGACAACTAGGGGTGTTGGCGAGTCGCAGGGCTTCCAAGAGGGGTCTATGAGTGTTGCCGGTGGGGGTACCGATAGGACCGGACGCGATGGACATGTACGAAGGACGTGGAGATGTCTCGGACAAACAGAGAAAAGGAAATTTCGGAGAATGGCCTAAGTAACTTGTACTTAATGTTACCAAGACACAAAAGGTCCAGAACCGAAGAACGGATGGGAACCGTTGGAACATCCAGACTAATGGTGAATCATGATTGATGTGATCATGGATGGGGCTAAGGAGGATGAGCTTGTAGCTGAGCTTGAAGCTGAGGAACATGTAGCTGAGCTTGAACCTGAGGAGCTTGTAGCTGAGAAACCATTGCTTGTACCTGAAGGACCAATGACTAGAGCAAAAGCTAAGAAGCTAAAGGATGCACTAAATGGGCTTATTCAAGAGCTTATGGTCAAAGAGAGCATTGGAAAAGCTATTGGGGATGATACCTATCAAGTCTAGCTCACTTTGAACCTAATTCAAGTCCAAGAAAGCCCAAAATAATCACTTTATTTTGTGGTCAAAGAAGAGTGACGAAAATTGAGATACATGCACCTAGAGTCACTTTGGAGGAAGGAATACATGCACAAGAATTGGGTCTTCATTCAACCATCTATCTTAATTGTTCTTTTTTAGTTTTAAGACTAGTTAATACTTGGCTTTGTTACCAAGTTTTCTTATCCTATATAAACTCATGTAAGATCATTGAAATAATCATCCAACTTTTTATCAAAACCTTTTCTTTTTGAGAGTGATTCTCTTCTGTTCTTTGTGAACAAAACCGATTGCTTGGTGTGATTCCAACAATCAAAACCGACTACTTGGTGTGATTCCGATAGTCAAAACCCCGATCTCCTTGGTGCGAGGCTGAGAGATCCGATCTTTTTTGGTGCGAGGCTGAAAGATCAAACCGGTATATCAAGAGTCTTTCCGCAACTCTTGTGCGACCATTCATTCCACCATCCTTATTCTTGAGGCTTCGTCGTCTTTAGAATCAAGGTGTCTCTATCAACCAACTCGAAGGTGTCGAATCCTTGGGAGGATCATATCAATGATCGATAAAATTGGTGAAAGAACAAAGGAAGGAAAAAGAAAGTAATGGCTATGGAAAAATGGTGCGTGGGACGTAAGACGGACCATGGGAACGGAATGGCCGTGTACCAGTCAGACGGACGATGTACCACAGACGACGGACGGATTGGACGTACAGGATAGGAGGTCCAAAGAGAGCCGAGAAATACCGATGGCATGGACAAGAGGTCCAAAGAGAGCCGAGAGATACCAGAGTCACGGACAGGAGGACCAAGGACTGCCGAGGAAGTAGACTTGCGGACGAGTGAGTTGTCTTTGCGGACAGGTGTATGAAACATATCTTCTTTTTGTGGTGTGGGTATGTAGGTGGAATGCAAGGTGGAAGAGGTTTCAATTCTATTATGCAGTTGTAGTATAAGAGATGTTAATCCATAAAGTGTGTGATGTGCATGCAATCAGAATGTGAACAGTAATCCAAGTTAAGCCAAGTATGAAAGTGGCTTTGGTAAAACAGTTTGAAATTAAATGCAGAAAGGAAAATGCTTGAAATAGAAATTCAATGCAAGTAAGCAATGCTGAAATTAAACTAAAAGAAGTAAAAGCAATAGATAAAACAGTAAAGATGCAGAATTAAAATGGAACAGAAAATAAAGGAACAACTTGAAGGTGCTCGATCAAGCACTCGACCGTGTGAATGGTCGAGTGACTAGGTCAAGTGGGTTTTGACGAAGAACAGATGCAATCTTGACAAACTTAAACTAAGACAAATGCAATGAAACAGGAAGATATGCGATAAGTAAACAATCAAATGGTTAAGAAGGCTTCTAGAGATGGATTCATGGGCTAGTGTTCAGGCTGTAGCTATCTAAACTGTTCAACAAATCTCAATCTAACATGAGCTATCTCTAGACAATGATCTTAATGACTCACTAATCCACTCTCATGACAGAAGTGATCAAGTTACAGTAACATCCTAACCCAACACCCATTGGTGAAACCATACTGAACAGGCTTTAAACACCAGACCATTACTTGTCAAAAACCACCTTGTGCAACCAATCTCATGAGACAAGCATGGTGATCTCCAGTATTGGTTTTATCTAACAACCTAGACATTGGTGTGATGCTAGGAAGCTTAAGATCTGCTCTTACCCTCTCAGATATAAGAACAGCTTAGAGCATACCCAACCCAGAAGAGATATTTAAACAAGCAAGCTTAACCATTCCAGACTACCACAGCCCTAAACCAGCCTAATCCATCTCCAGAATCCTAAATCACAACTCAGATGAATAAGACATGATGATGATGAACATAAACCTAGAAAATGATGAAACTAGCATGATAAGCAAGATGAAATGATGAACAACAACTTAATATAAAGAAGCAAACTCAGATTCTCAATACAGTGGAAGTTATGGAACTTACAAAGTACAGAAATCTGAGAGAAAACAGTAAATAAAAGGTGCAAATCAGTAAATAAATCCTAAAAACCCTTAAGGGGTAAGAACTAGGTTTTTTGGTGGCTACAGAGACTTTTTTACATAAAAGAGGACTTTTTGCGGCCATGGGGTACAAAGAGTATATATAGAGGGGGAAGGAAGCCCTAATTTGGCTACCAGACAAAATAGCATGGCAGCTCGATGTACTCGACCTGATGTGGTCGAGTGCCCTTGGTCGAGTGGGTTTCCTTCTGCTTCCCACCAGTCGAGTCTTGAGTTCCACACGGTCGAGTGTCTCCCATCCAAACGGTCGAGTGTCTCCCATCCAAACGGTCGAGTGCTCTATGTTTTGTTGGTTTTCTTCTTGATTCATCTCCTATTCACTCCATTGATTGCACTCTCCTCATCCCAGATGCTATTTCCATGCTTCTTGAGTCTAATTCACCTGTTTAAACAAGGAAATGCAAATGCAATGCAAATCCTACTCTACTGCACAAACAGTCCTTAACTTATATGAAAGTGACAAGATAGGCTGATAAAACATGTAAAAGATGTAAATAAACAGTGGTTAAACATGGTAAAATATATACATATCAATGTACTTGGGACGCAAGAGAGACGCGAGAAGTCGAGGAAGTGGAAGAGTCTCTGGATGGGGGAGAGATGCCACATATTGACAGATTAAGCCTTCTCCACCAGCGTTTGAGATGCACGCGCGCATGGGGGAGAGTGCATGCAAATTTTTTGACACTTGTCAAACCAAAATTGCCACTTGATAGAGCTTGAAGTCGAGTGAAGGGGCTGTAAATACTCCTCTTTGGCTTCTCATTTACGACATTCACTCTCTCAAAATACCAAATCTTTGCCAAATTTTTTCTCTGAAGTCTTTTAGAGAGAAAATCTCTTGATTTCGAGTGAGGCAGAGGAAAAGAAGATCTCAGCGGTGAGAAGAGCTAAAGATCAAGGGGAGGTTCTGTCAGATTGGCGTGGTGAGGTGGAGTTCTAATTAAGCCGAAGATCTTCAAAGCTAAGGTGAGTTGTGGTTTTAAGGGGATGGGAGCTGTGTGAGCTCTCTAGCTCTTGCATCGGCCCTTGTTGCTGTCATTGAGTGTTGCATGTAGTTTTTGCATGTAGATCTATAGATTGCATGTAGACTAAGGGGGATTTGAAGCATTCTTGGGGGAGAATGGCTTGATCTTATACTAGATGCAAGTGTGAAATGCCTTGCATGCTAGATCTAATGATTTTAAAACTTGAAATTGGGTGATAAATAATTTTAGAACCTCTTGGAAGTGTGAAATGCCTTGCATGATGGATTTCTACATTTTTATGAGTTTTCCAAGGGTAGAAATATTTTTTTAAAATCACATGCATGTGTGAAATGCCTTGCATGTGTGAAATGCCTTGCATGTTGAGTTTTAGAGTGGAAATAATTTTAAAAATCTCATGCAAGTGTAGAATGCCTTGCATGATCGATTTTGGGAATTTTGGGGTTGAGAAATGCATGTTAAAAATTATAATTTAATTTTGCATAATTTTTAGGGAGGTTAAACTCTTAGATCTGATGGGAGATCTGTCTAGGAAAAAGGAGAACCAAAGGAATTCAACATTTCCACTTCCATTAACCACTCATTTCGTGAACTAGTATATCATAAAAGATATGTTAATGAATCTCATATACCTGTAACAGATTCTACACTCCTTTCGTCAGTAAAGTTGGCTTTGCGGCAGCTTGTTTTCTCCTTGTAGCATGCCAATGTGTCAACATATTCTGAACCGCTTCTAATAACTCTACAATGGGGTATGCTCTAGCAGGATTCAGTACTTTGTTAAAGGATTCTGCAATGATGCTCGTAGTGAAGTTGTACCTATCACCATGAAAGTGTGCCCTGCTCCACTTGGATACATCTGCACGCTGCAAGTAAGCATGCAGTTGCGGATTCGCTTCTTGAATTTGCTGGAAGGTTTTTTCGAAATCAACTATTCGGTATGCTGCAGCTGCTTTTTTAACAAGACGGAATGTTTCCATCCCACTAAATCTCTGAATAATATTCTTGTGAAGATGATAAGTGCAGATTCCACGACTTGCCAGGGGGTATACTTTACCGATAGCTTTACCAATAGATTTATGCCGGTCAGATATCAGTGCCCTTATATCTTCACATAGATAAAGCCCCTATATCAACACCACAAATTATATTACAGTTTCTTATTAAATTTACCTCCATGACGACAACCCCTACACCTATTATAACTAATTCATAAACACTTATACAAATCATGGAATTATATTGTACCCCCATACACATTAAAAAGACTGCATTGTAAGTATTAATGTCTCCCACTTGTACACCATAGCGGAGGTTGAGTGCTTCCCCGACAAGATTTGGCACAACAGAAACTCCTACACCACCAACATAATCCTTGTATAAATGACCTAGGATTGGTGGTGTAGCATTACGGCTACGGCTTACCGTGCCATAACAGAGCATGTATGTTCACGAGAATATTTGCGAATATGCAGCGCCGACGAATCCCCAATTGTTGAAGCTCGTAGTCTCCATTTACAACCTTTTACCCAACACTCTACGATTAGCAAAGTAGACGTTGATGCACGAACATTGCAATCATATTTTTCTAATAAGCTCAGCAATCTAAGTCTTGCCACCAAAGTAGCTTTGCTATCAAACTTATTCCCTACAGCTATATCACCACCTCCATTTTCTATTTTGCAAACCTGCTTCTCAATTGCATCAATTTCGGAGTTAGTGTTGCAGGTACAGAGATTTGATTCTTTGTTACACACCTTTTCCTCTCTACAACACCCACCACCACGTTCGTCGTCCAATGATTCCTCTCCTACTTCTGGGGCGAAATTGAAGTACAGCCGATAGTCTTCATCCCCTGAACTTGCACCATCGCTATCGTCCCATTAATCAAACCTACTATTCTCCTCGTCATCTGCTTCTTCGTCTCCTACATCCTTTCATAGATTATATTCACCGTCTCCATTCCGACCCTCGTACTCTTCATCTTTCTTTCTCATTTCCTCTGCCTCTTCTACAAAATCCTCTACAACGACTTCAGGCGTTTTTGGTTTAGGCTCTGTGTTGTTCGGTTCACCAGATTTCTCTTTAATTTGAACACATAGCCGGACGGGTTCACCTCTGCACTGTATGAGATAATTTTGAAACAGCCTACCATTCGAAACAATCACCGGTGGCATATCGCATCCACTTTTTTAAAATCTCTCTAACATATAGCTAAGTTGTATTCCAGAAGTTCCTTCACAGAGACCAAAGTCATCGAACACCATAGCAGTAAAGTCTTCAAACTTGGTTTCTTTATCAAAATTAATATTAATGCACCCTTTGTTAATATCAACATCAAACAACCATCGCTTTGTGTCTACCCTCCACCTCTCACAGACAAAAACGATATCTTGCTCTTGCATTTGTGTACCCAGAGGAAGGATTTCAGAAACTGAGTAGGAAAAACATGTTTGCTCCAGGAGAAGAACAGAACACAAATGATTTCTCTGCCCCAACTATAAGACTATCGCAACTCTATATTGCCTTTGCAAGCTCAAACTAATTCGTAGTATTCTGGTAAGACTTACAACTGTCACAAATGCCTACTTAATCTATCACAAATTATAAGTCTACCAGTACACTATTACAACTATTTCAAAAAACATTGTAAGTATACCAAAAATATTTGTTAAGGACTAAGTCTGTCAAATATATCTGTTGCAACGGGTCTTTATTCTATCATAAATATCTTCCCTTCCTTTTAAGTCTATCGATCTACCCGCTCAAAAAATAAGTCTATCATCAAAGGCAATTCCTCTACCAACTTAATCTACCGCCATCATATATCTATCTCATTAATCTACCTTTAACTTAAGTGTACCATCACTAAAACTAAATATACCAATTAAATCTAACGTACCCCTTCACTTTGCCATCTTAATATACCAACTATATCTACCATCTTTATGTACCATCAAACAACCAGTAGAATTTCTTCTAGTTCCCAATGTTTTTTTTTCTTTTAATGGCATTATTCGTAATTGCGTTTTTTTCAACACTAGTTTCACGGCTACAAAGGGTACAAAAGTTATTCTAGTAATTTCTAACAATTTTTTACTAAACAAGTAATAAAAAAATATTTTAGTAATATTATAGTAACTCTCCCAAAAAAAAATTTCAAATATAGATCGCTTCCTAAAGAAATAAAAAAAAAATTAACACGCATGTTAATTGAGAAAGAAATAATCTAAACATGCTATTGAGATTGTCATTGTTTCCGAAAATCTGAAATCAAATAAGAAATAAGAATCTAAAAAATCAACAATAGCTCTAACACAATAACTCAGATTCTACCTTAACAACCACATCACAATTGTCTTCATGCATTGTTGACGAAGATCATTACACCATCTACTATGGACCACATTTTGAAATCTTTATCCAAAAAACTCTTCTCCACAACAAGTTTAACCTCCCATAAACGTCCAATACACTCTTTGCAAATTGGAAGAAGGGAAATTATAACTTTTTGAAAGGGAGAGACATGATCTTCAAGTTCCTCATAGGAAGATAAACACACACTTATTCACTATGGATCACATGGGGAACTCTTTATTAAAAAAACATTTCTACCACCCTCACAACAATGTTAATCTCAATTAGGTTTCCAATTAGATATTCAAAACCCACTCACGATTAAAAATGTAATGGGTTAATTTAAGAACTTAAAGTCATATGTTCGTATATGAACTCAAAGACAAAATGGATACACAATAACGTAGGGATAATTGCAATGTTCGGTCATGTTCATCAAATTTATAGTTCAGTGAATTGGAAATTTGAATTCATATATATCATCATGATTGTACCCAATGTTCAAATTATGTATAACTTAAAATTATATGTGAGGATTTAATCATGATCACCATCTCAAACGTATTAGGGTTATAGTCTATAGAGGAACAAAAAAAAAATAACACGCCTACGAAATATATTCATGCCTATATTCAAAACTCAAAGGGAAAACAACATTCATTAAAAGTATATTTTTTAAGAACATAGATATTTTTAACTATATTATTTCATTATGATTTTAAAAAAACTTCTTCTACGTTCAAATATTTCACATGTGAAACGTAAGTTTTCTTACACTTAATATATATATATATATATGTATATATATATTATTACAGATCTTGGTTGTCAAAAACGGATTTTGGATCACATATAATAATTTTATGCATCATAGAATCAAATTATCTCGCACATAGTGCAAGTTGTTACTTAATAAATCAATAATGGATTGTATGTTTTTTTTTTTTTTTAATTTATCGAGATATTAATCATTAGCTGTCTGCCCAGTAACAAATGGTGTAGCTCACGCTGTCTCGCTGATTAAGGGGGATCAGTCGGAGAAAGCTTCTGTTATGAGTTATAATGGAGCAGTCATGGCTGAGGGGAGGAGAAATACGGGTTAGGCTGGGCCTTTCAGGGGAAGTAGTGGACACCAGTATGGTGGTCGACGGTCTCGACCTGAATACGGATTGGGAGAGTCGTCGAGGCAGAAGGATTTTTCCAAGGGAGTCTCCAATCCGGGTATGCAAGATCAAAGAGGGAGGAATGGGTGGGGCAGCCTCGTCAACTTCAGGTTTCTGCGTTGCACTTGGTTTCAGAGGAGGTGAGGGAGCCAATTTTTGAGCAAAGAAAGCACCGGCAGGTCAAGAAGTCTCTATTCCAGGAGACTGAGGACCCAACGGTTGTTCAGGTTACTCAGGTCCAGGTTCCAATGGAGCAGGATGTTCAAGTTTCTAGTCCCCTTGAAGAGGGTCAGATTCTCGATGGTACAGAGGGTTTTGAGGAGAATGTTGTTTCCACTGTTGGGATGACAGAAACTGCTGGGGCATTGGGGGGAATTTCTTTGGACACAGTTGAGGCGGATAGGGTTCAGGACGAGAGCTCTGTCTTTGATTTGCGAGAGGAAATGGGGGAGGCCTCGTTAGTGGAGGAGAAGATCGCTGAGGATTCCGAAAGCTTGGAACAGGTAGGTTTGGCTGGGAACTCTTTGGAATCGGACACTGCTGATGCGGTTTTACATGATCCGGATACTGTTAGTGGGGGTGGTACGGTGGTCAAGATCATAGAAGATGCTGATGGGTAGACATCTGGTGTGCCAGAAGAGGGCTCTGTTTTAGAGGAAACTGAGAGTGATCAGTTGCTAATGGAGACCGATGGTGCAAAGATTGTGAGTGAGGGCATTATCCCTCCCAATGATGAGACGGGGGTTCCAAACACAGGGGAGATAGGTGATAAAGGAAAGAAGGGGAAGGGGTTTTTGGTTCTTAGAGGGGACTCTACGAAAAAGAGGAATGCTAACATGCTTTTGTCTCCACGTCGACGTCCTCCGCCATATGGTCTGGAGGCTAGGGTAAGCGGTGTTGCTACTAAGACCCAGGAAGGGATAAAAGTTGGTCCTGGTGGGGCCAAGCCACCAAAACCAAATATCAGTAAATGAATATCCTAAGTTGGAATTGTCAAGGTCTTGGTAATAAGGCCACCATTGGTCATCTCAGAGATTTATGGAAGACACATCGGCCAGATTTTTTATTTCTTATGGAAACAAAACAATCCTTTTCTCATTTTGGAACAATTTGTTGGCCATTTTGGCTATAAAAATTTAAAAACAGTGGAACCTGTTGGTTGTAGTGGTGGTTTTGCATTATTTTATAATAAAGATGATTTTAATATTTCAATTTTATTGGCCACAAACCGAATCATTGATATTGAAGCGGTACATAATGACAAAGTTTTTAATATAACATTTATCTATGGAGACCCAATACCCAAAAATTGGGATATGGTCTGGGAAAGGTTATTGAGGATAAGTATTTTGAGATCAACACCTTGGCTGGTTGTTGGCGATTTTAATGAGTTAACAGGGAATCATGAAAAACGAGGGGGTAAAGTTAGACACGCGGCATCTTTCCGTTCATTTAACAGGATGATCCAGGATTGCGGTCTCTTGGAATTTTCTTATCTTGGTGATTACTTGTCATGGCGGGACTGGCGTGATAAGAAACCAATTCGGTGTAGGTTGGATCGGGCCTTAGGTACGGAGGATTGGCATGATCAGTTTCCGGATACGGTAACATAATAATTGCCTATGATCACTTCGGATCATAAACCTCTGGTGGTTAGTATTGGGGTCAAACGGCCGCGTGGTCGTCGGTGTTTTATGTTCGATAGGCATTGGATTGGTAAACCGGGTTTGATGAGAGCTATTTCCGAGGGTTGGGGAGCTGATGGCGATCAGGATACTCCTACTTTGGTGGCAAAAATAGGAAATTGTAGACGAGCAATATCTTAGTGGAGGAAGGCGCAGGTTCCTTTAGGGGGGGAGATGACAGAGGATCTTAAACGACAGTTGGAGGTGGCCCAGGCGGATGATGCGGTGGGTCCGGAAGTGCTTTCGGAATTAACTTCCCGATTGCGTGAGGCTTACAGGGAGGAAGAGATTTATTGGTATCAAAAAAGTCGGCATCGGTGAATGCGAGTGGGGGATAAAAATACAAGGTATTTTCACGCACAAAAAAGCAGCGGAGGGCGCGGAATCGAATATTTGGTTTGTTTGATAGGAATAATAAATGGTCTACGAAGGAGGACGCTATTTGTAATACTGCTGTATCTTATTTTGAAGACATGTTTACTTCGATCTCTCCTGATTCCTTTGAGGAGGCGTTAAGGGAGGTCGAAATGGTAATAACGGATGAGGTCAATGAGCTTTTAACAGCTCCAGTGATAGAGGCGGAGGTTCGTGAGGTTTTGTTTATGAGGCACTCGGATAAGGCGCCGGGCCCAGATGGGATGACCGCCTTGTTTTTTCAGAAGGCTTGGGCAGTTGTCAAAGCTGACCTTGTTTCCATGGTTAATCGGTTTTTTGAGGAAGGGGTTTTTGATAAGAGTTTAAATCGAACGCATATCTGCCTTATTCCCAAGGTGGCCAAGCCGACCCGGATGGCGGAGTTACGTCCGATTAGTCTTTGTAATGTGGGGTACAAGATCATCTCCCAGATTTTGTGTCAACGGCTCAAGTTGGTGTTACCTAATCTCATATCGGAGACTCAATCTGCCTTTGTGCCAGGTCGGCTGATCTTGGATAACATTTTCATTGCTCAAGAGATGTTTCATGGTCTAAGGACCAACCCGTCTTGTAAAGGGAAGTATATGGCACTTAAAATAGACATGAGCAAAGCATATGATAGGGTGGAGTGGGGTTTCGGTTGAGTAAAAGGTTCTACTGAATGGTCAACCTAATGGTTTGATTATTCCTGAGCGAGGACTGTGTCAGGGTGATCCTTTATCTCCCTATCTGTTTATTCTCTGTACGGAAGTCCTCATTGCCAATATTCGGAAGGCGGAGAGTGAAAAAAAGATAATAGGGATTAAGGTGGCTAATAAATGTCCGCCAATTACGCATCTATTGTTTGCGGATGATAGCCTCTTTTTCTATAAGGTTACCAAGGATCATTGTGGGGTTATCTTGGACATTTTAAAGCAATATGAGGCGGCCTCTGGGCATCAAATTAATTTTGATAAGTCTTCAATTCAATTTGGACACAAGGTTGATGAGGACGTAAAACGTGAGGTGCAGGAGGTGCTGGGAATATCAAATTTGGGCGGGATGGGTTCGTATTTAGGGATACCTGAGAGTTTAGGAGGGTCTAAAACGAAAGTTTTCTCTTTTGTTCGGGATCGCTTACAGAGTCGTACAAATGGTTGGACAGCGAAGCAACTTTCCAGAGGAGGGAAGGAAGTCATGATAAANGATTAAGGTGGCTAATAAATGTCCGCCAATTACGCATCTATTGTTTGCGGATGATAGCCTCTTTTTCTATAAGGTTACCAAGGATCATTGTGGGGTTATCTTGGACATTTTAAAGCAATATGAGGCGGCCTCTGGGCATCAAATTAATTTTGATAAGTCTTCAATTCAATTTGGACACAAGGTTGATGAGGACGTAAAACGTGAGGTGCAGGAGGTGCTGGGAATATCAAATTTGGGCGGGATGGGTTCGTATTTAGGGATACCTGAGAGTTTAGGAGGGTCTAAAACGAAAGTTTTCTCTTTTGTTCGGGATCGCTTACAGAGTTGTACAAATGGTTGGACAGCGAAGCAACTTTCCATAGGAGGGAAGGAAGTCATGATAAAATCAGTGTTTTCGGTACCGACTTTTGTCATGTCCTGTTTTCGTTTACCAAAAACAGTCACGTCTAAATTGACAAGTGCTGTGGCAAATTTTTGGTGGAGTTCGAGACAGTCTGGGGGGATGCATTGGTTTGCCTGGGAGAAGTTATGTGCGAGCAAGCAGTTGGGTGGCTTGGGTTTTAGAAACGTAGATAATTTTAACACTACTTTATTGGCTAAACAATTGTGGCGACTAATTGAGGCACCTGATTCCCTTTTTGCTCGGGTTTTTAAGGGCAGGTATTATAGGAATTCAAACCCTATGGATCCTATACATTCTTATTCTCCATCCTATGGGTGGCGGAGTATCGTATCAGCTAGATCTTTGGTAAACAAAGGACTTATTATACGGGTTGGCTTTGGAGATTTCATTTCTATATGGACGGATCCTTGGATACCAGCTCAATTCCCAAGACCAGCTATGAGTAAGGGACCTTCTTAGGACCCTTTGTTAAAAATTTCACATCTTATTGATCGCCAAACTAATTCATGGCGAATGGACATGCTCCTTGAGCATTTCACTCCGGAGAATGCTGTTTTGATCAGGGAATTACCTTTGGGTAGTTCTCAGATAGCTGACTCACTAGGTTGGCACTTTACAAAGTCCGGAAAGTATTCGGTCAAATCAGGGTATGATGCGGAACGTTCGGCAAAACAGAGCTGTCAAGTGTCTTGTTTTGGGCCGGACATTTATCCGCTCCAAGCAGGTGTTTGGCGAGTGGCGTGTCCACCAAAAATAAAACATTCTATGTGGCAAGTCTTATCTGGGTGTATATCGGTTTCGGCGAACCTGAAGAGGTGGGGCATTGCCTGTGCTCGATGTGGGGCTGACGAGGAAATGGTAAACCACGCTATTTTCCGGTGTCCGCCAGCTCGACAGGCATGGGCTTTAGCTCAGGTGCCGGTCGGACCGGTTTCATTTCCTACAGATTCTCTGTATGCTAATGTGGATCATTTCTTGGGTTCAGCTAATCCGGGTGCTCAGGTTGCGGCTTTCCCATGGATTATGTGGTATATATGGAGGGCGAGGAATGCTCGTGTTTTTGATAATATTATGAATAACGCTGAGAATGTTGTACGATTAGCGATAGGGGAGGCTTCTACATGGTTACAGGTTCAAGCAGAGGAGGATGGTGCGGATATATCACCGAATCCTAGTGCACCTAGCACTCGAGGAACAGAGCGCGTAGGGTCCCTGTCTAATGACTTCTCCGGTTATAGGTGTTTTGTTGATGGATCTCGGAAAGCGGGAGACGCATTTGCGGGTGCTGGTTGGGTGTGTTCAGCCGCTACGGAGGTTTCGCCGATGAAGGGAGCCACCAACTTCCGTCAGAGTCTTTCCCCATTGCATGCAGAAGTCGAAGCCTTTGTTTGGGCTATGAGGTGCATGATTGGTCATGATCATTGAGAAGTGGCTTTTTATACTGACTCCTCAGACTTGGTGAAGATGGTGTCTTCCCCTCAGGACTGGCTGGCTTTCAAGACCTATCTCGATGACATCAAGATGGACAAGGAGGAGTTTTCTTCTTTCTCTTTATTTCTTATTTCTGGAAATGCTAATGTAATTGCGGACTATTTGGCACACTAAGCGCGTACATCGCCGCATCATGTTTTGTTTGTAAATGATTTTCCTTCGCATTGGCTCACATGAGCTGAAAAAAAGAAAACTAATTGAACCAAAAATAATAATTGGGAATTAAATTAATATGTTGATTTATTTAAGTAGTAATTTTTTTTTTTTTTTTTCAACCAAACATTAATCAAATTAAAAAATAACGTAGTAATTTAAGTAGTAATTTATAAAGGTCATACTCACGTCAAATAAATAAATAAAAAATATTTCAAATCATTTAATAGATAGAGAAGAATCATTTGTCTAGAAACACACACATTAATTGTTGATACAAGCAGAGGGAACGATATATAGAGGAAAGAATCAACGGGATATGATATGATTTGATAAACCAACAAAGGAAATATTGTAGCTCTGCTTTTCTCTTCTCACTTCTTTCTCCAAACTATCTGCGTAACCAAAAAAAATCAAATAAATTTTGGTCATGAATTCTACTTATAGGTACTAGGACACTTGCAAGCGCATTAACTGAAGCTGTATAAAATGCATACCCAAAAAAAAAAGGAAAAAAAAAAGTGATTTTTTTTTCTTTTCATATAAAGTGATTTGTTGTTCAAACATGGACATTTATAAATTTGTTGTTCATAATAATGTTGAATTCCAACCTACATTATCTCAACGATAACATTTTCTAATTTCAAAGAGGTATAAAAAAGGGTGTATGATAAAGCCATATTCATCGATATGACTCGACACGTTTGTGTAAGTCATACCGACATTTTAAATTCCAAGTTTTAATAAAAACGAGAGGGAAACAGCATACCCTTCAAGTGAAGTGAGCTTTATCATATGGAACAAGTGTAGCCTGGAGGTGGATTTTTGCCACAGGTAAGAAGAATCTGAAGAGCAACAGGGACGTAGAGTTTGAGGTCAAGAGCATTGATCTTAAGAGTAGTGCAGAGACAAGCGGCAGCTTCCACTTCAACCAGGCCTTTAAGTAACGGACAGCATTTGTTAACAGTTGGATCCCCAAGCCCTATCTTTACTAAACCACCCAATAACTCAACGCAGGCACCCAACTTTAGAGTGTTTATTGGACATGTCGCCTTCCCACTCTTTGGGGGTGGAGGACAATCCCCGCCTCCTGGGGCCGGTGGCTTTGTCCCGGGTGGGAGAATGGGACCAACAATTGGCAAAGGTGGCAGTGGCAGCTTGGGGCCTACCACCGGAGGAATGGGTAGCCCTGAAACAGGAGGAATGGGTAGCCCTGACACCGGAGGAATGGGTAGCCCTGAAACAGGAGGAATGGGTAGCCCTGACACCGGAGGAACGGGCAGCTTTGGGACAGGTAGCTTGGGGGGTAGCGAAGGGACAGTTATAGGGGGAACCGGTATTTTTGGGACAGGTAGCTTTGGGACGGTCACAGGAGGAACAGGTAGCCCTGACACCGGAGGAATGGGTAGCCCTGACACCGGAGGAACGGGTAGCTTTGGGACGGTTACTGGAGGAACTGGTAGCTTTGGAACGTGTACTGGGGGTTTAACGGAGGGCTTTCCGCCCTTCTGGGGGTTGCAAGAGCCGCATGAGAGGGAATGTTGGGGAAAACAGATAATGAAAATGAGAAAGAGGTAGAGAGAGAGAGATGAGAGTTTGATAGAGTCCATGTTAAGTTAGAGTGGATGGAGGAACTATACGAAAGAGTATATGAATATATAGAGAATGAATGGGAAGAAAGGATCACGTGAAGATGGGGGCTACTTCTGCAATAAGAAGAGACGTCCCAAAATAAGCATGGTTGGCAATTATCATAAGAATACAAGGTTCCCTTCATGACCCATCGCTATATCTCATCACATGTCCCCCAATTTTTTTCACTCCTTTTGTAATTGCCTCTTTGTCTTCGGTTAATTACAATTTTTAACAAAGGTAACTTCAGTTTTAACACTGTACAATCTTTGTTCCTCCTAACCAATACATTTGTACATTTAACTAGTACGAAATGTAATGAATCAAATTAGCGAGACATTACAATGACTAGGACATTATGATTTAAAATTCCAAAGGTGAGTACGTTGTTGATATCATCAATCTTAATAATATTTATATAAAGTAAAAACACTATCGGAAAAACTAGAAAATTGAGTAACATTTGGTTTTCGGGCTTTTGTGTGTGTGTGTGTGTGTTCCTAAGCATCTCCACAAGTCGATCGAATGTTAAGGACCCATAGAGAAGACGGATAAGGCTATTCGAAATAATGGTGTGGCTTTCGAGCGAGGACCGTGGGATACTCAAGTTGGAATGCACCATGAAAGGGTTTTAGGTTAGGGAATAAGAGCATGAGTTGAAATGTGGTTACTCTAAGAAATCAGCATAGCAGCTAGCACAATCTTGGATAAGATAATAAGCATTTTTTTATGAACTATCTTCATCCAAATGGTCCAACTAGAATCATCCAAATTTCTGACTAAAACTTTAAAACTCATTCAGATGATTCATGTGAATGATTCTGGATGATGCTCTTTTTTTGACAAAAACGAACAACACCTGAATGATTCATTCAGATGGTCCATCCAAATGAATAAACGAACAAAGCCTTACTATTTGAATTTCATAGATTGTTAATTTACTAATAATAGAGGATTGAGGGAGTAAGAAACAATTAAAGATGGCAAGGACCAGTACATGGCCAACGACAGTCGGACAAAAATAAACGAAATACTTTAACCGTGGTTTCATATACGAATCTATATTAACATTTTGGGAAAATCACGTTTTAAACCTTCAAAACTAACTTTAAAATGAGTAGCACTTTAGCGAAATCATTTTAAAAGTTTATAGTGTTAGTGAAAATATCTCAAGGTTTAAAGTGCTACTCAAGGTCATTTTTAAGTACAATTTGTGTTATACTCTCTTTTTTTTTTAAGATTTCAATAAATAATTCTTTGTTGTTTGAATAAATATTAAAATTTGTATGAAATATTTGTAATAAAATCTAATCGAGAATGTTAACCACAATATCTTACTTTCTTTAAGTACGATTTTTATGTAAATATTTATACATAATCACAATTCAATAACCAAACTTTTTTGTCAATTGCAAAAATATATACTGATTAAAAGTTGGAGCTATAAGCTCCTTAAGGCATTCGCTGATTAACATTTTAAAAATTTCTAGAATTTTCTATATAAAGATTTTTAAAACGACCAATCAAAATCAGACAGCTCCATATTTAACATTTTTGAAATTTATGTAAAATTTCTATTTGAAAATTCACAGAAATAACTGTATAAACAACATCCCACATCGACTAGAAATTTTGTAGGCAATGACTAAGAATTATTATAAATAAGACTAATATGATTCTAACTACAAGTGTCTAAATTTAAGCTTGATTTATCAAGCGTCTAAATTTTAAAATTTTAAAATTTTGTAATTAACAAAACTTTTAAAAGTTCAAAAATATTATAAATATTTAAACTTTATAGAATGTTTAAAAATATTATGAATACTCCCATAGAAAGCTTAAAATATTAAAAATATTTAAACTCTATCAAAAGTTGAAGTATCATTAATATTTTACTATAAAAAATTAAAATGTTAGAAATATTTAAACTACATCTAAATTTTAAAATATCATAATATTTAAACTCTATAAAAAAAATTCAGTATTATTAAATATTATATAATTGATTTTTTAGTATCTTGAAAATATCTTATTTATCTATTTTCGTGCTTTACATCTCTTATGAGCTGTAAAACATGTTTTTTGTATGGCTTGATAGGTGATTTAATATTGTTTTAGTAAAAAATTTTATTTTTGGGTCCAAGGAAGAAGGATTACCTTGCGAGACCTTGATTTGATATTGTTTGAGTTAATTTTTGAGGTTTAAAGAAAAATGATGGACGAAAAACACATTGTTATTAGCTATACATGTGTTCATATTACTTTCTTTGCAAGTACTTTGCAATTTTGTAGTATTAAAGATTTTGGTTCGAGAAGTTTCAATAAACGAAGTAAGTATACAGATGAAATGATCAATAATCGAGTGTGTGTGATGACTATGCTGATCCATGAAATTTTATGAAAAAGAGGCAATGATTTTGATTTTTGAAGTTTGATGGGTTAACAAATTATGTGGTAGTGTAAAAAAAATGGTTTTAAATGATTATTCAGTGGAGTCCAATTGATTCGACCTCGCAGATTCTTCTCTTTTAAGGAAAACTAAAAGAGAAGATCCCCCTAGCGGCGCAAAAATCAAGCCACAACCACCGACTGGTCCCGCCGATCTATCATTCATCAGAGATACCCCTAGCGGCGCAAAAATCTCTGCAAGTTCCTTGGCTTCCGCTTGGGAAATTAGGTTTCCTTCTAATAGGCCTCATTTTTGTCGGCCCACTATGCTCACCAATAGCAGAGCCTACATCCTTTAAATCCAGGTCCAAAGCCTCTAAACTTTTGCTAAACCCACTTCCACGGTTTATACGCTATTGTGTCCGTAAGTGCGTACAACATGTGCATCCTCTATCGATAACCCTGGTTTGGGTCAGCTATTTTCTTCGCTTGCAAATCATGGATCGAAGCAATTCATCGTTGAACTCTGTATATCAAAGATTACGACATCGGGGATTGTCGCGTCTAGTCTCTAGCCACACCGAGGGATTGAGGAAGGACGGCATTATGACCTTGGTTCCATGGAACGATGGTTACCATCACCTCCCCAGTCTCTTGCCTTCATACCCCAGGATCACCAAGCCTAGTCTTGTTCCATCTCTAACCCACGGGGTCGTCTCCCACTCAATTGTTGCTCCAACTCCAAATCCATGTAAGTCTAGATTACGTACTCTGTGGTATCCATTTGAGAAGTAATTCATCATTATTGCTTTGGCTTTGCTTTAATTCCCCGAGAATCATGGTGGTAGTTTCTTGTTTGGCTTTGTTGTTTGAACCCCCGTGCTTTGTCTACAACTTAGGCCTGAACAATGTCAACCTACATCCTACGGCAACCCTAGCGAAACCTCAGAGCACTCTAACCCCTGCTCGACCTAGTGTCAAGCCTCTACTTCATGTAGATCTTCTCAATCCCGCGAGAAGCTTAGCTTTGACCACTTCGTTAACGCCAATTCGTCTAATGACTATGGCTATCTCCTCTTCTATCGATTTGATCATTGAAGAGCTTGTCGACAATCTTGATATCACATGTACCAAGTTTCTTCAAGAAATTGGCTCAAAGCTTTCAAGAACCTATTGCTGATTAATCCTATCTTTGCTTTATCTTCTTCTTGTTTTGGCATTGGGGAATGCCCTCTTATCTTGTATTTTAATTAATGCTTGTATGAACCTTAACTCTCTTGAGTAATGAAATGAAAGTGGTTTGACAAAAAAAAATGATTATTCAGTGGAGGAATGTAAGGAAGCTGACGAGGAAAAGGAAGAAGAAGAGTATAACCAAGAACTGGACGATAAAAATAATGATAACAATTATCATAAAAATTTGACAATGAAATTGAAGAGAAATAATATGAAGAATAAAAAACAGTGGAAAAAAAACAAAAACATAGATGGGGGCGGTCAATTAAATATGAGAAAATGAGATTAGTTCATGATTATAAAAATGTTTTGTGTGTCTAGGGTCAAATGAAATGGTTTAGGATATACAAGGTCACCAGTTCCATCTTGCCTGGTTCATGATTCTTTTGATCAGATTTGATTTTTTAGCACAACTGATTTTTATGTTTTTTAAAAATTGTGTATAAAAGTTTTGCCTTAGTAGTAACTCAAAGTTTTTTATAAAATTTGCCTTAGTCGTAACTCAAAGTTTTTTATACATTTTAGTATAATATTTCATAACTCTCATCAATCATATATAAAATAAACCCACACTTCGTATATATAACATTACATCATCTATATTACAAATTAAAGAAACTTAATCAACTCTAATAAAGAATCATAAAAAGTTACATACATATAAAAGAAAAAATATTTTGTATTGTACAACAGGTTAAATCCTAGCTATATTAAAAATTTGTAACAAATAACATAAAATATAATACTTTGACACAAATTTGGTAATTAATTGCTAGATTGACAATCCATTATGTCTAATTACTAGAATTCACATTTTTTATATAGAAAGACTGAAAACCCACAAAAATGTTATTTCAATTAAAAAATGAAAAACAAAAAAACTGTAATGTCTCAAAATATGATTTAAAACTATGATTAATGAAAAATATAATATATAAAAATAGAATGTTTAAGTATATCTTAAAAATTAGATTCATAAAATAAAAATATGATTTAAAAATATAATGTACAAAAATAATATTCAAAACTTTTTTTATAAACATATTATGTATAAAATATGATGTTTTAAAACATATATTTTAATAAGTTTGATAATAAAATATAGCTAAAAATAATATTATGATTTATGGAAAATATATTATTATGTATAAAAATAGTTAATTATATGATTTTTAAGTTTTTTCTTTTTAAATATAATTTTGAAAAATTTTAATGTATAAAAATGATATTTAGAAATATTATTCAAAAATATGATTTTTAAAAATATTATGCATAAAAATAAAATTTGAAAAAAATATAGCTTAAAACAAATATGTTGTCATTATACTTACCTTGTACATCTAATAAATATGTTATCAAGCATCAGATTTTTTAAAGCAAAAACAAAATCTGTCATAATGTAAACATATATGTCATTTGTTATGGTTTTCACATAGGTCATTTTAGAAAATTTTCAAAAACGTTAATAAATTTGTTATTAAACAGCAGATTTTTATTAACTTAAAAAATCTGTTGTAACTTATATCCAATATACTTGAGAGGTAAAGAAGACAGATAAAAGAAGCAAGACTGACATGAGAAATTTTGGAATACTCTTTCTGTTGTTTGGTGATGATCTTGTTACGTAGTGTCATAAAAGAAAAGAACATGTGTGCGTGGACCATCTCCTTCTTTTTTAATTTCTTCAAACTTCTTATTTCACCACTCTATTCCCTTTTTTACCATATCTAGTTATCTGCAAAAAGTCCGGATTGACCATTTAATGAACGAGTACCACTCATAAACTCTCCGTATCAATCTAACTAACAATAAAGAAGTGTGAATTACATCTAAATAACCATAAGCTTTTCTTAAATTAAACTATGGTTATTTTTCGCCAAAAGAAAAAAGAAAACTTGATTGGGGTGTTGTTTACTTATTTTTGTAAATAACTTGATATATTATTAGATAATATGGTAGTTGGAGAAAACCACAATATGTTATCCAAATAAACAGTGAATAATGCGGTACCGTATCGTTTATCAAATGAATAATGATACTTTGTTAACATGAATCAAAAGCTATACTTTCTCCGTTTTAAATATAAAATGTTTTAGCTAAAAGCACGCATAATAAGGAATGTCTACTCTTAAAAAGTTAAACCAATCAAAAGCAAGACTACATAAAACAACTAAAATAAAAATAAAAAATTAATTTTAAAGTTATCTAAAAAGTTGAAAACATCTTATATTATGAAACAAACTAAAACTTCTAAAACATCTAATATTTTGAAATGGAGGGAGTACAAGATAATTTATTTTCCTCCTCGGGACGGATAGGAATCGGGTAACATGTATCAGTCCAACAAGAGCCAGTGGTCAGTGCATATGGCCGGTCGTAAATTCCAAATGACAGATGGATGACTCATTAATTCGTAACTTTTGTCAGCTGCGATGTATGCTAATGACGCATGAGGTGCTATATTTTTTGTTTTAATGGCTTAGATTCTTCCACCACATCCAGTGGCCGGCCACTCGTTAATCTCTTACAGCCTAAAATGAGTTATGATCCACTGCTTCTTTCTACTTGTAGATAGATAGACCTGTTTTTTCTGGGGTTGTGATTTGTGGACACTGATCAACAATCCATATCCCCGTGATAATGTCTGAAATGAAGTTATATATGTAAAGCCGATAAGTAGGACAGCATTTTCCTATTCTAACTCTAGACATCATCAAGTAGCCAATTAATTCATTACTAAAATGTGCTACGTTTACGTTCAATAGTCGTAACTTTACAGCAAGGATTCCGAAGTTGATTACTAAAATGTGCTACGTTTACGTTCAATAGTCGTAACTTTACAGTAATATCCAATTTCTACCTTCAACATTAATCAGAATCGCCAATCGGAAGCCAGTCACTGGAATCACCTTCGGAATCCTTGCTGTTTCCAACTTGACTCCTGCTGAGCTGAACCCAGCTTGAACCGCTTGCGTTTGATGCTGGTCTTTTCAGTTTACTCCTGTTGGAACATGGCTTCCCCGATAGATCGTCTACATCTAGATCACTGAAGGAGATTACCTCTTCATCTCTGAAACTCCTCCGTCTTTCTTCAGATGATTCATCACTTATCTCTCTCTGTTCCATTTTCAGAGTCTCTATCTTGTCCATGACTCCCTCCACGGTTTCTGTTGTCCTACTGCTACCTTCTACAGGAGTTTCCTGACCAACAGACCTCTTGCTTGACCCTGCCTCTTTCTTTTGCAGCTTTAGTAAAAGTTGATCCCTTGTTTCAAATACCTGTGCCGCGCAATATAGTTATCAACGATTCAGAAAATGGTACCATAGCAATACGCAAAAAAATGCAGAGCAAATAAAAAGACAAGAACCGTCCAATTTCAAAAGCATCAGACAAATTTTTTTGCGTTTACCGTTTCTAAACTTGTTCTTAGTTTAATCTGTAAAAGAAGTAATTATATCGTAGCCTTGTATTTCATCTTGAGACGTTCACGAATTAAATTATAGAATCAGATACTGAACATTCTGCAAGATGCATGTCTAGTATAAAGACTTACCTTGCAGGTTGCTAAGAGTTCAAAATCATGTCCATTCAGTCTCGGCATCAGCAAAATAAAATAAATCAGCCAGAAGTGTTCATCATCCATGTAAGTGCTAACTTCATTCTTCACAGCTACAAGGCCAGGAACCAGATGTTCAATGGCTGATGCATGTGCCCTCTGNTGTACTACTACTATTAGTTTCTCTTTTACTGGGAAAGTGGAGCAAATTAGATGCGAAATTGGTGAAATTTCCACGAATCTCAGCCAGNATCTGCAATGTGGACATCAAAAGTTAGAGAGAAGCTTCAGGATAGTTCAGTAGGCAAATCACAAATACCCCCAATCTTTTTCTCCTGGAAGTACTTAGGCAGTATTTTGCCAAGCAAACCAAGCGTATTTACTAGGTTGTGCAGCAAGAAGATATTGCTCTTTCCTTTAACTGCATCGAAAATATTTTCAACCTAATGAAGCCTCTGTACTAGGTTGTACAAAATGAATATATATTTTTGGAAATAAGAAGTAAAGAATCGAAGTTGCATATGGATATGTTCTATATGATCCACAGAAAGTAATAGGAGGCATGAGATCCTATAGATCTGGGATTGAAGAAGTATATCCCAAGAGAAGACTGCTGAACTGGACAAGCCTAATCTTAATCCCTCTAGAGATCCATCTAATGAACAGGGGAGTCTACAACCAAAATCAATTGTAGAAACAATCAAAATCCTATTTGAAAAGGTCTAGAAAATTACACAACAAGAGAGAAAGACCGCAGGACAATCATGTTTGGCAACTGAAAAATGTCAACTATATTATTTTAAAGCACAATCATGTTTCTCCAGTAAGTGCTTCGACAATATATCCAAGCTAACCAAGATTATATACTGGGTTGTACAGACGGAAGATATGCGATTGGAAATTAAAAAAAAAAAAAACATCAAAGATTTCAGCTCCGAGACAAAAGTGCCAAATGGAAATGACCCGAGCTTGGAGAAATATATCCCAAGAGGAGACTGTTGGACGATCTATCCTAAATCTGTAAAACCCTAGGAACTCCCTTAAAAATAATGGAGACTACAACCAACCAAACAATATTTTCCTAACAAACACACGACACTGTAAGTAATCATAACCAAGCTAACCAAGGCTATACACAGAACAATGAATCTGAAACAAAATGGCATAAAAAAATGTAATCCAGAGATAATGGAGAAGCTAGAGATCCTAAAGACCAGGGCTTAGACTTCTGTAACCAATAATCACAATCAATCTTTTCCAAAAAAAAAAAAAAA